>NW_026860756.1:0-367958 GCF_026571515.1 Ruditapes philippinarum | reverse complement strand
TCGAAATTCAAAAATGTTAAATATCGACCGTTACATAGAAAATAAATCTAACGTCATTTTTTCTCTTTCTGTTTTATTTTTTTAACTTTTAATTCCTACGATCGATATAGTTTATCAAAAAATTATCAAAAAAGTATACAAAATAAAACGAAAAAAATTCAAAAGCTAACAAATATTAAAATATCAAATAGTGTCTCGGTAGAAAATATTCCTCATATTTTTTTTAAATATTCATATTATTTATATTTAATTATTTATTTAGTAAACATTAGTTTAAATAAATGATAAAAAAACTTTATCTGATAGATAAAAGCAGTAGATTAAAAACAAAATTTTTGAAAAAAATATAGTATTATATCAGAATTCTGAATATATCGGACCTTGGTGGCAGAGATCTACGCCGAAGAATTAAGGGGGAGATCACTGCGTGGAGCTTGCATCACATCATGACGTCTCATCATCGATTTTGAAAAATGTAGTTCTTGTTAAAATTTCTCTAAATTTTTTACATTTTTAACATGATGTATGATGACATCGATTTCATTTTCCTAGAGAAGGGCAAAAA
The DNA here is from genome assembly GCF_026571515.1 of Ruditapes philippinarum. Lineage (NCBI taxonomy): Eukaryota > Metazoa > Mollusca > Bivalvia > Venerida > Veneridae > Ruditapes > Ruditapes philippinarum. The sequence goes on along the minus strand of NW_026860756.1, from coordinate 367,393 downwards.
TTTACGTATGACAGCATTTTATTTCTGCCTTTCATTCCATTTAGTTTTTGATTTTTTTATCATCCGCATTTAATTATAGTCCGCGGCTAATACAGTGAAAATCAATTTTTTATAAATTTCACTAGTTCTGTTTATTGAGAATATAATCATCTGATATATGTCAATAAAAGCACACTGGAAAGCATGAAATAAAGAAATGTTATTTTGCGGCGAAGATATTTTTTGGACGGAAACGAAGAACAAGTAGGGTTTTTAAAACCGTTTAAACAATGATCAGCGTGTGAAATGTGTGATCCAAACAGTGTTACTTTATTAAGTGTTGTGAGAAAATCTAATTCTGGAAGTCAATGGGCGTCCATGGCTGAGTGATTAAGGGTTGTTTACTTCTAATCACTTGTCCTTTACCGCTAGCTTAAGGAAACGTTATAGGTTCTACTCTGGTGCCGCTCGTGCCTAAAAAAATGCATGCGTGTCTACCTTCACAATTAAATCTGGAAAGTTGCATTGGACCTCTACTGTGTTCGTGTGACGTAAACTCAACAAAAATAGCGATAATAAGATAAAAAAAAAGTCCGTAAAACATAAGGCATTTGCCCAACGCAGATAGGTACTCCATGCATGTGCACCATTGTTTTTACACAAATGAAAGCGTTAACATGTTTGATATTTTCTTCATTTAAGATTAAAAGAAGGGTTTCTAATGTGTTCTATGATCAAATATATAAACAAGTTTTAAATTGTGTATGATCTATTTACTTAAAAACGCTTAAGATAAATTTCACATAGGAACTTTTCATTTTTTTTTAATTTAAGATAATAATTAAATGTGCATAAATCTTCTGATTTTCTAATTTTGCCGCGTTTGTTTTCTATAAGGTTTTGATACACTTTTTTTGAAAGACACATTATCCCTCGGAAAAATTCATTATCATTTTTTAAGCTCCTTAGGAAAATTGTCAAGCGGGTGTTAAATAATGTTACAAAATAATTTCTTTAAGTACATGTTAGATGATTTAACGACTGAAAAGGTAGCGCTGAACATGATGTCATGTGTCGTAAGGTAGCATTTAATCAAAGTTAGTAATTTGACTTTCATCACAATATACTAATTCACTATAATTATATTATTCCAACAGAAACTAAAGATGTTAAAGATAATGCATGTAAATAACAAATGAGTATGTTTTTGGAAACTGTTGAAAGATACCAAAACATTTTTTGAGAAATAAAATGTTAGCATTTTCTGAAGGCTTAACGGGCCTTCAATGCAAATGACCCTCTACACAGTGTTTCAATGAATATGTTTGACCCTTCGCTCGTAATGAAACATTCATAGACTCTTACAGAAAAACAGCTTCAGATATAAAAATGCTAACTCAAAAATTGAGTTTCAAGAAGTGGTTTTGTGCATATGCGCTCGTGCGTGCGTGTGCAAACGAAATGTCAATATATGAGCCGCGTCACAACAAAACCAACATAGGGCATTTGCGACCAGCATGGATCCAGACCACCCTGCGTATCCGCGCAGTCTGATCAGGATCCATGTTGTTCGCTTAACAAAACCCTATAGCAAGTAGAGAAACTGTCATAGCGAACAGTATGGATCCTTATCAGACTGCGCGGATGCGCAGGCTGGTCTGGATCCATGCTGGTCGCAAACGCACTATGTTTGTTTTGTCATGACGCGGCTCATATGAAGCGCATTTACATCTACGGATCTCGGCGCTCGTGCGCTCAGTCCCCAGTCTTATATACATGTATATAAAAAGCTTTGTCTTATGAAAATTTTGTAACGATTAAATTAACGTTTTTAGTATCTGTTATGTTACACACATGCGTAATGCACACAAACAGAGGAACCAAAACTGCTGCATTTAAAAACAAGAATTTGAAAAATTTAAAATCATCCACTGCTTGCAAGTACACCTTATATGACTGGCGATACATATATGTAGGTTTATATATTTAAAAAAGAAACTCAAGACCCCCCAAAAAACGATTAAATAGATATATATTTTATTCTATCTTAATATGATTAAAAATATATTTTATTTTAACTACTTTCAAAAGATTGTTTCTATTTGACATTTTATAGTTTTTTTTTAGTTATTTTACCCACAAATCATACATGACAATAAAAATGTGTTTAAAAATTTACATGTATAACATTTAATTATCACAAAAGGAAGCAAACAAAAACGTTCAGCGTAATTCCAAATCATGTAATTTACAAAGCCAGAAATGAAAACAAAGCAGCTAAACACCATGCCTAATGACGGCTTGTGCATTAAGACACTTTGCGTAACGATAGTACATTGACATGTATATTAAACGTTATAATAATTATAAGATCAGGGATGATTACTTCACCACAAACGCCACATTATACCTTTACTAAACATAAAAAATTACGAACGGCCGTTAAGGACGTTGATCATTTTCGTATTCAAACATAACGTTAAGGACATCCTAATATATAGCACTGCAAATAATATAATAAACCATATACAGTTCTTGTTTTGGATATATGATCAATAGAATATTATATATAGAATACAGTTGGTTCAATAAATTCAATACTGAACATTCACTTATTCAATATCCACTATATATTAATTATTATAATTGGAAAGTAACATACCTTTCATGGTACACAAATAAAACTCAAATCACTTGCTACCTTATTTTTCAAGTACGGCACTGGATGGCATTTAGAGAAGCGTGACCTATAACCCTCTGCCTCTGTGACGTAACGTTGTCAACGTCGCAACGTCAAAACAGTTGACGTCGGTACCACAAATAAAAACTTCTATGTTCGCTTAGGGAACAGATAAAATGCCGCCGACATTACTGAACTTGTTCAGAAGCTGTTTCCAACGGCCTGCAGAAAATGGATCTTCGAACGCGATATGGAATTGAATAAGAAAGTCGAAGGAGAATTTAATTTTATTGTACCCCGGAAAGATTTTGCAAATTTTGCAGATATGAAGCCGAAAGATGGAGCGATTCTTACTGTAGGTCAGTACATGTTTCTTTACATGTATATAGTTCCAAGTAAAGATTTCAAAGAACCAGGTCCCGACTTTGAGCGGATTCTTTATTACTTCTGGGACAACTCTTCTTTGTTCCTTATGAAAGGCTGGGTTCCTACAACAGCAGACGAAAAATCTTTATTGTCGAATCTAAATAAGAAAATAAAGCATATGACGCCTTGTGATACAAAACCAGTTTATATTAAAGAGAATAGCCCGTGCAACGATGCCAGAAAAAATCCAACAAGATTTAACAATTCCAATGTTGGTTCCGAACTAAAAAGTGAATCAAGAATGGTTCCACCAAAAATATTCGCAGGCCCACCACTTATGAAATCAACCTACAACTGGGGAGTGATAAATACATGGAGTAGACACATGGCCCCGGAAAGTGAAGACTATCATCCCGTTTTCATCTATGATCGTATTAGACAAGCAGCCTTTCCATCAGATTCAAACATGAGAGCATTAGAAGTGTTAGACAGGGATATCGAAAATGCCATTGCAGGTAAACCTATCAATGATGAGCGCGTGTCAAAATGTTCGGATAAGTTAAACGGTATGGTCGTCTCCACGATAGATACACTTGACAGAAGAATAAGACCACGTACAGCAAGAGGACAACGAACGCGCCATGCCATTTAGTGGAGAACAAATGACATTATAAATAATAATAAGCGGTAATTATAAACTTAAGTAAACTTCACATCAGCGTTAATCAGTAAGAGAATTTCACAAAGGCAAAGAAATGTAAAATAATTTTATATCGACGATAATTAGTAATGATATTTCACATTGGCGATAAAACAATGTAAGTAAATAAACCTTAAAAAGAATAAATCAGGAAGACAACTTAACATTGCTTATACCAATAAATCTAGAACTTTACATCGGCGATTACAAGTAAAACAACTTCACATCGCTGAGTATCAGTAAGAAAATTACACATGATCAGCGATTATCAGTAAGAAAACTTCATTTCGCCGAGTATCAGTCCGAGAACTCCACATCAGTGTTAATCAGTATGAGGACATCACATTGATTAAAATCAGAAGGAAATCTTCACAACGGCGATTTTCATTTTAAGAATTTTACATCGGCGATTATCTGAAGAGAACTTCTCATCGGTGTGTTCCAGTTTAAGAACTGGTCGGTGACGACAACTTCTCCTCGAAGATTATAAATCAATTCCACATGCTAGATGATTAGATGGAAAACTTCACATCTGAGATAATTAGTAAGACAATAGTTACTTCACATAGTTGAATATCAGTAAGGGAGAACTTAACATTAGTGCTAATCAGTAAGATAACTTCTTAAAGCTGTGTAACTGTTAAAGAATTTTACTTCGGCGATTAAATCAGTGAGAGAATACAAATTGGTGATCATCAGCAAGTGACCTTCACAGCTGCAATTATCAGTTACACAACTTCACATCGGCTTTTACCAGTAAGAGAAAATCTTTCAGTAAGAGACATTTACATCGGTGATAATTCAAATCGATGATAATCAGTTTGAAAAAGAAAGCTTTACATCGGCGGTTATCAGTAGGAGAACTTCACATCGGAGATTATCCATGAGAGAACTTCACATCAGTGGTTATCCGTAAGAGTTCTTCACGCCAGCGATAATAAATTAAAGAACTTCACATAGGTGTTAATCCATAAGAGAACTAAAACCCGATGATAATCAGTTATAGAACTTCACATAGGTGTTTATGCATAAGAGAACTTCAAACCGGCGATAATCAGGAATCAGTAATCATATCGGTATGTATCCATAAGAGCACTTTACATTGGTGTTCATCCGTAAAGGTGACACTTTACGCCGGCGATAATCAATAAGGGAACTTCACATAGGCGTTTATCAGCAGGAGAACTTTACATCGGTGATAATCTTTAAGAGAACTTCACATAGGAGGTTATCCTTAAGAGAACTTCACGTTGGCGGTAATCTATAAGAGAACTTCACATCGGCGATAATCTATAAGAGAACTTCACATCGGTAATTATAAATATGAGAACGCCACATCAGCGACAGGCGATCGACGATATTGCCGTTTCTGTTATTGTTGATTTCAGTGATTTTGACTCAGTTGGCATGTCGAGAATTGATGGATCATTAAACATTTAACATTTCATGTATCTCTTACAAGTTTGATACATTAAGGTCAAGCAATATATCTTGGTATTTAATTGTATGCAGAAATTATAAGAAAAAAAAATACTTTGTGTTTAAAATATAGGTTAAGTTTATTTTGTTTAGCAATAAAATCGTTTATAGATATCCATTGCATTGTATAATATATATGTTCATCAATATTAAAAGGGATGTAAACATTTTTTCTAAAGTTTGTTTTTTACAGTAGGAAGTTGAACAGAAAAGAATTATGTGAATTCCATATTGTACGTACATAGTATACACATCCATGACAGTTTTGGGGTTTTTTTTGTCTTGTATTTACTCTTCGTACTTACTGCACGTATAATGACAACGCTCATCCTTAGACAATAAAAATCGGTACCATTATACATGACGTCTTTTTTCACGCTCAGAAGAAGATATTATACGTTTATATATAAAACTATTTATGCTGCAGCTGCCAGTGTCCTTAATGTGATTGCCATAATGGAGTGCAGGAGAGAAGTCATACGTCCATGGTTATCATATGTCTGAAGTTCTCAGTGTCTTTAATAAATGGTTTGGTCAAAACGGACTGTAGGACAGAAGCATATAACGAAATCTAAAGGTCCATGGTTGTCATATGTCTAAAGTTCTCAGTATTCTTCATCTATGGTTTGGTCACAATGTAGTGTATGGGAAAATCCATGATGAAAACAATACACTATGACCAAATTCCACCAGATTATAGTCCAACAAAACGGATGTGCAAAATGATCTTGGCCTGCGCTAGTCTAGGTCTCTTGGCGCCAGCATTATAAGTTCTAAATAAGTTTGCTACTGACCAATTTCATTGAAAAAGAAATTAAACTGAAAAAATGAACCTTCAGATATATCTATACAAATTTGATACCATCGAAGTAGGTTGGGAAACTAAGGTAACAATTAAAAAGAAAAGCTATATGAAATGAAATATTTTTCAAAATTAAAACAAAAAAAACATTTTGTTTCAATTATTTTATTGTCAATTCTTAAAAAAGTTGTGTTATATAATATTTTTGTTACATTATATTTTTAATTTTAAATGAAAACTGTATGAAAACAGAATATACATACGGGACAAAATGTCATGCTGCTAATATACATGTATTTCAAATAGGGGTTGAACAATGCTTTGTGTCTGAAACTTTAAACTAAATTTTGTGAAATAAGGGCCATAATGGTGTTCCAATCCAGATGAAGATTGATCAGAACTTGGCATTGTATTATGTTTTACAATTATATATTTTATTTCAAATTTTACCTTTATTTTTCATGCAAAAAAAAAAATAGTAAATATGCCGACAAACAACTGCAATAATCCATGGTCACATTATTGTTTTTTAAAAGTAAATAGAGGATATTTGATATTTGTTTGTTTTGCATGTAAGATTGAATTTCACCGAGTGAACACCAGATGCAATATTTTCACGAGTGGCGTAGACATGAGTGAAAATAGAATAGCTGGTGTTCACGAATGAAATATATTTTAATCTTATATGTAAAACAATTAAATTTTCTTTTTATTCCATGCTTTTTAAGTGATTATAAGTATTTTCTTACTGATTTTGCCGCGTAACGTCGCGCATTCTCCTTTGTGACATCATCACATCCAAACTCCTCACAGTGATTACCCTTGGCAGAATTGTAATCACTGCCTTCAAAGACGTCACATGATGATTGAAGTCACATGACGTAACGTCGAAATTCAAATGTTAATATCGACCGTTACATAGAAAATAAATCTAACGTCATTTTTCTCTTTCTGTTTTATTTTTTAACTTTTAATTCCTACGATCGATATAGTTTATCAAAAAATTATCAAAAGTATACAAAATAACGAAAAATAAATTCAAAAGCTAAAAAATATAAAATATCAAAATAGTGTCTCGGTAGAAAATATTCTCATATTTTTTTTAAATATTCATATTATTTATTTATTTATTTATTCATAAACATTGTTAAATAAATGATAAAAAACTTATCTGATAGATAAAAGCAGTAGATAAAACAATTTTTGAAAAAAATATAGTATATCAGAAATTCTGATATATCGGACCTTGGTGGCAGAGATCTACGCCGAAGAATTAAGGGGAGATCACTGCGTGGAGCTTGCATCACATCATGACGTCTCATCATCGATTTTGAAATGTAGTTCTGTTAAATTTCTCTAAATTTTTTACATTTTTAACATGATGTATGATGACATCGATTTTCTTTTCCTAGAGAAGCAAAATTTACGTATGACAGCATTTATTTCTGCCTTTCATTCCATTTAGTTTTGATTTTCTTATCATCCGCATTTAGATATAGTCCGGCTACAGTGAAAATCATATTTTATAAATTTCACTAGTTGTTTATGAGAATATAATCATCTGATATATGTCAATAAAACACTGGAAAGCATGAAATAAGAAATGTTATTTTGCGGGAAGATATTTTTGGACGGACGAAGAACAAGTAGGGTTTTAACCGTTTAACAATGATCAGCGTGTGAAATGTGTGATCCGAAACAGTGTTACTTTATTAAGTGTTGTGAGAAAATCTAATTCTGGAAGTCAATGGGCGTCCATGGCTGAGTGATTAAGGTTGTTTACTTCTAATCACTTGTCCTTTACCGCTAGCTTAAGGAACGTTATAGGTTCTACTCTGGTGCCCGCTCGTGCCTGAAATAATGCACGTGTCTACCTTCACAATTAAATCTGGAAAGTTGCCATTGGACCTCTACTGTGTTCGTGTGACGTAAAACTCAACAAAAATAGCGATAATAAGATAAAAAAAAAGTCGTAAACATAAGGCATTTGCCCAAAACGCAGATAGGTACTCCATGCATGTGCACCATTGTTTTTACACAAATGAAAGCGTTAACATGTTTGATATTTTCTTCATTTAAGATTAAAGAAGGGTTTCTAATGTGTTCTATGATCAATATAAACAAGTTTTAAATTGTGTATGATCTATTTACTTAAACGCTTAAGATAAATTTCACATAGGAACTTTTCATTTTTTTTATTTTAAGATAATAATTAAATGTGCATAAACTTCTGATTTTCTAATTTTGCCGCGTTTGTTCTTCTATAAGGTTTGATACACTTTTTTTGAAAGACACATTATGCCTCGGAAATTCATATCATTTTTTAAACTCCTTAGGAAATGTCAAGCGGGTGTTTAATAATGTTACAATAATTGCTTAAGTACATGTTAGATGTTTAACGACTGAAAAGGTAGCGCTGAACATGATGTCATGTGTCGTAAAGGTAGCATTTAATCAAAGTAGTAATTTGACTTTCATCACAATATACTAATTCACTATAATTATACTTATTGCCAACAGAACTAAAGATGTTAAAGATAATGCATGTAAATAACAAATGAGTATGTTTTTGGAAACTGTTGAAAGATACCAAACATTTTTTGAGAAATAAAAATGTTAGCATTTCTGAAGCTTAACGGGCCTTCAATGCAAATGACCCTCTACACAGTGTTTCAATGAATATGTTTGACCCTTCGTCGTAATGAAACATTCATAGACTCTTACAGAAAAACAGCTTCAGATATAAAATGCTAACTCAAAAATTGAGTTTCAAGAAGTGGTTTGTGCATATGCGCTCGTGCGTGCGTGTGCAAACGAAATGCTCAATATATGAGCCGCGTCACAACAAAACCAACATAATGGGTTTGCGACCAGCATGGATCCAGACCAGCCTGCGCATCCGCGCAGTCTGATCAGGATCCATGTTGTTCGCTTACAAACCCTATAGCAAGTAGAGAAACTGATAGCGAACAGAATGGATCCTTATCAGACTGCGCGGATGCGCAGGCTGGTCTGGATTCATGCTGGTCGCAAACGCACTATGTTTGTTTTGTCATGACGCGGCTCATATGAAGCGCATTTACATCTACGGATCTCGGCGCTCGGCGCTCAGTCCCCAGTCTTATATACATGTATATAAAAGCTTTGTCTTATGAATTTTGTAAACGATTAAATTACGTTTTTATATCTGTTATGTTACACACATGCGTAATGCACACAAACAGAGGAACCAAAACTGCTGCATTTAAAACAAGATTTGAAAAAATTTAAATCATCCACTGACTTGCAATTGTACACCTTATATGACTGGGCGATACATATATGTAGGTTTATATATTTAAAAAGACTCAAGACCCCAAAAACGATTAAATAGATATATATTTTATTCTATCTTAATATGATTAAAAATATATTTTATTTTAACTACTTTCAAAGATTGTTTCTATTTGACATTTTATAGTTATTTTTAGTTATTTTACCCACAAATCATATATGACAATAAAAGTGTGTTTAAAAATTTACATATATAACATTTAATATCACAAAATGGAAGCAAACAAAACGTTAATTCAGCGTATATTCCATATAAATCATGTAATTTACAAAGCCAGAAATGAAAACAAGCAGCTAAACACCATGCCTAATGACAGGCTTGTATATTCTTTTCATTTTATGATTTTACGAAGATTTAAGAAACTTGCGTACCGATAGTACATTGTACATGTATATTAAACGTTATAATAAGTTATAAGATGTGTGTCATATAAATGATGAATTAGAATAAACAGGATGATTATTCACACAAACACACATTGTATACCTTTACTAGTTTTATCACAAACATGTTCTAAAAATTACGATATTGAACGGCCGTGCATATATTTTGACGTGATGTCATTTTCGTTATTCAAACATAACGTTAAGGACATCCTAAATAATAGCACTGCACCATAATATAATAAACCATATACAGTTCTTGTTTTGGATATATGATCAATAGAATATTATATATAGAATACAGTTGGTTCAATAAATTCAATACTGAACATTCACTTATTCAATATCCACTATATATTAAATATTATAATTGGAAAGTAACATTACCTTTCATGGTACACAAATAAAACTCAAATCACTTGCTACCTTATTTTTCAAGTACGGCACTGGATGGCATTTAGAGAAGCGTGACCTATAACCCTCTGCCTCTGTGACGTAACGTTGTCAACGTCGCAACGTCAAAACAGTTGACGTCGTTACCACAAATAAAAACTTCTATGTTCGCTTAGGGAACAGATAAAATGCCGCCGACATTACTGAACTTGTTCAGAAGCTGTTTCCAACGGCCTGCAGAAAATGGATCTTCGAACGCGATATGGAAATTGAATAAGAAAGTCGAAGGAGAATTTAATTTTATTGTACCCCGGAAAGATTTTGCAAATTTTGCAGATATGAAGCCGAAAGATGGAGCGATTCTTACTGTAGGTCAGTACATGTTTCTTTACATGTATATAGTTCCAAGTGAAGATTTCAAAGAACCAGGTCCCGACTTTGAGCGGATTCTTTATTACTTCTGGGACAACTCTTCTTTGTTCCTTATGAAAGGCTGGGTTCCTACAACAGCAGACGAAAAATCTTTATTGTCGAATTTAAATAAGAAAATAAAGCATATGACGCCTTGTGATACAAAACCAGTTTATATTAAAGAGAATAGCCCGTGCAACGATGCCAGCAAAAATCCTACAAAGTTTAACAATTCCAATGTTGGTTCCGAACTAAAAAGTGAATCAAGAATGGTTCCACCAAAAATATTCGCAGGCCCACCACTTATGAAATCAACCTACAACTGGGGAGTGATAAATACATGGAGTAGACACATGGCCCCGGAAAGTGAAGACTATCATCCCGTTTTCATCTATGATCGTATTAGACAAGCAGCCTTTCCATCAGATTCAAACATGAGAGCATTAGAGATGTTAGACAGGGATATCGAAAATGCAATTGCAGGTAAACCTATCAATGATAAGCGCGTGTCAAAATGTTCGGATAAGTTAAACGGTATGGTCGTCTCCACGATAGATACACGTGACAGAAGAATAAGACCACGTACAGCAAGAGGACAACGAACGCGCCATGCCATTTAGTGGAGAACAAATGACATTATAAATAATAATAAGCGGTAATTATAAACTTAAGTAAACTTCACATCAGCGTTAATCAGTAAGAGAATTTCACAAAGGCAAAGAAATGTAAAATAATTTTATATCGACGATAATCAGTAATGATATTTCACATTGGCGATAAAACAATGTAAGTAAGTAAACCTTAAAAAGAATAAATCAGGAAGACAACTTAACATTGCTTATACCAATAAATCTAGAACTTTACATCGGCGATTACAAGTAAAACAACTTCACATCGCCGAGTATCAGTAAGAAAATGTCACATGATCAGCGATTATCAGTTAGACAACTTCACATCGCCGAGTATCAGTCCGAGAACTCCACATCAGTGTTAATCAGTATGAGGACATCACATTGATTAAAATCAGAAGGAAATCTTCACAACGGCGATTTTCATTTTAAGAATTTTACATCGGCGATTATCTGAAGAGAACTTCTCATCGGTGTGTTCCAGTTTAAGAACTTCACATCGGTGACGACAACTTCTCCTCGAAGATTATAAATCAATTCCACATGCTAGATAATTAGATGGAAAACTTCACATCTGAGATAATTAGTAAGACAATAGTTACTTCACATAGTTGAATATCAGTAAGTGAGAACTTAACATTAGTGCTAATCAGTGAGATAACTTCTTAAAGCTGTGTAACAGTTAAAGAATTTTACTTCGGCGATTAAATCAGTGAGAGAATACAAATTGGTGATCATCAGCAAGTGACCTTCACAGCTGCAATTATCAGTTACACAACTTCACATCGGCTTTTACCAGTAAGAGAAAATCTTTCAGTAAGAGACATTTACATCGGTGATATTTCAAATCGATGATAATCAGTTTGAAAAAGAAAGCTTTACATCGGCGGTTATCAGTAGGAGAACTTCACATCGGAGATTATCCATGAGAGAACTTCACATCAGTGGTTATCCGTAAGAGTTCTTCACGCCAGCGATAATAAATTAAAGAACTTCACATAGGTGTTAATCCATAAGAGAACTAAAACCCGATGATAATCAGTTATAGAACTTCACATAGGTGTCAGTAATCATATCGGTATGTATCCATAAGAGCACTTTACATTGGTGTTCATCCGTAAAGGTGACACTTTACGCCGGCGATAATCAATAAGGGAACTTCACATAGGCGTTTATCAGTAGGATAACTTTACATCGGTGATAATCTATAAGAGAACTTCACATAGGAGGTTATCCTTAAGAGAATTTCACGTTTGCGGTAATCTATAAGAGAACTTCACATCGGCGATAATCTATAAGAGAACTTCACATCGGTGATTATAAATATGAGAACGCCACATCAGCGACAGGCGATCGACGATATTGCCGTTTCTGTTATTGTTGATTTCAGTGATTTTGACTCAGTTGGCATGTCGAGAATTGATGGATCATTAAACATTTAACATTTCATGTATCTCTTACAAGTTTGATACATTAAGGTCAAGCAATATATCTTGGTATTTAATTGTATGCAGAAATTATAAGAAAAAAGAACTTTGTGTTTAAAATATAGGTTAAGTTTATTTTGTTTAGCAATAAAATCGTTTATAGATATCCATTGCATTGTATAATATATATGTTCATCAATATTAAAAGGGATGTAAACATTTTCGAAAGTTTGATTTTTACAGTAGCAAGTTGAACAGAAATGAATTATGTGAATTCCATATTGTACGTACATAGTATACACATCCATGAAAGTTTTGGGGCTTTTTGTCTTGTACTTACTTTTCGTACTTTGACAACACCCAATCCTTAAACAAAAAAAATCGGTACCATGACATGACGCCTTTTTTTTACGCTCAGAATAAAACATTAAACGTTTATATATAAAACTATGTATGCTGCAGCTGCCAGTGTCCTTAATGTGATTGTCATAATGGAGTGTAGGAGAGAAGTCATACGTCCATGGTTATCATATGTCTGAAGTTCTCAGTGTCTTTAATCAATGGTTTGGTCAAAATTGACTGTAGGACAGAAGGATATGAAGAAACCTAAAGGTCCATGGATGTCATATGTCTGAAGTTCTCAGTATTCTACATCAATGGTTTGGTCACAATGTAGCGTATGGAAAAAATCATGGTGAAAAAAATACACTATGACCAAATTCCACAAGATTATAGTCCAACAATACGGATGTGCAAAATGATCTTGGCCTGCGCTAGTCTAGGTCTCTTGGCGCCAGCATTATAAGTTCTAAATAAGTTTGCTGATGAGCAATTTCATATAAAAAAATAACGGTCTGAAAAAATAGTGCCTTCAGATATTTCTATAAAAATTTGATACCATCGAAGTAGGTTGGGAAACTAAACTAAATGAAATATTTTTCAAAATTAAAAAGAAAAAGTTGTAGCAATTATTTTATGGTCAATTCTTAAAAAAGTTGTGTTATATAATATTTTTGTTACATTATATTTTTAATTCAAATGAAAACTATATGAAAACAGAATATAGATACGGGGCAAAATGTCATGCTGCTAATATACATGTATTTTAAGTAGGGGTTTTAACCGTTTAACAATGCTTTGTGTCTGAAACTTTAAACTAAATTTTGTGAAATAAGGGCCATAATGGTGTTCCAATCCAGATGAAGATTGATCAGAACTTGGCATTGTATTTCACAATTATATATTTTATTTCAAATTTTACTTTTATTTTTTATGCAAAAATAGGAAATATGCGGACAAACTACTGCAATAATCAATGGTCACACTATTGTTTTTTTAAAGTAAGAAATGTTATTTTGCAGATAATACTTTTGAACGGACGATGAACAAGTAGGGTTTTAACCGTTTATTGTGTGAATGTGTTATCCGAAACAGTGTAACTTTATGAAGTGTTGTGAGAAAATTTAATTCTGTCGGTCAATGGGCGTCCGTGGCTGAGTGATAAAGGTTGCTGTCTTCTAACCACTTGCTCCTTACCACTAACTAAAGGACGGTTGTATTCTGGTTGAAATAATGCACGTGTCACATTACCTTCACAATTAAAGCTGGAAAGTCGCCATTGTACCTCTTCTGTGTTGGTGCGACGTAAGACTCAACAAAAAATAGCGATAATTATTATGGTGACTAATTTGCGCCATTCGTGTTTTCGCTCCGCAACCCCGCCAGACAAAAAGTCGAAAATTAACAAGCTAAAATTTCGGGGGCGCGGAGCGAAAAGTCGCTAATTAGCGAGGGCGCGGGGCGAAGTTTAGTAAATAAAACTTCGCCCAGCGCAACCCCTCATTAGCATGTTTTCGCCCCGCGACCCCGCCAAGCGAAAAGTCGAGAATTAAAAAGTTAAAATGGCGGGGCGCAAAGCGAAAACACGCTAATTAGCGAGTTTTCGCTCCGCCCCGCCGTTTTATTTCTTAAATCTCGCTCCACGCTCCCCGCGCCCTCGCTTATAAGCGACGTTTCGCTCCCGGCCCCCACCATTTTAACTTGTTAATTTTCGACTTTTCGCTTGGTGGGGTCGCGGAGGGATAGCACGAATTGCACAAATCAACCACCATAGATAATAAGATAAAAAAAATGTCGTAAGCATAACGCATTTTCTCAAAATGATAGATACTCCATGTGCACCTTGGTCTTTGCACAATTAAAGCGTTAACATGCTTGATGTTTTCTTCATTTAAGATTTAAGATGGGTTTCTATCGTGTTCTATAATCAATATAGATAAGTTTTAAGTTGTTTATGATTCATTTACTAAAGTGGAACTTTTCATTCATTGTTGCATAAAGTTTTAGTTTTCTGATTTTGCCCTATTGAGCGTTCTTAAAGGTTAAATACAATCTTTTTCTTTTTCTTTGCAAATGACCTTGTTCCACTGAATATGTTGGGCCCTTCATTGTAATGAAACATCCACAGACTCTTACAGAAAAGCAGCTTCTGATGAAGAAAAAACGCTAACTCATACCAACAAAAGATTTGCAAGAAGTGTTTGTGTGCGTGCGCAAAAAATGATTTATATATAAAGCACATATACGAAGATGTATGGATTCCAGGCTAAGAGTATTTTTTTCAGATGAAATCTTACATATTATTATATTGTATATATCTATATACATGTATATAAAAGCTATGTCTTATTAAATATTTTTATCAAAGTTATAAACGGTTAAAAAAGTTATGTTTTCGAATTTTGTAGTGGAGGCTTTAAGATATAAGATATTGCAAATGACCTGTTAGTTCCAAACTGAATTTTTGCGAAAGTACAGATTAAGAAAAAGCAGCCTTCAGTGAGAAAAATATTATTATTACAACAGAGTTTGCAAATGTTTGTTCAGTAATGATACTATAAAAGCAATATATCTATTTTCATTAGCGCCGTATTTAAGGTATTTTTTCAGATGAAATCTAATACATCACGTAAATATATAAAGCATGTCTTATGAAATATTACCAAATTTAACGATAACGCAAAATCGGCACGTGTGTGTGAGCACAGAATATCTGTTATGTAACACACATGGTTATGCACCCAAAAATGCTTCATTTAAAGTAAGATTTAAAAATGTTTAAATCATCCAGTGACTTGTACACCCAACATAGCGGGTGATACATATATGTAGGTTTATATACTTTAAAAAGACTCAAGACCCCAAAACGATTCAATACATGTATATTTGATTCTATCTTAATATGATTAAAAACATATTATATTTTAACTACTATCAAAGATTGTTTCTTTTCCGTAAAGAAACGTGCGTATTGAAACAACGTTCCTGAAATGAAAAAGGGAAACAAATTCGGGACATTAAACAACATTTTCGTCTTTGATAAATCAAGTAAAATTTACAGACGTTGAACCGAAATATATGCGTATATGTAAAATGAATTACATTTCATACAGACAAAATTCCATAAATTTACTTTTTATTTAGTTATTCTACTCACAAATCATATATGACAATAAAAGTGTACGTGTTTAATAATAGTCATGTATATCATAAACTATCACAAAATGGAAGCAAACAAAACGTTAATTAAGCTTACATTTCATATAAATCATATAATTTACAAAACCAGAAATGAAAACAAGTAGCTAAACACCAGACCTAACGTCATGTAGGAAATGTCAGGTTGGTTGTCCAAGAAAACCGGTCAATTGGATCGGCTGCCGGAACAAACCAATCGTAGCATTCATTCTATATAGACATGTACAAAAAAGAAGAGACTATACGTAACAAGGATTGCGGTTTGAAGGCTTTAAACCATTATGTTATAAGTCAGATCTTTGCTTTGAATAAGACTACAAGAACAAGAGGTTAGTTTTCGTATTTTGTAAAACTGTGAGGTCATACATTTAAATTGTCATGTAACTGATGTATTTTTCTATATGCATTGATCAATAATAACATCACGTTTTTTTCATCTTTTTGTCTGACTTTTAATCTATTTAAATAATTAGACTTCTACAGTTCTACAGTTCGGTGTTGTTTTATTTTTGCAAATCCTTAAGGATCATAGATTCCAATACATATACGTTATTGTGTTAAAGATTAAATATTATAAAAATTCGAGAATCAGCCTGTCTCGCTAATAAGCCTGTCTTCATAATACGTCACCATTTTCTTACAGTCAAAATAAAATGAGCCGCTTTTAGCGACAAAACCAACGTAATGCGTTTGCGACCAGCATGGATCCAGACCAGGCTGCGCATCCGCGCAGTCTGATCAAGATCCATGCTGTTCGCTTACAAACCCTATTACAAGTAGAGAAACTGATAGCGAACAGCATGGATCCTGATCAGACTGCTGGTCTGGATCCATGCTGGTCGCAAACGCATTACGTTGGTTTTGTCGTGACGCGGCTCAAATTGAAAGTTAGCCGGGCTTGAATAAGACTATAACTATTACATTACACATTTTGACTTATTGAGAATGAACAACACACAATGATTATAACATTATTATTAATTCTCGACTGAATTTCAAATCTATATTAAGTTTACTGCTTATGCCTGTCGGTGCTAGGGTGCGCGAAGAATCGTGCAATTCTCATTTTCTCTCACGAAAAGACTCAATCAAATTGATCTGCAACTCTCGAGGGATTTTTTATTTTCCATTATTTTATATAATCTCCCAGTGGAAATGTATTGAAAATTGAGATATTAAAAATATTTAAATGCTTCGAGATTAAGCTATCTACATTACGATATTATCACATGAAGATGTGGTAACACAACATCCCACTCAATGGTTTAATGGTATACCACCGATACCATAGCATTATGTTTTACGATTCAATGATTTAATATGGTACAGCACATATGTCATATTTTTCAGGTTGACTGGTTATTCCCGTCTGAATTCTTCGTATTGATGGCGGAGGACTTCCGGGTGGAGATTTGAACTCAAACCGCTGTATCAGTGTTCCAAGAAATATGAATAGCTCTTGTTTTGCCAAGAACTTGCCAACGCATGACCTTCCACCTATGGAATAAAAAAAATCGCTGATATTACATGAGTTTAAGAGAATTCATATTTAAGTGTTTGCATATCAATAGGTGTTACTTTCTTATATTTTTTGGTTTGGCATAATAAGGGCAATGTCGTATATATTTTTTAAATTATAAGTTATTTTACATAAGAATTTTAGAAAGAATTACATATATGAACTATTCTTGCGAAAATAATAGTTACTTTTCATTAAACACACACAAAATTAACAATGGCGTGTGCAGGAAAACTTGCTGGAAGATATAAAGTACACATTTACATTTATTATATTTTGAAACATCCTTCTTGGAAGCTTTTATTAGTAAAGTAATCTTTCCATGAATGGACAATATATTATGTCGGTCACAATCATGTGTATTTGTTGGTATAACATTAATTTCGTAACGCAAAGGAAGTAATCAAGAGTAACATCATTTCCATTTTTTTTTCATTATTATGTTTTTTAATATTTTTCGACTTGTGACTGAAGTGTTGCGCGCGAGAATGGCGGCGACCATTTATCACTGCGTGATGTAAAAGGCGACTAAATAGGTTTGAATTATTTCTACGCAGCAGTAGGGGGTTTTGATTCTTGCTGTTGCTTTAAGTTTGAAACACCCAATGTTAGCCAATATCATCTTTCTTGTTCCGGCGTCATATGATAATTGTTAATGCCTAAATCATCATAAGTACTCACCCAAACTAAAAGGTGCAAAATGTTCCTTGTCTTGAACAAATTCGCCTTTTTCAGACAGGAACCTCTCAGGTCTGAAATTATCCGGATCTCCCCACTTGTCTTTGTCCATCAACATAGTGAAGAGAACGAATATTACGACGCTATTTTTAGGTATGGTGTAACCTTCAAACTCTGTGTCTTCTATTACAGAATGGGGAACCGTTTGTGGTGCTGTGATAAAAACAAAAATTTTGGATAAAAGATAGAACTAAAAATACATTTGAATTAATTCTATTTTATTTTAAGTAACGTATTCATTATTAAAGTCATATGGCGACAATCCAGCTAACAAATGAGTAAAAAAACAACAACCGGCCTTCCAAGACAGAATTCGAAGTCCCTGGTTTGGTTCGAACCAACAGAAAGAAGGGCAACTAAAGTTAGCGATCTTAATTGCAGACAAAATATTTCTATCCTAGACAAAACATTAATATTATTCAAACATTTTTTTTCTAAAGTATTAAGAAATTATCAAAATCCATAGCTGAAGACATATGAGCCGCGTCACGACAAAATCATCCATGCTGTTCGCTTACAAACTCTATAACAAGTAGAGAAACTGGTAGCGAACAGCATGGATCCTGATCAGACTGCGCGGATGCGCAGGCTGGTCTGGAACCATGCTGGTCGCAAACCCATTAACTCTGCCAACATTCCCTATAATCAGTGGCAGACACCGTAACTTCAGCTTCCTCTTTATCCTGACCTTAACTCATGTGTTGTAATTTTCTCCTCTAGGTCTTAGTTTGGTTCAAAATTCGTGAAGAATTTTAATTATTTACGCTTATCTAAAATGTAAACAAATAATCTTTGTATTGAAGTCCATTTTTTAGAATATACTTTTTCTTCGTATGCATACTTACCAATTGTACTATACCGCAGGACCTCGTTAAGAAAAGCTTGTAAATATGGAAGGTCTTTTTTATCATCTAGACTTATGCTTCGTCCTGTACCTACAACCTGAAAAATAGCATCAACTTCCGCTTAGGTAACACAATACTAGAAATAAGAAACAAGAAAACAACTGTTTTATTATGTACACTTTTTCCGCAGAAGCAAACCAAATCCACATTGGAAAATTAACACTTGTTATTTTCTCCTTGGCTTTAAGTGGAATGGTATATAACATACCCGTTTTGTAATTAAAGTTTAAAGTGTATGGATTTTTCAATTCTTTAGAGACGGCATAACCCTGACACCATAACTTAAGTGTATTTTATCGTATAGTTTGTTTCTTTAAGAATTCTACAGTTTTTAATGCGCTTAATTTGGCTAAAATAGCATTACAAGCCTCCTTAATCTAAGGTCAGTATATAATAATTCTAATAATCTGTGTCAGTGTATATACTTTGACTACTAAGAGTGTCTATTAAATCTACCTCAAGAATTTCTTTCCTGCATTTTTTCTGGACTTCTGGGTTCTTTATTAGTTGAATGATTGCCCAGGACATGGTATTGGCTGTAGTGTCGGTGCCAGCATTGAAGAGGTCGACAATCAGGCGGAATAAATTGGCCTCTGAATAAATATGTACATATATAGAAAAATATTTGAAACATCCCGCTTGAAACGAAAGTGCTTAGCCTCTGCCATTAGTATAGCGCTAAGCATCCTAAAAGTAGTGTGACTGTATACTGTCGGCTGAGTTATATCCCTAAAATTGAAATTTTTGGAAAGTTTTAGGCATTAAAGAAGTTCGGTAGATTAAAAGCATCATCAATATTTATGTCAAACATTTGCATGCTAAAATATATGATATAACGTATATTAACGTCTTATGCAAGACATTTGTATGCTTAAATATGACACAAAATATAACAACATCTCTTGTTAAACATGTGTTTACTAAAATAATCTTTAAAAAAAATTCTTAAATAAACGTCTTGTATTAGGCATTATTATTTTATTTGGTCCAAAATAATAGCATGTTTAAAATTAGGCATTTTTGTATAGCTTTTTATAACACATTCCATTGGTTTAAACATATTTCATTCCTCACATAAGCATATTTACATACCTGATATTTACCATCAATACAAAAATGATTAGACTAGAATAGAAGCAACATAATGCTTAATGAAGTCTTTTCCCGATGTACAATAAATATATGTGCAAAATAAAACGAAAGGAATTGTCGTTTGTTTATTAAAAAGACTGATGTGTTTCAACTTATATCGAAAAAAGATTTATAAATATAGAACAATTCTTTTTCAAAAAAGCATAATAAGACTTATGATGAGTTCAGATGAACGAAAAATAATGAGGCAGAAAAAAAGAGGGAAAAACGACAGAAAAAAATTACCTGTGCTTTAATTCTTAATGATAGTTGATAATTGTTAGAGTGTCAAAGCGATTCGATTTTTCAATATATTTGTGAACTGAAAGAAATATTTTCTCATTTTCTAGGTCTGCAAGTGCCGTGTCACCAAAAAGAATGATATTTAGTGAAACATGACAGTACGTGCTTATACAGTTTATCATGTTTTTATAAAGAGGACAGTCGTGAAAAATGTGACCAGTTGTTTCCCTTTGTCCACAGACGTAAAGAGGCGATGGTATGATATTCTTAGGAAAAAGGTCTTGAACCAAAGAGCTACAGTTGGTCCTCAGACGTGTGTGGGAAATCTGAAGTTTTCTTTTATCATAGAAAATATATTTCGGTGGCTTTTGAATAAAAGGGAATATACTCTGTTTTAAATGACGATAATGTTGGAGAGCTGAAAACGTCACTTAGAAGACTGTTAAAGGCTTAAACACATACCATTAATAGCGTCGTCTCCATTTCCACCTTCATTCTTTAAAAATAAGTCAACAAAATCCCGGATGTTGTCGGGGTCAAAGGTTTCCCGATGTTCTTCAATGCGACCTTTGGCATATTTTTCAAGACTTTTGAAAATACCAAATACTTTGCTTATCTGAAAATATAAACATAATAATATTAATGATGAAGCTAATTTTAACACATTTCATGTTCAATTTTATGTTATCAGTCGGGTTCTTTGTTGGAATGAGTGGAATTGAATAATCGTTATCCTTCATTGTTTGGGCTATTTAGCAATATCTCACTTTATCAGGTTATGAACACTTTTTTGTTATAACAAACGCAACAATCGGCTGACTGCCAAGACTTAAGTTTATATATTTACTGTATTCCTAGAAATTTTCGCGGAAACAAAATTTCGCGATTTTCATAATGCAGGCGTCACTGTCCCGAAATTGACACCAGATGGGCATACGAATATGGAATTTTTAATTTGGTCGACAGTCGACAGTCTCTCTCAACAGCCGAAACGTGTACGATTCCTACAGATGGTCACGCGATCGCATCCGAGCCACACACGATTCCTACCGAAGGTCACGCGATGGCATCCGATACACACATGAAGTCACCTAAAAGATGCAATTTTGTACCAAGAAGTTTACCAGCAGGACACGCGAAGGTCACAGGATAGGTACACGACGTCGTATTTTGAGTACGATGCCTTCGTACGCGGTTACGAAGGCGTCAAGTGGCCTTCACCTTCGGGTGGTATACAACCCACGGCCAACCACGGCAAATTTCAGTTGCAGATAGTATTTGGAGCTAATAAAACTACGTTTAAACTTTATTTTTGGCTCTCAATATTACTATCAAAAACACTTCTATTCACACAAAAATCTATGATAAAAGTGATGACTTTGATTATGGTATAGTAAACTATCCACATTTAGATGGAGACGTACGGCATGCATTATCTGACGGGGTATATGTATCTCAGTAAATTAGATTCGCTAGAG
Organism: Ruditapes philippinarum; assembly: GCF_026571515.1. Classification (NCBI taxonomy): domain Eukaryota; kingdom Metazoa; phylum Mollusca; class Bivalvia; order Venerida; family Veneridae; genus Ruditapes; species Ruditapes philippinarum. The sequence goes on along the minus strand of NW_026860756.1, from coordinate 345,259 downwards.
GTTTTAGCAACGTGAAGGATTTTAACAAGCGAAATATTTTACTAGCAAGCTTCTCAAACAGGGCTACCGCTATTATATATTACGCAAATATTTTACAAAATTTTACAATCGTAACTTTGATTTAATCTCAAAATTCAGTAGTGATTCAAAAATGATTTTAATGGAGATGTTATTTACAAACTTCGCAAGATCTTTGGTCATTGTAATTTTTCTGTTGCCTTTACTAAAATTATTAAACGTTTAACAAAAAGAGGTTTTGACCCTACTTTTTTAGATATACCGCATGCCTAGTGTTCAACACTTTAACAGTTGGTCCTTTCCTCTTTTGATTACATCTGCCGGACCAAGTGGGATACTCTATGATGGACAGTTCTTTATGCCCTTTGGGACTGAATTGCCTTAATGTTCATCTTCTGCCTTGCTTCGTCCTGGCCCTTGTAGGTGATTACTTTGTAACTCTTTTTTCTTCCTTTAAAATATTGAGTACTTTTGTTATGGTGATATGGGTATTCATCTATATGTATCTACATGATCATTTCGGTGTTTTACTTATTTTACCTTTTGAAACCATAACAACTGTTATAAATTTACTTGGCGGGGATTCATTTTATTTACACCGTCTCGTTTATAGGAACATGGTGGGCTTAGAGTGAGGTTTGGTGCACCATTAACCGGTTTAAACTCCCCAGTAGTACTTATGCTGCTGAACGGTCCAAGGCGGTGCCCTTCTTTGTTCCTTAGATGTATGTCTTTGTTATTTCATACTGTTTTGGTGACACTTTTGTCGGTGTCCATTGTTGTGTTCTCGTCTACGGTAAGTATTTTCCCTTTTTCCTCTAGTTTAATAAGTCAATCATTAATTTGTTTTCTTTGATTTCCTTGTTGTTTACCATTATTTCGTCTTATGTATCATTAAAGTGATAAGCCTATCCGTGCTCTATCTTGCGCCCTGTCCGATTTTCTGGGGGTCCTCTTGTGTTACTTGGTTCTTGTTGCTGGGTCGTGTTGGGGTTGCGTTCATTGAACGCTACCTTTCCTTGTTGATCTTGTTTATCATATTTGATAAAACTTTATCATGCCACCCAAGATGGGCCTGTGGGCTTCATCATGTAATTCTGCAGGAAATAAGCTGAAAATAATTGTAAATTAATTGCAAATATTGGAAGCTTTTGATGTCTATGTAGAGATGTGCAAGAGTGACAGATGAGGAAGATGGTCTAGCGTTTATATGTCCACCATGATAAACATGCAACGCTTGGGCCACTAAAAATTGCCTTCTTCGTCTCGATGACATCTTACCAAAATACGATGGTGACACGACGGTATTGCGGGGGCTTCAAGTAGTCGTGTACCCTTTTTAAGACTATCGGGAACTATCGGGAATCTTCGTGTTTACATCGTATTGTCTTCTTGGGCTAAAAATGCCAGATTGCACCGATGATCACACGAAGAAAAGACGGAGACTACACGATTTGACAAGATGGCTTCACGACGGCCTTACGAAGGGCAAAATTGGCATACGAATTCAACACGAAAATGAACCTTCGCAATGTCTTCGTGCAATTTTTTGGCATGCCAAACATTTTGAAACCGCTCACGAAGTTGCTGCCGGAGCTTGTAATATTCAGCCGGGGATCATACGATGGCAAAATATGCCCTCACGAATGGCACGATGTGATAACGATCAGATCCGAATTTGAACATTTCCTTATCCGTGTGTCAATCTGATGCCAAATTCGGGACAGTGTGATGCCTGCATAAGGATGGCGTTTTCGCGGAGACAAACTTTCGCGCAGTCATAGTGACCGTTTATTTCGCGAATATTAAGTCGCTGGGGTAAAGAGCATTTAATGTATATTACTAACATCACAATTACGTTTCTGTAATCTTTTCGCGATATATATCTAGATTAGTTAACACTGGCATAAATTGTATCAATACACGTATATTTCATAACAATACAAACTCTTACCTTGGATCCGGGAAGAAATCTTAATATGGGTAAAAAGTTTTCAGGAAGAAACAGGCTGAGTTCTTTGAAAATTGCATCGACCTTGTGAATCAGATCCGTAAAGGTCGGATCATTGTATTCAAATCTAGAAGAGAAAACAGTGAGGGAAAAAAACAATTACATATATTATGTTCCGCTTTGCTAAAAAATATATGATAGAAAAAAATATTATTATTTAAGTACTAAAACATAATTCGAAATAAATATACAGAATTTTACCTTTTAATTTTGAGTACAATAGGAGCAATAAAGACGCAAATATTATTATGTTAAGGAGTATGACGTTTTTGGTAAAGTTCTAAATCTCTGTTCTGATGGTATGTACGTAGTGTGAGTATTCATTTTTTCAATACCTAACAAATATATTTATATCACTCTTTTTCAAACATTTTAAGGTCGCAAGTATTGTCTAGGAAAAGAAAATAGCTCAGCAAAACTTTTAAATTATGTTGTAATTACATACGCCCCTGTACTTATTTTCTAGCCGAAGCTTAAACAATAATGGCCGGCACGTACCTGCTTCCGTAGACAATCCCTGCGATAATATTTGCGACGGCCATTTTGAAGGTATCGAGATGATATGCTGGTTTTCCATCTAGTTTCTCTAAAACTTCACTTAAACTGTGAATGACATATAGAGTATTAATTTTAAAGAATTGGCTTATTCTTAGAAATAATTGAAATAATTTGTATTGAATGTCGTGTAAAATCGATTTTATTACAATTTAACGCAACCCATGATAACTTCATATTGTTCTTCTGCAATTCACGTTTCTTGTTCAATATCAAACGGAAGAAGCTATGATCATGGGTAAACGAAATTTAAAAAAAAGGAATCTTGATTTCCCTGGACAAATATTAGATACACATAAAGAGTAAATTTGCTAAATCTTTAAAGCACTTAAATGATATATCTACAAAACAAAACTAAGTCAAAGAGGAAAAACAACTGCAATCACTTTACACATGCATGTTTATTACCCTTCCAGATTTTTTTCCGCCTTTTTGATTGGATATTGATCACCCGAAAGAAATTGATATAACCGAGCCAGACGGGTAATATACACACTAAATTTCCCCGTTGGGTACCCAACGTTGTAAACAACATGCGCTGAGGTGATGCGCGTACGGTTCGATTTTACGCGGTGTAAATTCCGATTTAAAAGCACTTTTTAACTGTTGAAGAGGTACCCTAAAGGGAATCTTATTTCGACGTTTCATTTGAAACAGCAATGATTTTTTTTTAAAAAAAATCGTCTAAACTCGGCAGGGGAAGGGTAATAAAATTATTATTTTGGTTTTGAAGTGATATATGTGGATATATTACCTGCCAAGATAAAATATCACCCTCGCCTAACGGCTCGGGTGATATAAAATCTTAACAGGTAATATATCCACATATATCACTCCAAAACCAAAATAACATATAATATTATTAGTTATAAAGATTTTAGACAGGTTATATGTCCCTATATAGACGGTTGTTTGTATACATGTATATATAACATAAACAAATGCCACAATAAAAAGGCCATGTAACACCGCAAAACGTCCGTACCGCAAAACGTACCCGTGTGGACGTTTTGCGTCGCATATCGTTCACATGTGGACGTTTTGCGGTGCATATTGTACTTGGTACGTTTTGCGGCGAGAGTGTGTTTTTGCGTCGCATATCGTCCATATTTTCTGTATTAAAATCAATTCATTATAAACGTTACTTTTATTGGTTCTGTCACATTCATATTGTTTCAGGTAAAGATATGACGAAATAAACATTAAAGTGCAATATTTTAGTGATCCTATATAATTCTGACTTTTTTTATTAAAAAAAAAAAGAAATTTGCTTAAGCCGAGGATTTTTTTTGAATAAATTTTTTTATGGAATGGAACCAAGCAGCAGCAGCAGCAGCAGAGATATAAAAACGATGATATTGAAATAAATGTAATCTTATAGACATACAGAAAAGGACGGCTATACGGACGGACGAACCGGGGATTGGACTGAGTGAATGACAATGAAATATTAAAATTAAGCTTCGCTTTTGACAATAGCTTTTCATATAATTGCATCAAGAAGTGGGAATGATTTTTTGTGTTCTTGTTGACTATGGAGGTTTGGTTCTACCGTTCATTTTTACGGATGGATGGGGGCTTTTGACAGCGTAATCATATTTAAGCGAGAGAACTAATTTTATAATTGAACAATGTAATTTTATAACTGAACAAAGCAGAAAGGTTAAAGGTCAATGGCAGATAGCATTGAATATTACAAATAAAAAGCAAGTACATTTCATGTTCTTGGTCAGAATCTGGGTAACAGATATCAGTACTCAATTCTATGTCTTAAATGGTCATCAATATCCAAATATCTGCAAATGACAAAATTTATGCAAAATAGTGACCTTGAGGTCAAGGTCATTTCAAGGTCAATGTTATAGTTGAACTATTCAAGATGTCCCTCCTGTCATAAATGTATGAATGACATCTGATCATTGAAAACAAAGAAATGGCAGTTTTATCACAATTCAATAATTTGACTTCAAAATATGTCTTTATCTTTATTATTCAAAGGCAAATAACTCTTGACATATTCAGTCGTTTTAGGTCATAAATGAACTTATCGAGACCTTATTGTTATACATATTCTGTATAAAAATAAGGATGGAGAAGAAACGAAAGCACTAACAAGGTGAAATATAGTGCGTTTTTTGTTGTTTTTTTTCTTTTTTTTTTGGTTAGATTTAGCCTATAATCTAACTTTGTTGAGATTTTATTGTCATAGATATTCTGTTGAAAATTGTCAAGATTGAAGAAGAAATGAAAGCGTTGGAGTGGTAACAATGTGAAATATAACAGATATTGTAATTCAATGACAGATAACTCTGGACATATTGCTTAGGGTATGTGGATGCTAGAGTGGTAACAAGCTAAATTTGGACGGACAGACAGACAGGCGCATACTCAGGTGAGCTAAAATTAACACACAATAACACCTGATAATAACTGGTCAAAATTAACGAAAATTATATGAATTTTAAAAATTTGGACGTTATGCGGCAGGACCATGCCTTTTTGCCGCAAAATGTACGTCAGAAAAATGTGGACGATATGCGCCGCAAAACGTCCATATATACGTACGTTTTGCGGTACGGACGTTTTGCGGTGTTACAATGCCAGTCAATTTGATCATAAGAACTGTTATTCTCAACCGATCGTACGGAATCAAGTTGTTTTCCCTTAAACAAAATCCCGCAAATAAAATGGAAAATAATGATCTTACATAACTGCTTCCTCTTGAATTCGACCTTCGATACTTCTTTTCCCAACTCCAAAATCTCTCAATGCGTTCAGTGTGAATTTTCGGACAGTAGCATGGACATCACCATTCGAAAAAACAAGTCCTGCAAATACCATGCCAAACAGGTTTTTTTCACTAAACTCTTCTAAATTTGCTTTTTTCATTAAATAAAGAATGTCAAACTCTTATTTAAACCCAAACACTTAACTTTTATTAAGTACATGTAAGTTGAGAAAGACAAATTTGTATTAAGCTGAACATTATAAAGAAATGAATTAATTAAAAGATATAAATTTCCACCATGAAGTATTATTTATATTCTAAAATTGGAGATCCCAAGGAACAATGACAACAAAAACAAATAATCGAGAAAGTCTGTTCATGAGAGATAACAAAAAAGTTACAATATCTCTCACGCCCCGAGCACCGACTGAAGCGGTATTCTATCATCTACACAAAACATATTGACAGATTTAAAACAACTACATGTTAGGTAAAATCAGGGTCTTTTAAATATTTCTATTTGGAAGACTATGGTAAAAGCGACAAAAAAAATCCAAAAAGAACGCTCAAAACGTCAATATTGAAAATGTCACAGGTTTGGTTTAATTGAGTCTTTTCATGGACGGTAACAAGCTACCCCTGAGTCCATTAAAGCAGCACGCCTCCAGATTCATAATAATTTTCATGAAAATTTTGAAAATGTATTTATAAGTAAAATATTGTGAAGTGAACAAAGAAATTAATCTATACATTGTAAACGGTAGTTACAATTCACGTAAATTACCAAAACAAGGGTCAAAATATTCAAAAAAAATAGCCCTCACTTCGTTAGTCACGCACTAGAAAGATGGTGATAAACATTGTAAAATCAGTCATTAATTGCACATAACATTTACGTAAATCATTACTTAAACCTTGACTCTGTTTACTTTTTTCTTTTTTTGAAATATTTTGGCTTATCTAGAGGCAAACAGGTTTAAACTAAATGATTAAAAATTCCATACGCACTTACTCTTACTATATTCAGCGCTGTAAGTCCATAGTAACTTACCTTGGTTATTGAATATGTAATTCGTAACAAAGAAATTTGTAGGTCTGTATTTAAACGACTCGTTCATCGTGACAGCTGCCTTGAATATCTTCTCTTGTCCCATAACTAGCACAACGTTGCTGTTCGGGCCAAGTTGTAGCCTAACCAAGTCTCCGTACTTTTGCCGTAAGTTTAAGGCAACTTCATACAGTGCTCCCTTCCCTCTGACATCAAATATGTTACCTTTGAAAAAAAAGTCATAAAAACATAGTCAACTGTGAAACCGAAATCTAGTAACTTGTCAATAATGTTTAGAACTTACAGAGTACGTATATTAAATTGTAAATGTGATACGTAAATGTTAGAGTGGAAATGAAATAATGCCGGGTTTCTAATTACATGTAAGGAATTTCAATTACTGTAAATTGTTAATTGCTGATAAAATTGGCAGTCATCTCTTTCATTAAAATCAGTATTAAGTTTATAAATTACCATATATTTCTTAAGTACAATATGTTTAAGAAAACCATTTCCATTTAACTTCATCAGAAATATATACATTTACATGTCCATTATTTGATCAGAACATTTCAAACGAAATGTTATCAAGAAGAAAGAGTAAAAGGGCGTGTTCGAAATCCGTGACACCCCTGATTTTAATGACCTAGAAACTCGGTGAGAATACTAAGCGACAAATCTGTGATTTCAATTTTTCATCAAAAACATTATGTTTTAAATTGAAGAAAAAAGTCCATACCTATAATGGGCAATGGTTTAGGTCCCGGGGGTAGGTTAGTGTATCTCTTTCCATTGAAAATATACAAGAAACTCAACACAACTATCACAGCCACCAACAGATATACTGGCTCGAATAACAGTTGAATAAAATCCATTTCACTTCCCGTCGTTCTTCAACCCTGCAAGAACAAACATAAAAATATCTCCAAAAAGGTTCGATAATTGTCTTTCTAGTCGTACAAACTCGGATAACTTCGTATTTAGGTCCGGTAACTATAGCCAAGCTACTTGACGTAAAAACATCAAGGGACGACAACTGTGAGAAGACACTACTATTATGTGTTCACAACTTTGACATGAGGGCAGTAGGTCAACAAAATGTCATATATAAAAGCATATAAACGCTTTTAAGTAAATGGTCAGTATATGTGTCATATAATTTAAACAAGATGACATTTCTATTGCGGTCTATACAAATAAATATCTATTTTTACTTTCATTTGTCATATTATAATATTCATTCACCCCAACTCCTAACTTTGATGCAAATCTCTCTTGTACTGTAAAAAACGTCTTCTAGCTCGCCGTTAATCTTACAATTTTGCAATGACTTTAAGGGTCCAGTCGTGAATTTCTTTATTAACTTCTAGTAAAATTAATAACATTTAGTATTTCGAATCAAAGAAACTTGGGGTGCGAAGCTCTTAAAATTCGAAATAAAATGTATACGAGTATTTGTCAATCCCAGGACATATAAAACTTAACGACGCGGTCCGTTGCTATGAAAATTGATCGGAAGTAGTATTTTTCGCGCATGCGCAATCTGCATAGGGCAAAAAAAGAAAGCGCCCTACATAGAAATGTAGTAGAAATTCATAGACAATTCCGAGTTAATTTAAGGTAAAAATTAGAAAATCATATAAAATAGCTTTTAATATAAACACAAAAGATACCTTTATAGCTTTGTCATAAGATTACCATAAAAAGACATGGAAAAGACGATTGTTTAAGAATTCCCCTTTACGATCACGGACCTGACATTGATATAATTATAATAATATAAAAAATGTGGATATATATATATATATATATAATTGTTGAAATCGTTCATATAAAAGCTAAAGAAGTTTTATAACATATAAAATCGAAGTTAATTATCATTCTGAAAATAAGTCGGATCAGATAGCATTTTAAGTTTTCAGTTTACCTAATTTTATACTTTATCCAACTTGACTGTGATGCCAAACAGAAATAATTTAAGTCACATAAATATATCTAAATCATTTTTCAAACTCTTAAGAAGTTAAGATGGGTGGTAAAATAACACACATTTTATCCGTTTCATCGTAACACATGAAAATGCACGTTACGTACACTTTTTGTCACTTCACAAAATTGAAAAACATTGATGAGATTGGTATAAATAAAAGTTACTTAAATTACTATTTTCATAATTTTAAGTGATTAACTATGTCATGGTACTAAAACGTCCCGGTTGAATGATATTGTAAACTAGCTGGCAAATAACAACCGGTCACGTGTCAATCTGTTTGACACTTACCGCCTTGCCAATCCACTTTCAAAGGAATACCAATTGTGTAATATTATGTAATACATGGGTAATAAAATTTATCTTTAACACCCTGCTGTTTTAATTTCAATTACTGATGAAAAAAGTCATCTAATGATACCTTGAACGAAGGACATTTGGTCAGTGAATTATTAGTCCTGCTAATTTTGTATAGCTGTAATGAATATCAATTCACGTTTAAAGTACGTTCCGCTTTTATTCATCTTAAAATATTTGTTTTCTGGGTGTCGTAACTTATAATCACGTCTTTGAAAGCCTTCAACTGCGCTAAATGTAGTCCTACGCAGAATGCGCATGCGCAAAATGCAACATCGGTTGCTATGTAAAAAGGTCTATAGATACGCTGTTTTGAAAAACTGTCTAAATTATTATAAAGCATTTTGTGCTCCACATCACAAGTATCTGTGTTTGGAATCTGTTCACTGAATGATGAAAGAGGAATTCTATCATTATTTATAATTATCAATGGTACTATTACTATGATTATTTTCATCTTAACAAACTATAAATATAATCGTATAACTTATCCCTGTATAGGTCAAAGATTACATAACTAAATTCTATGTCGATGGCAGTCTGTTAAACATAACAAAGTGGGGAGGATTCCTCAACTAGGTAGTAGGTCTAAAAATGCTTAAACGTTGGTAAACATTTGAATAGAAAATAAAGAAACATACTTGAAACTACACATGTAATCGTCCGAGGATGCAAAACATTTTTTTTTATAATAAATTCTGTTATAAATTCTAAAAAGAAACAGAAAAACACCCACTTATTTTAATATTTGATAAAAATTTAAATGAATCAAACTTCATAAAATTAGCAATTTAGCAATTACCCTCCGATAGTATGTGCACACTTTGTTTATCCGTGTTGAAATTTACTTTTATATCAAATAAAAACCGTTCCATATGTTCAACTTTAAGCGTAAATAAATATTATCCCTGAATGACCTCAATTGCATTAGTAGTGTGAACACTACAATTTCTGTTTACATAGGAAATAAACCTGACCTCTACAGATATTAAAAGATATCACTTTCAACAAGAATTGCAAAATGCGAAAAAGTCTTAATAAAGTTACATAATTCAGTATTTATCACAACAGTAAAACGTTCTCCCTTTTGAACTTATTAACGCTGGTATTATTTTGCTATCACCTTTTTGGTAAATACAAACCGCTAGTTAAGTACATTTGCACTTCAGTATGTGTTTACTTGACAATCTTAATGCGTTTGCTTTCAAAATCAAACAAGCATTGATGAAATCCAAGATTTGTCGCTGAGTATTCTCACCGAGTTTCTAGGTCATTGAAATCACGCGAAATACGGCACAAAATTCAACAAAATAAATAATTGTATTAAAGTAAAATTTTAAATTCTGATAGCTTTTTGTTATATTATGTGGATATTGTGGTGTAGCAGACACTGACAGACAGGCGGATTGTTCTTTAATTTTCAGTCAATGCCTCGCTTTTTTATTTAAATAAAAAATGTATTGTTTTAGCTAGCATACGGTTGAAACGTTAAAATATTTTCTGTGATTCTGAAAATGTATTCATTTGACATCAGCTTTGCGCAAAAAAGGAAAAGGCCGACAAATTGTTGCAGTAGAACAACGGTTGAAATAGGTAAGGGCAATAATTCGGAATAACACGGAAAGTCAATTAATTTAGGCTTTTTGGGTGCCTGAATTTCGCTTACATTTACATCTAAGATCTCATAGATGTATCATGCCGCCATCAATGTGCCGTTCTGAGCGATATACAAGTCCATTTTCTCCTTCATACTAATACCCGCTGACACACCATGACTGAGCCCCCGCAAAAAAAAACGGTCATGTTTAGCAACGCATACGGGTGGGAAATCTCCATACCTATCAGTGAAGTGCACACAAAATCTGAATTCGTCAGTGAACAGCACTGGGGTTCAGTCATTCAAAGTCTATCTGACGGGAGTGCGTGCCCATTGGAGATGCTGGATGTGGTTGGTTTCATGCCACAGGAATGCAGGAAGTCGTTTTGCAAGGCAGTAGCGGTAACAAAGTGCTTACGTCAAGTTTGGGCGACAATTAAACGGTCTTGAAGCCGAGTTGTGATCCAATCACAACCATGCCTATGCCTGACAATTCCGGGAGTTCGAAACCCTTCCCACATCCTTGCAGCAGTGCTCTGGGACACCCAAGGACACCTGCCGAATGCCGTTGGGAACACCCAGGCTCAAGCATCCCTATCCCACTAAACCATTAGTAATCCGTACCCAATGCTTGATTTAAAATAAAAGTTACTATGCACAAGCAAAGTTTGAGTACATGAAGGTACATGCCGATGGCGTACGTCTTTTATGGGTACTACTATTCACGTTGATGTCAAACCACGTACAGGTTTAAAATCAATTTCTACTGGACAGGTCAGGTATGTCATTAAAATCGCTTACATTGGGCTTACAAATATAAAGCGATCCCTAACAAACTTTGAGTAGTATATAATAAATAACAAGACAAATATTTGTAGAGTTTGAAGTTTATCATAGGAATGTTAAATATCACCTGAATCACAGATATTTGAACACATGTTCAAGTCGTGGAGAAAATCCTTTACCAACTGTCCAATATGTAAACATAACAATTAAATACTTCAAAGTTATATATTGAATTGGCTAAATTTTCTCGCCCAATAAACATAGACAAACTGTCAGGCTTCCCCTTATCAATACTGTAACATAGAAAGTAAGGGAGATCACTGTATGCAGACTGAAATAGTTAAGACAAATTGCAGTTATATCCCTTGACAATTCAGATACATGAATGGTATGGTAAGGAACATATCTTTTTTCAGCTAAACATATCATAATCAAAAGAAATTTAAGGAATATCAAATATACCTTGGCAAACTAATAATTGTCTATCCAGTTTATAGCTAAGACAATTTTTCATGTGTAAGCAACTCATAAATTGTGATAAATTGTCATGCAAGTATTAAAATAATACTACAAAACTGACTAGAGTGAAAAAACAAATGCTGTCAGCTAGACTATTTTCACAGCCTGATATTATAACAAGAGCCATAAAGTCAATTACACATAGGGGTATAATTAAGTTAAAAGTTCATGCCACAGTTACGGGTCGTGGTTAATGACCTATAAGTATAAACCTGGAGAAATATGTGGTTTTAAGTGAATACATTCAGCTCTTGTGGACACAGAACTTCAATATAAAACACTGGCAAAAAAATGTTTTACAAAGGGGAATAACTCTGTAAAAAAAACTGTGTAAATGTTAATAGAAACTATCTCTTAAAATATGACTGGGTCTATCTCTTAAAATATGACTGGGTACTATTAATAAATTTATATTAAATACTTTTTTTACATATGAAACTGTTAAACACCAAAATATATCAAAAGATATAAAAGGGAAATAACACAAAAATATTCCCATTTTCTAAAAGCAAAAAAAACAACCTACAAATGATGGACCTTGTGCAAAAAATTCTTAAATTTAAAATCATATAATGTATGTAAATTGTGCTCGTTCTTTGTTTTGTTTTTGTTTTAATTATGTCCACCTGAGATGAACCAACAACAGTCTGTGAACTTTTTGATAATTTTCTTACATCAAAGAATCCAGTCTAAATTGTCAAGTTTTAAATCATTGACAGCGAGGACCAAGTGATTCCAAATCAGCTGACTATTCAAGGGACTCCACTGAGGTTTTCTAACATGATGGAACTGGAAATAATTCTTTGAAATTAATGTTCCATCTGATGTAGGTCTAGACCAATAGTTTGTATTCCAAATTTCAGATCATTTTGCTCACTCTGCTTATGAAAAATGACCCAAATCGGGCTAATAATTGTACAAAAAATGATTTTCTATTCATTTCTGAGTATATTTTTTTTATTATCGTTTACATATCTTTTTGTTTGAAGTAACCTAGTTGAACAATGTAAGAAATTCTAATTTTATGTTTTTAGGCTTTTGGACCTCAGTGGAGTTTCTTTAATTACATGGTCACAAAGGCTAAAAAAAAATCATTAAAAATAGCAATTAATGTGAAATGTCACCAAAAATCTCAATTTATTTATTATCTGAATGATATTTCATATGTTCAATTACTGCTCCTGATTGGCCTTTACCTTGATTTCTATTGCTAGAATTTCAGCTAAGGGGTTTAAAGTGTATAAAGCTATATAAATATTATCTTTGCTGCAATAAATCAATGTTTGAACTGTTTAATTTAAGAATACTTCAATGATGCTTGAATAAAAAATATATGGTAGTATATTGACATAAAAGCAAATTTCGCATGTTAAAAATCATTTCTAAAAGACTATTATCCCCACTTACAATAGCAGCATAAAATTTCTGAAAAAAATATTCTGTTAACATTCACTATTCATGTGTGTTCAATAACAGAGTCAGTCGATGTTACAACACTTTTGAGAATTGATCATAAGATAACTGAACTATTTAACTATATAATTTTACTGTTGATAAATTATATAGCAATATTTCTTGAGATATAGCTTTATACCCTTTAATGTTAATAATAAATAAAGTTTGAAACACCACATAACATATCCACATAACATTTATAAATAGCTTATACCAAAACAATATTCATTAATATAACAATAACAAATGTAATTAACAACAAAATATAAATAGCCTCAAAACAATATGTCATGTGACAACAAGTCATGTGATCATGAAGATTCTTACTAAAGATATCTAGAAATCATATAACAAGAGCTCTCTTAGGACAGTGTGCACAAGAGTCTGCATATTGTAGAATTTTCTTAGTATAAGAAGGGCCATATTTCTGTCAAAATCCATGTAAGAGTTATGGGACTTGGACAGTGACCTCCTGTTCAAAAATGTGTGTGAAGTTTCATGCCATTCCCTTAAGTAGTTTTGGAGACACAAACCTGCACACAAATACTTAACCAAAATGTGACACTGACACAAGGGTGGATACAATAGCTATCCGTGTTCTTCGAATAGTCAAGCTAAAAAAGTAAAAATGATTCTCACAAAGGAAAGGTTAGACATGCCTCGATTTAAGCAGTGGATAAAAACAACCTAGCTGTCTGTGGAGTCTGACTAGGCTCTATACTGTTGGAAAGTCATTTTTTGTAATTTAATATTCTTATAAATCCCTTAAATCTTACATGGACTGCACCAAATATAAAGCAGGGCAAAACAAGTACAAAAACAGCACATTAAAGGGGTTAAAAGGTGTCATATGTTACATGAAAAGTTTTAAGAATGCGTAAAAAGTGAATATTCCATGAAGAAATTTCAAAAATTATCATTTTCATTTCAAGCACTTGTTTCTTATACATGTAGTATACATTGACAAGTTCATTGGCGTCAGTTCATTCATTAATGCAGACCGGAATAACACCATTTCTCAACTCTCAACAGTGAACTAAACTCCCAACTCATTTATTACGTGATATTGGCATCTGGTCCTTAATAAATAATTGTACAGTACAGAAAACAATAGCATTTAAAGCATGTGACTTGTCTTACAGGGGGATGTTAGATAAGTTTTTCTAGCACCAGTATAAACAGCAGAAAATACATCTTAAAAAAAAAACATTTTCTAAATATAATATTTCATAATAAAATCCTATCTAGAACAATTAAAAACGTTTCATATAGTTTTCTATTGAAATACAAATGAAATAAGTATAAAAAATGTGCAAAAATACAAATTTATATAATCTATAATCTGCTGGCAGCACTGAAAATACTACCGGGGAAATGTTACCAGTGAAGACCAAGATTAGTCGGCACATCTGTGCCATCTGATGTGGTCTGAACAGTAATACAATTATAAGTCAGTACAGTCATACATTAACATGGACACTTTCCTTAAAAATAATGAATGTTTTTTATCAAGACTGAAAAATCGAAAAATCAATTCAGAGAAGTAAAAGTTAAAAAAATGTCTTGTAGTCAATGCTTAAAAGCAGCATATATTCAAATTTGTGTTATTTCAAATAAAAACTGAAATTATTCTGACAACTTAAATAATACAGAAACAAAAAAAACTGTTTTAAAAAAGATTATTATGCTATCTTAAACCAAATGTAAGGAAGTTACATTAAAAAAAGATAGTGGCAATATATGGCAAAAGTCATTAAAGCTAAAATTAAAGTGACCTTTTTACAAGATGTTTATGAACACATGTCTTCTTTGTTTTACAATTAGAACAGAAACGACTTTGATATGATAAATCTATCATGCCCTTACATTCAAATTGTTCAAATTTTCCAGCAAAAAAAATTAATAATGATCATTAAAATTTAAATATTTTCAGTAAATTGTATCTGACAGTATTACCTTAATGAAGTATCTTGAAACACCTTAACACACTACCAGGATGGAGGTCTTTGAGCCTATAATCATGAAAAATTTAGATAAATTTGTGAAATTCTAAATTTAAGACTAGATACTTATATGCAAATTCATTCTCAACAATCTGTAATTCATTTATTTGAAAAACAATGTCACAAATGTGGTCAAAGATTTACCTAACAAATAAATTAAGTACGTATCATGAGCACAAAGAAAACATTGTGTTAATGAAGCATTTTTTGCTGACAGATTGTAGAAATTCTACAGTTGTTATAAGTAGAGGATACTGAATGAATGTAGGTTTAATACTGAATTGATTAAACAAGTTGAATAAAATTACATTATCCAAGTCTTTGGCGAGCGTTATATCATTTTAATTTATTCAATGAGTTCAATAAATTTAATAATGAATCTACACAAATAAAATATTCTAGTTATCACATACCCAAAAAAAAAAAACTGTTTACAGAAGACACAGTCATTATTTTATTCACACGCATATAGTGTCATGCTGGCATTCAGCTGGTATTTACATGTACTCTATGATGTCACATAAAAATATATGCAAGGCCGTGCAATACCTTTTAATGGAGTCGCAAAAGCATCACGGGCATGTAATGTACTGACTAAAGAAAACTCTCACTAGGTGAAATATTTTTACACATACAGTTCTTGTATTATGACATCCATACCAAAATACTAAAATGCGTCTTTCAGAAAACAATTTCAATAGAAGTAACCTGTATTAGACATGTTTGATACAAGAAATCAATTCATCCATTGTTTGTCATGAACAGACTCAGTCAAACCGAGTCTGCAATTTACACTTTAAAACTTTGCTTTATTGGTCTCAAGGGATCTCCCTTTTTCCAGTTTTTTTAAAAAACAATCTGTAAATATTTCTTTTCTTATTTTAATTATGAAAGTCTTAAATATTTTGATTAAATGCTCATGGTTAACAATTATACTGTTGAAAAAAAGAAAATTAAAATTTAAGATAATTATTTCTATTAAAGATCTCAAGTTATCATTGTAATTGTCAACAAAATTACATATTAATCTACCTAACAAATATCAAAACTGATATTTCAATAAATGCTTTTTTATCAGAAATACATTGGGGTTTTTTTTTAAGTAACAAAAAAGTGACGATTTCCGAAGTACATTGTTTGAACAATCAATGTGCTGAAAAATATCAGCAAAAAATCTACAATGTATAGAAACTACACTTAATGTGACCAACATAATACTTTCTGTATTTATATCTGAATATTTTCTTTAATTTCTAACATTTTTACTTGAATTTTAAATATATTTCTAAAAACATCATTCTAGGCAGTAACTATATTGTAGATACTAGAGCTGTCACTGATTCAGTGCAAGCATATTGATACTATATGAGCCCATCACGACAAAACCAACGTAATGCGTTTGCGACCAGCATGGATCCAGATCAGCCTGCGCAAACGCGCAGTCTGATCAGGATCCATGTTGTTCGCTTACAAACCCTTTAACAAGTAGAGAAACTGATAGCGAACAGCATGGAACCTGATCAGACTGCGCGGATGTTGGTTTTGTCGTGACACGGCTCATATATTTATATCAATATCAGATGTTAAATATCAATAATACATCAATATATCCATAATTGCTTATAGTTACTTGTTTATTATTCACTTTCATACCAATTTCAATGATTTCAAAAAATAAAAATCCTGTTCATATAATAATTATTAATGCCCTTTGCATGATTTTTTCTGACTTTTTTTGTATTACTGCTAAAATACCAGTATGTCCATTATGATGTTACTACATCATAGTTTCAGACATGGACACCTGCTTGTCAATATGTTTTGGGTGAATTTTCCTAATTTCTAGGCATACCCCGGTAAATCAATCAAAATTATTTTATTTTTTTTGATGTGTATCAATAACTGATCGGCAGAAAAATATCGACCATACACCAGTAATGACTCTATCAATGACAGCTCTAGACTAGTGAATACTATATGCTGACTTAAACATGAATCTTCTTGACCCGTGTTGGTAATTCTACAGCACTCACTGTCAAAGGCCACATACCACCTAAAATACCTGCCTGTATAGAAACACCTGTAGCAACGGCAAGATCAGGATCTTCTGACGTAATCGGTGCTTTCTTGAAAAACACTTCAATTAATTCTCTTATTTTTGGAATTCTTGTAGAGCCTCCGACTAGAATAGTTTCATCTATATCTTCTATAGTCAAATCCACGGCTTTTAAAACAATCTCAATAGGCTCTAGAACCTTATTAAATAGATCACTATTTAAATCTTCAAATAAATCTCTCGTTATTTTTTCACTGAACACTATATCTTTATCTTTTCCGGTCAATGAATGAAGAGTTAACATTATTTCACTCTCTTTTTCTCGTGTCAAGTTGACCTTGAGGTCTTCGACATGTAACAATAACCCCTGAAGGTCCTCCCTATCGGTCAATGGTTTACCATACCTTTGCTCAACCACCTTTCTTAAATGAGACATTAATCTCTGATTGAAATCTTGACCTCCAAGTCGGTTGTTCCCTGAATATTGAAAAAATCAAATTATTGAAACATGCATATTTTTCTTGTTTTACTAAATTTCATACAAGAAAAATAAGTCTGATATTAGCCTACTTCCCATGTCCTGTTTTAACCTATATACTATAATACAGTTACATCTATATTTATTGATAACTTTTTAAAGTATTTCACAGTTAAAACATTAACCCATAACTTGTGGAATTTGTGAAATGGACTTGCCCAGCTTTGAATTTGGAACAGCCCATTTCTAAAAGTATTTCAATATCAAAATACAAGAAGAACTGTCTATATAAGACAGCACTCACATCTATTCTCAGTGCTGGACAGTGAGAAAAGGGACATAAATCTGTAGAAAAGGTAATCTGTGCCCATCATGATGTTAGATAATCACATAGAACAAATGTGTGAAGTTACAGCCCATTCCCTTTAGTAGTTTTGGCGATACCTACTTGCATGCAAAAACTAAACTTAAGTCTTAAGGCAATGCTGATGCTAACACTGATGCCAAGACAAGTACAATAGCTCTCCCTATTCTTCGAATAATCAAAATATGGAAATGCAGGCTGGCCTGGCTTTATTCTGGTGACAAAGACTTATCACTTTAACTTCCAGTAGGTAAAGGGTTAAATCAACCTTTCTCACCTGCCATAGCTTGTGTAAGGAACATTCCTCCTTGAACATTTAGCAATGAGACATCCAGAGTTCCTCCCCCTAGGTCCACCACAATTACATTCTCTAGTCCCAGTTTATTGTGAAGACCATATGCCAGGGCAGCTGCTGTAGGTTCATTGATAATTCTTAATACCTCTAAACCTGTGAAACAATAAAATCTTATTTATTAAATATTATCAATCAAACATGAGCATCGCATGCTGTTTTAACATTCATCTGTAAAAATAACCACTTTTGACAAAAAATCTTTGTTAAAAAGGGGCATAACCCAATGAAATAGCTTTCAGAATGATGCCCCTTGTCTAACAACTGCACCTTGTCATGATAAGCAAACATTCCTAGTTTCATATTCATATCTTTAAAACTGTCTAAGTAATAGGCTACATTTTTCCACGACAATGACGGCACAGCCATCATAATACCTCCGCTTTTACTTCGAGACAGACAAGCTAAAAATAACAGTACTAAATTTTATGTACATCTCTTATTACTAAGAGTGGTCATTCAAATGACAAAAATAAACATTTTTATTTAAGTTTGATAGTTGAAACAGCTTGTTGCATATTTGAAACACTCATGAGTTTGCCTCAAGGAACTAACCTGCATTATATGACAGTCGGTCAGACTTTTTTCCTAAGTTTATAATTGATCTCAGGAATTTCATTGGTCAATATATATTCTGTGCTGGTTTCTGACCAATCAAATACCTGAGATCTGAGTTTGAACTGGTAATAAAAACTCCTTACAACCATGCACCCTGGTATGAGAACCAGAACTGAGCTCAAACCCACAATAACTAGGTTGAGAGGTAGACACCTTAACCACTAAGCCACCACTCCCTTTAAACATGTTTTTTACATATTAGCACTTTTTTTAAATAAGGTAAGAATAACATTTAATTTTCTTAAAAAGTACTATCTATGTCAACTGGGAATCTTTAGATAACCAAATTAAAGTTACTATACCCGCTAAATTAGCTGCCTTCTTTGTATAATTTCTCTGTCTTGCATCAAACTCTGCCGGGACAGACAAAACAGCCTTTAGTACAGGTGCACTAAGGTTGTTAGCTGCTGCCTCACGTAATGTACTGATTATAATTGCGCCAACATCTTCAGGATAAAGTATCTTTGATGATCCATTTACCTTTACAACAAAATGAACTAGACCATCCTGATCTCCCTCTAACTGTGTAAAATTAGGGGATAAAAAATACAATATGATTAATATGATAAAATAGCATATAACAATCTAGCGTGTTTTTTTTCTTGGTCAAAATATTCATCAAACCTTCCTATGCTATATGTTTCAAATGAACTTGTCCATTTTTAAGTCTAAAAAAAACCCATTCATCATTTGCAGGTAAATAATGACTGGTGAACAGGGTAGATGAAATTTAAATGGCACAAAAATACAAAATGTAATATGTAAATAACATTTGGAAAGTTAATTGTTACTATTCCCCTATACTGCTGCCATATGCTTCATAAATGTACATAAATCATTAACATTTAGAGCTATGCATACATACAGTACATACATGTAGTCAATTAACACTCAAATAATCATTTCAATCTTGAATATATTTATAACAAATTGATTCAGGAAAAAAAAGTGTTTAGTAGTTTAATCACTTTTCATCTGCTCCCTAGAATAAGCAACACTGATGTCATATGAAATAACATGCTTGTGACATATTGCAATAAGACTCAAAATCCACAATCTATGCACTTTTAAGGGAATTAACATATACTACAATGTACTTCTGAATAGGCTACTGCCCTAATTTGTAAACAAATCAAAATCTCACCTTAAATGGGTACTGTTTCTGTGCTTGGATTATCTCTGAGTCAGTGAATGTTTTACCTATGAACCTTTTAGCATCATATAAGGTATTGTCAGGATTGTGTTCCTCTTGAGCAACAGCATCATATCCCACAAGCACTTGACCTGTTGGACTAAATACAAGTAAAACTTAATAAGTATTCATGCTTTTTAGGTTTTAAGACAGATTTTTACACATTTTTGGTAATTTGTTGGCAGTCCCTTCACCTACCGGCTTGTCTTGATTACTAACCATCATTTCAAATTTCTCTGCAAGCGACTAACTGCTAATCCCACATGACTTCTGAATCAGCAGTGGGAGACAAAAGCCCAGTAGGATCAATTATCACAGAAGATGAGCAAAACTGTACATGTACTTTAATTTTACAAACACACTAGTTTAACAAAATGGTGACTTTATGCATATCGTAATGTAACTTTTTTAATTCAAATATCTAAAAATTTAGACATGGAAAATGATTGGAAAAACATTTACTTTTACTTTCCTTTTACTTATTAACCATTGGCATGTAGTTCCTCCTTACACCCCTGTAAATATTTTTTTACAGAAATCATGGACCGAAAGAAATAAAGAAATTTAACCAAGATGCAAGTTGATCATGATCATACCTAAATGCTACCACACTTGGTATACATTTGTGTTTATCCTGTACTTCTAGGATATCTACTGTACCCAGAACTGCATGGTATACTCCAACACAAGAAAATGTTGTACCTGAAAAGTAGCATGAGAATAATAAGTATTGCATCATCAGCTTTAAATGTACAAGAAACACTCAGCTGCTTGATCAATTGATAATATTTTAAAGGGATTCTACTGATGTCCAAAAGCCTAAAGACATAAAATTCTAATTTCTTACATAGAAAGACATGCAAAGCATAATTATATACACAGAAATAAATAAATTGAAGATCGTAAGTGAAATTTTAGACCTGCTTTGAATCCAATTTTGGGTCATTTTCAAAAATTAGAATAATTCCAGAAAAATATAGTAAGTTATTGGTCTTGACCTATATCAAATGGAACATTATTAATTTCGAAAAATTTATTTCTATTCCCATCATGTCAAAAAACATCAGTAGAGCCCCTTTAACTAAAGCCCTGGCTGAGCTATGTTGTGTCAGGTGTCAGGTGTCATCAATAAGGATTTTTGTATCGATATATCGGTAAGGAATTATTGGCGATACAGCGATATATCAATTGCCAGGCAAAATTTTAGCTTTCAAGTCTTTTTTAATGTTTTGTAAAAACACTGACTATGCAGTTATATTTAAACACATGCAAAAAAGATAAATAAACTATGAAAACTGAACAATTTGTTTCTTTTTTATTATATAACTATAAATGACAACTAATGACTAGTAGCAATAAAGTTAAAGCCTTTTCCATTTTAATTTTGTTGTTGTTGCTGCTATTACATACGTCCTTGCCGTTCCAAGTAAACCAGGGTTAAATTGGCAAATTATAGTGTTTAGAACCTGAATAATTATTTAAAGTTTAACATTTTGTAATCATAATTTTTAAAAAGAAACACCGACGATAATTTTCTGGGCATTTTCCCTTTTTAAAATCTGAATTAGGGGTCTTGACACCCACTTAGCAGACGTGCAAGATTACAACGAAATTCGGCAGCATTCGTTAGAGACACTGGGAGGTAACTTTGGCTTTGATTTCAGTTTTTGTTTCAGAAAAAAGAAAGTGTTTGAAATATGTTAGTTCTGGCTTCCATGTTGCTTTTATTTTGATGTTTTGCAATAGTAAACAGGTCTATTAGTACTGTAAAACCTGTTCACTAAAGTCTCTTTAGCTAGAAATATATGTGCATTTGATATTCAATATTTAAAAAATGGAATCGATATGGAATCTGATAACAAAGATCGTTGATACACCAATATCGATTTACTATATTTCTACTAATTGCCAAAAAGAAACAGAAGCAAAAGATTGTCCAGGTAATAAATGACCTATGAGTAACTTAAGGGAAACTATAACACAGGATACCAAACATTAAAAAAAAATCATTTATAGGCACAATGGGCCTTTAATATAATCATTCCAATTAATGCAAATAAAAACTTACCCAGATCTATCCCTACAATTTTAGGTTTAGGTGGAGGAAGATATCTCTGTGCCCAGTAGCCAGCCAGTAACACAGCTAGGACTGATGTTCCTTCAATAGAAAATTAAACAATAATTTTATATAACACATTTAATATAAACCATAATAGCAAAGGTATGGAAAAAAGTCTATATGGGGCTGTACAAAAATACTTATTTTTTATTGACTTTAGTCGCATTTATAATTCAGAGATGTTTTTTTTCTTCCTTTTTTTCTTTTTTTTTTTTTTTTAGGAAACAATGCTAGAGAAATTTACAAAAGCCAACTGGCATAAGACTTTCACAATCCTCTGTGTCAGGGCTCAGTACAGTTCATAATTTAGGGGAGATGATGTATAAACAACATGATAGCTCAGTCAGTACAGCCACAGTTCAGTGTTCTGAGGGTCCTGGGTTCGAGTCCTGGTCAGTCTGCACATTTTCTTACCCTGTGACATTTGGCGCCCAACGTGGGGCCGTGACTGCACATTGCTCTGTAACTCTGTGAAATTCGAGGACGAATTTCAATATAGCAGGGGAGTATGTCACAGTTAAGAACAGTTCACTATTTAGGGGAGAAGATGTGTAAGTGGCCAGATAACTTAGTCAGTAGAGCCGTTGTATGGTTTTCCTTGGGTTCCGGGTTCGAGTCCCGGTCAGGCTGCACATTTTTCTCACCCTGTGACATTTGTATTAACTATTAAACAAACTAGAACTGTGTCCAAAGGACATGGATGCCCCCACTGACGACATATATATGGTATGTAGTGAAAAAATCAAGGGCCATAATTCTGTTAAATTTGGTCACAGCAAAAATTCCTTCCTTTTCTTCCATCTACACATTAAGGTTGTTCATCCCTGGAAGTTAAAGCAAAATCTGCCATCCGGTTTAAGAGGAGTTGTGTTCACAAAATTTCTATATGGTATATAGTGAAAAAATCAAGGACCATAATTCTTTTAAATTTGGCTGCAGTAAAAATTCCTTCCTTTACTACCATCTACACATTAAGGTTGTTCATCCCTGGAAGTTGAAGCAAAATCTGCCATCCGGTTTAAGAGGAGTTGCGTTCACAAAATTTCTACATAGTATATAGTGAAAAAAATCAACAAAGGGCCATAATTCTGTTAAATTTGGTCACAGCAAAAATTCCTTCCTTTACGACCATCTACACATTAAGGTTGTTCATCCCTGGAAGTTTAGCAAAATCTGCCATCCGGTTTAAGAGGAGTTGCGTTCACAAGATTTCGGGACGTACGGACAGACAGACGTACAGCAGAACAGACGTACCAACGTATGGACAAGTGCAGCGCTATATGCTCCCCACTTTGTGGGGGCATAAAAAGGCCCAACTATACCATTAGAAGCCTTTTAAATATTGATGTGTTTGGATGGTCTGATTAACCAAACTTGAGTATAAAAATTAAGTCTATGTTGATTACCAATTCATCACCAAATCATGAAATGTTTTGGGGTTTTTTTATCAAGAAAAAATTCAATTTTTAATAATATCAAGTTGAATTTGGAAATTCTCAAACTGTCTATTTTCAAATACAACTACAACAATTTAAGTGATAACAATTGGAGAATTCTATCACACATGTGAACGCATACATGTACAAAGGCATGTTAGAAGTTGAACACAGGGTTGTTTAATTAACAACTGTCACACAAGTTGTACGGAAATCATCTTCACGGGCAGTTAAAGTGTGAAAAATACATGTATCTTCAAATCGAAGCTGTCAAATTAATCGAAGGACTTTACTTTATTTATGGTAAGTTGTACTTGACTCATTCAATACTGACCACTAGAACTTCTACACATCGAAAAATTTGACACATAAATTTTCGACTCAAGTACTGGTTTTTATAAAGAATACATTGGAGAAAATCAGGACTTTCAGTTTACTTCATCATATCGAGAAAATAGACCAACAGAAGTTTGACTAATAAAAGTTTGCCTAATCGAAGTTCGACTCATAGAAGTTCTACTGTAAACTTAGAACAAAACAATAAACATTCATTTTAAACATTTCCTTAAAGAAAATAATTATTACACAATTTTAATAACGTGTTGAGAATCGTCATTTACACGGTACAAATCGTCATTAACGTTGGGTCGAATCGTATGAGGTGCGAATCATATTTTTTTCGTTAAAATCATCGTTATCCTCAATAAAAGATACAAATTTGATAATATTTACCTAAAATTATAAATGTAGAACCCATATCGAATGTATGTTAGTTTTAATATTCACATCATAGCCCAATTAATTGCCCAAAATAAAGATGAAAACAAACAGCTGTCAGTAATGAATAACCGGAAGTAAAATCTGACGTGTCTTTCGGCTCAGATAAAAGGGACGTAACTGTGTATGATAACTGTCGGTATCTGAAACCATTTGCGTATGCCCGTCTGCTATAGTAGAGCAGTGTTACGTCTACCTGGGATATACTATAACTTATCGTATGTCATTAAATTAGTTAGCTAATGCAGATATAGCTTCTAATAATAATGGGGGAAAAAAACACTTTTGACATAACTTTTTCCAAGAATGTACGGCTTATTTAATTAGCTTTTACCAAAGGGGTACGGCTCATTGAATGTTCACAAAATATGTATTTGATGGTAGAAAACATTTATCCTAAGTCAGAAATGAATTCTAAGTACATTCCCATTACACTATCCTGATTGGGCATAGACACCTTCTTATGGGAGTTGTTACCCTTGTCTATATATTAGTATATAGTGTAATGGGAATGTACTTAGAATTCATTTCTGACTTAGGATAAATGTTTTCTACCATCAAATACATATTTTGTGAACATTCAATGAGCCGTACCCCTTTGGCTTTTACTAAAACCGCGGCTTTAATTACAAATCCGTGCTAAAACCAGAGATGTACGTATCTGTGTCTCTGCTAAAACTTAGACAGATCTTAAGGAGGAAAAAACACAAAAAACGCGTAAACTTATATTATTTTTACAAGTAAGATCTTTTGTGCTAAAAAACGTAACAAAGGAAACATGAAGCTAACGTGGGGCAGCTGCAGAAGTGATATCTCTATTTAAAACAGTTCATCTCAAGAGTAACACAGTGGCTACGAAGAATTTACATTTGAAAAACTGACTTTTATTGCTTATACCAAATAGTTTCAATTGATTGAGTGGATTAAATTTCGTTTTTAAAGTTGTTCAATTTTTCCTGTGTTCCTGCCTCGAAGATGCTTTATACAAATTGAAGGTAACGAAATTGAGTCCATTGTAGAAACATCGTTTACTAACATGGTTTCCCCAAAACTATATTCTTTGGCCTGCCTCCATGTTTGCCTGTCTAACTGATTTCAGTAAAACAATCATCAATTCAGCCCAAAGACTCGAAAACAACAATATGTCTCCGGTTTTACGTTTAGCGGACCGGCACCGCTCAGTTTCACTGCAATGAATTCCTGCTGAAATAAAGTAAATTTCAAATGCATGTGCCGAGATAGGACACCTAGCATCTAGACAAAATTGTATATACTTTGCAAAAATATTATGATGAAATCTAAAGAATATAATTCGTGAGCTGTAACTATTAACTTGGATGTTTACCTTAAAAGAAAATTTTCACTCAAAATAATAATAAACAACTTTGTAGATTTTTATCTCCACACATTAATTAACAGTTATGTTGTTTTTCAAATGACGACTGCTGAATTGACCACATACTATTTTTAGTATCGGGTTAACCACGCGAAAAGACAACGCAGTCAATACATATATATTGCTTCGCCCTCATCAAAACATAATTATTATTTAAGAAGTATTGCACTTTTGAAAAACAGACGGACTTGTAGAGCAGAAAAAAAGAATTAAAGGTAAGACAATACTTTTTTTTTTTTGATAATACTGTTCTAAATTAAATCTTTACCATGGTGGCTTTTAACGCCATGTCGTATTTTTCTCCTTTTCGAAATAAAATCTGAAATGCGTACACATGAATAGGCGACAAATCAAATTTTGTTGTGTCTCCGTGTTTCCGCATTTTCGCCTCAAAAGACTACCAATGAAAGGCAATAACACGAATTCAAACCTATTTATATCAACTGTCCTTAAAAACACCTGCAATAAAGTTCGAAACTTTTTAATTCATTACGTACATTTGTATATAGGTGTGGTAAATGTGATAAAAATAATAATAAAATAATATTGCCATTCGACAGCGTTATACATGAACATGTAGTATTAAATACGAGCTTCAATTCTAGACAATTAATCATGCCTTAATGCGCTAAAGATACGAGAAAACAATATAATTGAGCCATGTCACGACAAAACCAACGTAGTGGGTTTGCGACCAGCATGGATCCAGACCAGCCTGCGCATCTGCGCAGTCTGATCAGGATCCATGCTGTTCGCTATCAGTTTCTCTACTTGTTATTGGGTTAATAAGCGAAGCATGGATCCTGATCAGACTGCGTGGATGCGCAGGCTGGTCTGGATCCATGCTGGGAGCAAACCCACTACGTTGGTTTTGTCGTGACGCGGCTCACATTTTTACCATTATTTACTGTAAGAGAGTTTTAGATGTTTGAATTACAATGAATCTTAGTCTTAAGTATACTCACTCTCAATCTTATTCCTTCTACCGACATATTTAACAGTTAAACATATTTTTACTTGTGTTTTGCAGGACTACTTTCTTCTAAAATAGAAGTTTTTCAAATTGTTACGTCAAAAACATTCTGTAATTACAGTTTTGGTATGAAAATAATCACATTTCACTCATGTCTAGCGCAACTCTTGAAATATTTATCGTCATACTCAATGAAAATAAATTTCGCATTTTAAAAAATAGAAAGAAAAGAAAAAACTTGAATATCCTCTATTTCTAAACAATAATTATTCATACTTCATGATGAAGCTGCATGGCTATGTGATAAGTAAATATATGTAGTTGCAAATACATAATTGGTTTATGCCTAAAATTTGTCAGCTTTCAGTGAAGTGATGACGTCAGCAAAATGCATGCCGCTTGTATGTCTGATTCTAATAGTTTTGATTACTGACGTGGAGTTGAAAAAATGTAGAAAGAAGGAATGCAAAAAGGACAAACCCCCGAAGGTCCCTGTCGACTCTTTTTGCTCGATTTCTGTTGATTGTAACAATGCTGCAAATAGAAAAATCATCGATGGTACTGAGTATAGAATGAGTTCCGGACAATGTAACAATTTGGACAATTTTTCATGGGGAAATGCCGGTGTACAACATATTCGTGTGGTTACAAACGCGTATGCCAACGGTATGTATCATTTTGTGTTCGTTTCCTTAATAATCCTTTATTTGTTGAATTTGTGATATGATTTTGCCTCGCTTTGAATTTGGAACAGTTCTTTTGAAAATTTAGGGATTTCAATATCAAAATACAAAAAGAAATGAGCTTGCCAGGTCATACTTCACGGTCTGGCTAAATTCTGGTGGCATTTTTTAAGTGCTTGTCATTTTCGACTCAAATGTATGTTTATTGGGTTTTGTAAGTTATTGTTTTCTTTTCTTCTTTTTCATTTTTCATTTTTCTTTTTGCACATATTTAAAGATATACGTGTTACATGGAATCCGCCATCAAATGATTAAAATATTCACAGTAATATTATAAGAAATGATATAATTATAATAAGAAGCAATTTTATTACTATACATAGTACTCCAGAAAAGAATCATTAGCTGACAGAATATGCTTATACATTATTTATATCAAAAGTAAGTGGAATAACACTTCGTATTAAAGGTAAATGGGAACCAAGGAAATATAGTGTGGCCGGTACAGAGAAAAATGAAAAGAAAAAGGGTTCAAAGAAAAAAGGACAGAAGAGAGAGCGCGTTCCATTACCAACGCCACGCAGTGTTAGTAACGCAGTCCATGCTACCCCATCTGTCAAACCCGACAACGACGTGGCCGCGTCTTTGGCATTGTTTTATTTCATGCAGTTTATTGACCATGACATAACAAACACCCCTAAAGGTAATAATATTTCCTGCTGAATTTCAAAGGACTTGTCCAGTTTCCATTTTTGGAATTGTCCATTATCAATTTAGGGGTATCAAGTTGAAGATTTAAACTAAGTTAGCCAGCAGTGTATAGCATGGTTAGACAACATTGAGGTGCAGGCTGGTTTGGCTCTATACTGGTGACATAGACTAATTACGTTGTCTTCCAGCAGGTTGAATATGGTTGATTTAAATATTCGATTTTTTTTGGATAAAATACATTTTAATGGTATAAAGTTTATTGTGTTCTAAATCAATCATGCACACATGGAAATGCGCCTTTAAAAATAACCTAGTAATTGGCTAAATAATCAGCCCACGAAGTAGTTTTTTACTGTTGATGCTTTCTCAAATAGTAGAAATGAGCCGCGTCACGACAAAACCAACATAATGGGTTTGCGACCAGCATGGATCCAGACCAGCCTGCGCATCCGCGCAGTCTGATCAGGATCCATGCTGTTCGCTTACAAATTTTATAACAAGTAGAGAAACCGATAGCGAACAGCATGCATGGATCCTGATCAGACTGCGCGGATGTGCAGGCTGGTCTGGATCCATGCTGGTCGCAAACCCATTATGTTGGTTTTGTCGTGACACGGCTCAAATGTTTATTTACATAATAGAGTAAGCTGAAGAAGGATCAAAGTTACTAAATCTTTAATTATCAGATAGTGTGACTATTTTTCAGGCACCGTTGGCAAAAACGTTGATTGCTGTTTAGAACCAGTGTAAGTTATATACATTCAATTTACATGAATAAAACATTTTTATAGTGAAGTACATGTATGTTTAAAATGTTATAAATGTCTGTTAAAATCAAAATTAAGAGTCCATCTTCATAATAGTTTGTTTAAGTTTATTTCAATCTTTAAAATAATAAGACGGTTTATTTACGGAAAGTACATGACATTAACATGTATTTAATCTAAAAGTCAATCTAACTGTAAACAATTTACCATTTTGTGACGTTCATTTATTTACCTTGCGTAATAAAATCATTTTCTGACCACAACTTATATAAAGACATAACAGATATTACTTTGATATAATTTGGCGGACAACATGCCTCCAGGAATTAATAAAAACGTAATTAACCATAAGCTAAAGATAATTGAGCCGCGTCACGACAAAACCAACATAATGGGTTTGCGACCAGCATGGATCCAGACCAGCCTGCACATCCGCGCAGTCTGATCAGGATCCATGCTGTTCGCTGTCAGTTTCTCTACTTGTTATAGGGTTTGTAAGCGAACAGCATGGATCCTTATCAGACTGCGCGGATGCGCAGGCTGGTCTGGATCCATGCTGGTCGCAAACGCACTATGTTGGTTTTGTCATGACGCGGCTAATATGGTTATTTTGAAATCTAACATTGGGTTTTAAATTCTGACTATCATATTTGGACTTTTTAACTTTCCATTTAGTTACATTATATAAAATGGAAACAGAAATACGCGCAATAATGTTTCGTTTGCATTTAATATCATTTTCATAAAGATATTCATTTGCCCAGATAATCTTCTGTACTTAATTGAACATTTTATTCAGTTACTAGTTTACATTGGGAAAATCCAGCACTTTCTCGAGTCATTTGAATATACATTATTGGTCACATAGTAAAGAGATATTTAAGTTAGTGGCTCATAATTTTGATATGAAAATATACATTATGGAACTACCTATGAAAAAAATTGGCTGGTATTCTTTTTATCGATCAAAATTGATCTTTTCCAAACATTTGATGATTGTTGATAAAGTGTATATATGTTGATGTCATAAACTTCGTTATTTTGTATGTTTGTGTCCTTATTGGCTATACAAAATAAAATGTCTACTGTCTATACATGTTGAAAGGCGATGAAGGTTATCAATACAACACAACAATCTTATAAGTTATAACATCAAATTATTATTATTATTATTATTATTATTATTATTATTATTATTATTATTATTTCTTTTTTTTTTCCAGCGGATTTTGCTTACCATTAATAATTCAAGCCAGTGACAATGACAGTTTCTTTGAGGTTGGACATTGTATGGAATCCAGGCGGTCGCAAACAGTTTTTCAGTGTAACGACGGTAAACAGTTATGGTTATAAAAATATTCATTTAGCTGGATCGTGAAACAGGTTGTTTCAAACTTGTATTGATCACCTTTGATTTCAGCTCCGGGTACTTATCATTTCTTGTGTCATCCTTGACCATAGTAGGATTCGAACACTCTCATTTGATTAAGGTCGTTAATTTAAAAAAATTGCCCTTCACCGCATAAGGTTCGAATCCTGACAGGGACTTTGGGTTCTTTCATTTGAAGAAACCGGAACGCTGGTGGTTCTACTACGTTGCCCGTTCGTGTCTGAAAAAAAGATAATCCAGTAAAGAATGACCTATTGTGTGTTGGTGCCCCTTCCCCCTCTAAAAAGAAAGCAAAAGAAGTTTCAGGGTAACAGTCATTCTCATTCCACATACACATATTTGTTTCAACAAGAAGAATCTGGACCAAATTATCAGCACACGTGTAACAGTTGCTTGAGTTGTGGAACTTCAAACACAACACAATCCAAATAAATTGTATATTTGTTAATCCCAGCACATACACCTATTATTTATGTATTTATCCATTAAACATAATATACGCTGTTTTGAAAGAATATAAACTGTAGCAGGACCCCAGAGATTTAAAGCTTGAGAAAACTAGAAAAAAAAAGATATGCATTTTCAAGGCTTAATTTTCCTTTTATGCTGAAGTGTGTTTTTATCTATACTATTGTATACTTGTATAATAAATTTGCTTCAATAATATACCTTTGAATTATTTTTTTCAGATTCAGGTTTCCAAAACCAATTTAATGAAGTAACCGCCTACATTGATGGTAGCGGAGTGTACGGCTCTAGTGACGAACAAGAAAAACTTCTCCGCTCTTTTGTGGCAGGTAAAACAACTCGAGAAGCAAAATTGTTACATTTACTTATTACAGGGGTAGAAAAAATAAGGAAAACACCATACACACGGGGTGTGAAAGAATCATGTTTTTAGCTCACCTTGACCACTTCGTCAAGGTGAGGTATAGTGATGGGGCTATGTCCGGCGTCCGTCGTCGTGCGTCGTTCGTCGTCAACAATTGGGTTGTTAACAGTCTAGCAGTCACATTTTTGATTGGATCATCATCAAACTTTGTCAGAATGTTTGTCTCAATGAAATACAGATCGAGTTCGAAGATGGGTTATCTCGGGTCAAAAACTAGGTCACAGAAGCTAAAAATAGAAAAAGCTTGTTAACACTCTAGAGGCTGCAGTTTTCATCCAAATATTCTGGAAATTTGTCAGGAAGGTTGTTTTGATGATATCTAGGTCAAGTTCGAAGATGGGTCATCTCCGATCAAAAACTAGGTCACAGGAGCTAAAAATAGAAAAAGCTTGTTAACACTCTAGTGGCTGCAGTTTTCATTCAAATATTCTGGAAATTTGTCAGGAAGATTGTTTTGATGATATCTAGGTCAAGTTCGAAGATGGGTCATCTCCGGTCAAAAACTAGGTCACAGGAGCTAAAAATAGAAAAGCTTGTTTAACACTCTAGTGGCTGCAGTTTTCATCCAAATATTCTGGAAATTTGTCAGGAAGGTTGTTTTTGATGATATCTAGGTCAAGTTTGAAGATGGGTCATCTCCGTCAAAAACTAGGTCACAGGAGCTAAAAATAGAAAAAAGCTTGTTAACACCTCTAGGGCTGCAGTTTTTCATCCAAATATTATTTGGAAATTAGTCAGGAAGTTGAAGATGTTCTTCGTTTTGAAAATGATTTCTAGGTCAAGTTCGAGGATGGGTCATTCTCCGGTCAAAAACTAGGTCACAGGAGCTAAAAATAGAAAAAGCTTGTTAACACTCTAGGGGCTGCAGTTTTCATCCAATATTCTGGAAATTTGTCAGGAAGGTTGTTTAGATGATATCTAAGTTAAGTTGGAAGATGGTCATCTCCGATCAAAAACTAGGTCACAGGAGCTAAAAATAGAAAAAGCTTGTTAACACTCTAGTGGCTGCAGTTTTACATCCAAATATTCTGGAAATTTGTCAGGAAGGTTGTTTTGATAATATCTAGGTCAAAAGTTCGAAGATGGGTCATCTCTGGTCAAAAACTAGGTCACAGGAGCTAAAAATAGAAAAAGCTTGTTAACACTCTAGTGGCTGCAGTTTTCATCAATATATTCTAGAAATTTGTCAGGAAAGTTGTTTTGATGATTTTTAGGTCAAGTTTGAAATGGGTCATCTATGGTCAAAAACTAGGTCACAGGAGCTAAAAATAGAAAAAGCTTGTTAACACTCTAGTGGCTGCAGTTTTCATCCAAACATTCTGAAAATTTGTCATGAAGGTTGTTTTGATGATTTCTAGGTCAGGTTCAAAGATGGGTTATCTCCGGTCAAAAACTAGGTCACAGGAGCTAAAAATAGAAAAAGCTTGTAAACACTCTAGTGGCTGCAGTATTGAGTTAAATATTCTGGAAATTTGTCAGGAAGGTTGTTTTTGTGATGATTTTCTGGATCAAGTTCGAAGATGGGTCATCTCAGGTCAAAAAACTAGGTCACAGGAACTAAAAATAGAAAAAAGCTTGTTAACACTCTAGTGGCTGCAGTTTTGATTCAAATATTCTGGAAATTTGTCAGGAAGGTTGTTTTGATGATTTCTGGGTCAAGTGCTAAGATTGGTCATGTCCAGTCAAAAACTAGGGTCACAGGAGCTAAAAATAGAAAACTCTTTTTAACACTCTAGTGGCTGCAGTTTTGATCCAAATTTCCTGGAAATTGGTCAGGAAGGTTGTTTTGATGATTTCTAGGTCAAGTTTGAATATGGGTCGTGTTCGGTCAAAAATTAGGTCACATTGCCCAAATATGGAAAAATCTTTATAACACACTTGAGGTCACATGTTTGACTCAGTTGTCATCAAACTTGGCCATGATGCTTGGATGCGGTTGTGTCAGGTGAGCGATCCAGGGCCATCATGGCCCTCTTGTTTTTATTCCTATGGAAAGCTGATCTTTAAAATTTGGATAAAATTCAGTGATATAATACCGATTATGAAAATAATTTGTAAATAAACTTTGAAATGATTTCCACTGGAGAGGAGCTGCAGGAAAATGTTTTGTATTTTACATTTGTAAGATTAAGTTGTATTAAGTTATATCAATAAATCCATTACACATGCAAGAAATGTTTATTGATCCAACCGCAACTTTTTGGCCCTTTTCGTCAGTCTTCGGATAAGGACATTTTATGAATAATTGTCGAGGTGTTTCGAATGTTCTTTATCATTTGGAGCCAACAGCCCAATAGAACTATTGTGTATTTCACTATTTTTTTTTTATATTCCCTGAAGCCGCTTTGAATTACGTACACATTGATCCTTTTCTTCTTTTTCCCCCTATTTTCAAATCTTAAAATTATTCTTGTTCAACTTTAAGCAAATTGTAATTTGTGTAATCTTATGCACTAGCTGTTAAACTGTTAAATTTTTATATTATAAAGGTTTTCTGAAAACATCAACGGCTGAGTTCATGCCAGAATCGAACGAAGACCCGATAGATATCGAATGCAACACAAATCCGCCAGGTTTTTGTTTTGAAGCAGGTATGAGTTATTACAGGGCATTCGGTTATATATGTTGATACATATGCAGGGCACTCGGTTATATATGTTAGTATGTATACGGGGCACTCTGTTATATATATTGGTATGTATTCAGGACACACGGTTATATATGTTGGTATGTATACAGGGAACTCTGTTATATATGTTGGTATGTATACAGGACACTCTGTTATATATGTTGGTATGTATTCAGGGCACTCTGTTATATATGTTGGTATGTATACAGGGCACTCTGTTTTATATGTTGGTATATATGCAGGGCACACGGTTATATATGCAAGTATGTATACAGGGCACTCTGTGATATATATTGGTATGTATGCAGGGCACATGGTTATATATGTTTGTATGTATACTAGGTGCTCTGTTATATATGTTGGTATGTATACAGGGGACTCTGTTATATATGTTGGTATGTACATAGGGTACTCTGTTTTATATGTTGGTATGTATGCAGGGCACTCGGTTATAAATCTAAGTATGTATACAGGGCACTCTGTTAAATCTATTGGTATGTATTCAGGGCACTCTGTTATATATGATGGTATGTATACAGGACACTCGGTTATATGTGTTGGTATGTATACATGACACTCGGTTATATATGTTGGTATGTATACAGTGCACTCTGTTATATATATTGGTATGTATACAGGGCACTCTGTTATATATGTTGATATGTATACAGGGCACTCGGTTATATATGTTAGTATGTATACAGGACACTCTGTTATATATGTTGGTATGTATACACGGCACTCTGTTATATATGTTGGTATGTATCAGGGCACTCGGTTATATATGTTGATATGTATACAGGGCACTCGGTTATATATGTTAGTATGTATACAGGACACTCTGTTATATATGTTGATATGTATACACGGCACTCTGTTATATATGTTGGTATGTATCAGGGCACTCGGTTATATATGTTTGTATGTATACAGGGCACACATTAGGTCGATTGGGCCGGGTGTTAGTTTTTCATTTTCGAAATTCATTTTCTTTCTTTTTTTCTTTCATTTTCTTCATTCATTGGCTAACTGTATATCACACATTTCATTGAATAAACTTTTAACTAACTTGACTTACAAAGTTGCAAAAATGTGTGCAAAAAAGAATAAACCCATAAAATGACTATGCTTAGAACCTTTTGGTGTTCGGTTTTAAAATTCACTGTGTGTTACGCTATTAATACTTTAGCAAATACCAACGTTGAACATGCATTGAAACAATTGCATAAACTTTAATTGCGCTATTTTAATACCACGTAACAGCTAATTTACTTCATTTTTTTTCAAGTGATTTTTTTTCTTTATATCTGATTAGTATCTGTCCCTATATTACAGGTGACAAACGATCGAATATACATCCAAGTCAAACATCTTTGCATACCGCATTTCTTCGAGAGCATAATAGAATAGCCAGTATCCTGGGTTCAAAATACGCAGAGTGGACTGACGAAAAAATATTTCAAGAGACAAGACGAGTTGTTGAAGCCGAGATACAACATATTGCATTTACGTAAGATATACCGAACATTTGAGTAAGATTTAAGTAAGATATACTGATCAAACTAGAAGATTTAAGTAAGATATATTGATGAAACCTGAACATTAAAATAAGATATACTAACGAAATCTGAACATTACAGGAAGATATACTGATGAAACCTGAACATTTAAGTAAGATATGCTGCTTAAGCCTAAACATTTAAGTAAGATATACTAATGAAACCTGAACATTTAAGTAAGATATACTGATTAAGCCTGAACATTTAAGTATGATATGCTGCTTAAGCCTGAACATTTAAGTAAGATATACTGATGAAACCTGAACATTTAAGTAAGATATACTGATTAAGCCTGAACATTTAAGTAAGATATGCTGCTTAAGCCTGAACATTTAAGTAAGATATACTGATGAAACCTGAACATTTAAGTAAGATATACTGATTAAGCCTGAACATTTAAGTAAGATATGCTGCTTAAGCCTGAACATTTAAGTAAGATATACTGATGAAACCTGAACATTTAAGTAAGATATACTGATTAAGCCTGAACATTTAAGTAAGATATTCTGATGAAACCTGAACATTTAAGTAAGATATACTGATGAAACCTGAACATTTAAGTAAGATATGCTGCTTAAGCCTGAACATTTAAGTAAGATATACTGATGAAACCTGAACATTTAAGTAAGATATACTGATTAAGCCTGAACATTTAAGTAAGATATACTGATGAAACCTGAACATTTAAGTAAGATATACTGATTAAGCCTGAACATTTAAGTAAAATATACTGATAAAACCTGAACATTTAAGTAAGATATTCTGATGAAACCTGAACATTTCAGTAAGATATACTGATTAAGCCTGAACATTTAAGTAAGATATACTGATTAAGCCTGAACATTTAAGTAAAATATACTGATTAAGCCTGAACATTTAAGTAAGATATACTGATTAAGCCTGAATATCTAAGTAAGATATTCTGATGAAACCTGAACATTTCAGTAAGATATAACTGATTAAGCCTGAACATTTAAGTAAGATATACTGATTAAGCCTGAACATTTAAGTAAGATATACTGATTAAGCCTGAACATTTCAGTAAGATATACTGATTAAACCTGAACATTTCAGTAAGATATACTGATTAAGCCTGAACATTTAAGTAAGATATGCTGCTTAAGCCTGAACATTTAAGTAAGATATACTGATGAAACCTGAACATTTAAGTAAGATATACTGATTAAGCCTGAACATTTAAGTAAGATATACTGATTAAGCCTGAACATTTAAGTAAGATATACTGATTAAGCCTGAACATTTCAGTAAGATATACTGATTAAGCCTGAACATTTAAGTAAGATATACTGATGAAACCTGAACATTTACTAATATGTTGGTGTTTGTTACATTTTGTTTGTTTATTTTTGGGTGGTATTTTTTCTATCATATGTAAATGTTACAGGAATAGGAACAGATATTTTGATGCTTAACTTATAATATATTTATCCGTTGAAAGAGGTACCATGAAAGTTTAAAATTAACCGTATACCAGAGAAATTTACGTTTTATGTCAATATTTTTAAGTAACAGTGAGAGTAAGTATTGTGACAATGTTTTATTCTCGCGAGACTAACGAGACCGAGATTATAACGTTATTACGTTGTCTGTTGTTGTTTTTCAGTGAGATGTTGCCAGCAATGCTTAGTGATAGTACCATGACAAAATATGGACTATCTGATGCACATAAGTATGACCCAGCCACCGACGCTACTATTATACAAGCATTCGCAATTGCTTACAGGTAAATTAGAATTCAAACCTTACCCCGCTAAAATCGAAAGAAATTAGACCTTGCTTTTTACAGTTGGGACTGTCCAAGATTACAGGGACAGATCTGACTGCATATTCGTGCTGTTTGACCAGGCCCTAGAATATTGTCGTTCAATATTTATATTTTGATATTGAAATACCTTCACCTTTAAATGGACTGTTCCAAATTCAAAGCTGGACAAGTCCATTACACAATGCTGATTTCTTGTTAAGGTGTTATCATCATCATTTTTATTACGTATTTTTTTTTTTTTTTGAATTTCTTACTCTTATTTTACAAGTTTTTGATGACATAAGCTTTTAATCGATCATTTCAAGCAATCAAAGTAACAAACAAATAAATAAACATATATGCTCCTTTTGAATATCATATCAAATATTTTTTTAAGACATATGCACTTTCATTAATTTGATGAATATATGTATGTTAATTGTACGATGCAGATTTCACAACTTGATGCCAGCGAAGTTTCATTTTGCCATGGAAACCGAATCGTCTGCAACTACCACTGATGTCAAGAATCAAGAAGATGTTTTCCACGATCCATCTAATGTATTTAACAACAGATACCATGGTGTGGACGAAATATCCCTTGGATTTTCACTGAATAAATGCCCCTATGTAAACGGGTAATAAAATGGTTATGAATTGAACTTTATCCTACGTATCTTTTATGGCAACTGTTACGCTTTCCAACAAAAAACAAAACAAAAACAAAACAAAAGAAACAACATTGAATTCACGGAAATTGTATACATTGTATAATGTTTCTGAAGATGTTTGTAACATATGTTCATTTAAAAAATCTTTAAAGAATAATATAAACATATGAAATGTCTGCGCTATACTTAAGCACAGCAGTGACCTATATCTATTATAATTATGTTTGAATATTTGATTTGCTCATGTTTTTATAAATTATACAAATTGAATATTATTTTAAATAGATTAAAATTGAAATTGAATATTTTTAACGTCGAAAAAAAGATATATTTATTTTTTATCATTTCGTCCCAGCATGATGAATGGTGCCTCAAGAAACAAATTTCCTGGAGCGGTAGATCTAGCAGCCCTAGATATTGAGAGAGGGCGAGAGTGGGGCACGCCGTCTTACACACAATTCAGGTCCTTTTGTGATCTTGGAGACGCCAGAGAATGGTCTGATCTGTTGAGTACACATGACCAGGGTGATATTGACAAGCTAAAATCAGTTTATGCGTAAGTATCCGTATACATGTATAATATTAGTGGAAATATTTATTCATAAAACATATTCGTAAAATAATTTATTTTGACTTGGTCAAACACATAATCAAACATTTTGGTATAGCATTTCCAATGCATTTTTACTATTTTTAGCATGTTTAAGGACTTTTCTTCACTTCAATTTATCTCTCTTCTGATAGCCGTAAGTCTTTAAATTGAACTGATATGGTCAGTATCAATCAATTTATATGTAATAATGATGTTTAAGTTAGGTTTTACGAGAACACAAACAAAATAATTTTACATCACTGGCCACACATTGCTGTGGTTTCGAAACCCGTCAGGTTTTTAATGTCCAGGAAGCTACCCAACTAGTTAACGGAAGGTCGGCGGTGCTACACATGTGCCCGCTCGTGCCTGAAATAATGCCCAACAAAGCAAACAGACAAAAAGCGCCACAAGTCTTTTTTCAGAGACCCACGTGACATAGATTTATGGACAGGTATTGTTACTGAAAAAGTAATCGGAACTTCACTATCCGGAGCAACCCAATCCTGTTTGATAGGCAAACAATTTGCAAACATCAGAAATGGCGACAGATTCTGGTACGAATCAAGGCTTTCAAAAGGTCAGTACAAACGGTCAAAACACTTTCAATACAACACAATGCAGTGCAATACAGTGTAGTGCAGTGCAGTACAAGACAAGGCAAGACGAAACAATACAATACAATATTACAAAACAATGCAATACAATGCAATGTAATGCAATACAAAACAATACAATATATTGCCACGTATTACAATACAATATATAACAATGCAATACAGTACACAATGCGCAAGACATACTTCGATACGATATGATACAAAATAGTACAATATCGTATACTACAATACAATAAAAGAGAATGCAATACTATAAGGATCTTACACCGGCTGCCGGTACAGATCGGAATATCTAGCTCGAAGGGCGGTAACGAGGCATTACCGATTGTCATTGCAAAATGACAACAAACCATGGAAGAAATATATATAAATGATCTTGGTGATTGTGAGATACATGATCCAATACTACATATCTATATACATAGGACAATAAAATATTCTTGGACAACATATTTATATTAATATTTTCATCATATAAATGTTCATAATAATTTGCTTTAAACTCTATAAACATTTTTTTTCTGGATTATATTGTATACTGTAGGGATATCAAAATGATACATTTCTATTGTTTTGATCAATATTTGAAATACTTATAAAAAGAATGTGCCCATTGTAGACAAATCCACTTTAAGGGTGATATAAAACTTCCCGATATATTGACTTTTGTCAATGGATGTCACAATCGTTATTTCATTGCATTGTAGACCAATTAGCAGAGATTAAAAAGGTATCTTTGGGAAAGATCTTATGTGACAACTTGAAGGTAACAAAAATGCCAGAAAATGTCTTCAATACAGGATCAACATGGTGAGACGATATTTTATAATTTTATTTTTAAAGAGACATAAGTAAGTTAACTACGGTCCATTAACCCGGATTGTGGATTTTTATTTGTGTTTTATGTCGCACCAACACAGTAAAAGGCAGATGGCGACAATCAAGCTTTACTGGTGGAGGAAGACCATAGGTTGTTGGTGTTGGTAGTTTACTCTTGGTACCTCGGTAGTAAGCCGCTTTTAGTTCACCAGAGCCCAGTTTAGCCACCACATCGCTGCTGGGCAGGTTGTCAAGCAATTTATCGGTACTAGTGCCTTCATTTCCGCAAAGAGCTGATAACTTCTGTACATGCCAGAGCAAATGTATTTGATCAATCACAACGAAAATGGCCTGTACCGTCGGGGAATCGAACCCGCACCTGAGTAAAACCACCGACAAAGCCACGTAACTAATGGACAAAGAGAAACATTCTAAATATAACCGCGATTTGTAAGGGTCTTTGAAAAGATAAATTTCAATAATGACTGCTGATAGAGTTTCTTCTAACTAATTGCATCAACTTTTATTCTGTTGTTGTTGTTTTGGTTGTTATTAATTTATTTACTCTGTGTGTAGTCAGAGATTTTCTGTACAATATAAATTTTCGGAGCAAGTCGGCTCGGTCTGTACTTCACACAATGTTGAAAGCAGCGGAGTGTTATACTTATTATTTAGAATAAAAATACATTTTTAAATCGGAGTTTTTCATGCGCTGTGTGAAAGTCGCAAGGGTTTACCAGATTTATACCGGAAGTTTATATACATGTATATTCCATGCCGAAATTTAAACCCGATTTTGGTTTTCATTGACAATTCTAAATTATTACTTTTCTTTTTCCGCTTTTAATATTTTCATTAGGAATCCTGTATAATATTTTTGCATGTACCGTGTCCAGTTGTACATATTGTATTTAAAATCAAACCATCCAAAATAGTCTGCGCAAAAGATTTTGCTAGAGTTATATTGACTTTTTATACGTGTATTATGACGTGTTTAAGTCAAATTTATTCCTGAGTTATTGAGAATTCATGTTACTTATGAATAAATTCATGTCGCTTATAAATATACAGTTAAGGTTAAATTAACCCTACCCCTCCCACCAAAAAACATACACTTAGATGTTAATAATTGTATATTTTCTTTTCATCTTTTAGGCTTAATTGCAGTTCGTTTCCAGAAGTTGATCTAAACTTGTGGTAAAGAATGAGGGAAAAAGCAAACAAGCAAACAACGATTTTCTCCCAGAAACTCTCTCTAACTGTGTCTGTTAAAAAGTTTGAAACAGGAATATCTTCTTTTTTCCCCTGTTGTTATATTCAAAGCACATTTTAGGTTTTATTTGGTATTATCGATACGCAATGTAAAATTGCAATACTGAGCTTTACTATTATCTTATTAACTATTATCAGTTCTAGGTAGGCTCTTTTTAAAGACTCATTATGCATCATAAATGAATATTTGTTACCTTCTTTAGAAAGGGCACACATTGTTTTTTTACATTTAAATAATGATTTAAGAGCACGTTAGATGCTTTTCACCTGAAGAAATGAAGAAAGTTGCAACGAATGTTGAATGTGGATATAGTTAATATAACAGTAACAAAATAACAAAGTACTATTTTCATTTCCACACAAATACTAAATCACTATAAGGGTATTAATTGCTAAAAGGCAACAGAACCAAAGATGATTCACTTAATTTATCAAGAAGAAACTTTTTTTGACACTATAACATAACAATAAAATAAATGCTTTTGAGGAATAAAAATAATAACATTTTTGGAGCATAATGGGTCTTTAATAATGTAAATCGGGATAGTAAAATGGCAAAACTGACTACTCAATATATTTTGGCATAACCTCGGCATTTATTCTAATTTTTCATTAAACTTTTGTTAAAGCTTATAATTAAGATTATTTGAAGATAAAATAAACATATGAACTCTAAAATATTCTTATTATTAATTGAATTTTCATTTCGATATAGAATATTGTAATCGCAGCGTGTCTGTTTGTTTTTAATATACATGTACATTTGTATATATGTGAGTAGTGTTAGGGTTACATTTATTTCACACCTTATGAAATGTAATCAATGCATTTTCAGCATTTGCATCACGTGATGTCATAATAGAAATCAATATTGGATCCAATCTTATCAATTTAGCCTTTTTTCTAGAGTCCACAAAGTCCATATCAAATCCATATTACACCCCTTATTATTCTCATTTTCATTTCCTGAGTCCAAAAGGTTCATATCTTTTCCATATCGCCCCTTCCCCCCCCCCATCTAGCCTTGTTTTTATTTTTGGAGAGTCAAAAATCTTTATCAAATTCCAATTGCAATTGAAGCTACAAAGTTCTGACAAAATGGCAAAAAGAGTGACGTGAAATAAAGAGGTCATTAAACATGGTTGAGAACAATACTGATTCTATTGGACTTGTACATAGGTGCAAAACCTATATCGAGCTCGGCTACCTCCTCGTCCAATATAGTTTTAACAGTACTCAACAATGCATAATAACCCCATAGTACTGTATTC
Source organism: Ruditapes philippinarum (assembly GCF_026571515.1). Taxonomy (NCBI): domain Eukaryota; kingdom Metazoa; phylum Mollusca; class Bivalvia; order Venerida; family Veneridae; genus Ruditapes; species Ruditapes philippinarum. The sequence goes on along the minus strand of NW_026860756.1, from coordinate 302,790 downwards.
CCTAATATACCACTGTCATAACAAATACTCCTCTTTTTATATGTAGTAGAAAAAATCTAAAACAAACTGTCTTGAGTTAGCTTGTACAACATAAAACTTTATGAGGCTCGGAGAAACAGCCTCACTTTTTTACACTTCCCTATATCTGTTTAATTAATATACATGTATATCTTAATTGAATAATATCGACACATCTGCGGATGTTTATAATTTCCGAATTTCACCATTTTCATGCTTAAATATTGAATTCCGCTAAACCCGGCGCTAGGGTGCGTGGACGGTAGCTTGTATTTTCCGCTTCTGTCCATGAATAGGCTTAGTTAATTCGAGTCTACAACAATTATCAATTTTGCCGTTTGTTACATTCTTTAAGGTTTTTCCATTTTTGACAATTTGACAGGTCGTGTAATATCATTTTCACAATATCGTTCTTAATCGTGTCTATTTATCTATTTATTTTTGAATTCCTTTATCTTCGGAATTAATGTCTGTATAGAAATCATTTGAGTTGACATATCTATTGAATATAAATGTTTCCAGTCATGGTCAGTAAAAACAAACGGGTTTTGCAAACCTTCTGTTCGTTTGCTCTTCCATAATTTACAGCCGCGATTCACAATGTCATTTCCATTGTTATTTCTATAACATAAACTTTGAAAGAAACTCGTTTGTCCAGGGTCGTACGCACTCATAAAATATTGTGTATTGGCTACAAAAAGTGCGTCATTATGCTCGTTTGAGGGAACATTATTGTAAAAATACGGTGTATTACTCCAACTTGATGGTTTTGGCTTGATGTCCTTATATTGCAGACTCTTTATATATTTGTTGAATTGAGGTGTCAAGAATAATGGACCGGTACTTTTAATGACGTCACTTAAATATGCTGATTTTGGAAGTGCTTCAATTAATTGTTTGAAGAAAGGGTGTTTTGGCCTGCACAGCATTAAAGCGGTACTTAAAATATATGGCATTTTATAGAGCATTGCACTGTGCTCGAAAGGTTCCGGTGTTAGAATGCAAGAATATTTTATTGTAGCACGGTCAAGGGGACGCAAACATTTAATGTCAAGGTCGACATAAACTCCCCCAAATTCATATAACAAAACGTATCGAAATGCGTCTGCTTTCATAATAACACGCGAGTAGTTATCAAATGTTGAAAGTAGTTCCGGATGCCGGGATGCAATTAAGTCACGTGCTGATACATCAGACCAAAAATAGTACGTCCAATTAGGATTAGAATTATAGAATGACAAAACATTGTCTTTGAATATACTAGGAATCCCATGTTTTTCTTTTATACCAGTTATAAAAATAAAATGAATAATGTGAGTAATTCTGGGACTTTGCGATTCAATTGTTGGAAAATCTTCTTCCACAAGAGGTTCAAATGCGTCGGCATCATGTGTAATATTTTGATTATCGGCCGTCGCCGACAGAAAGTCATTTTCTGTTAAACGGTTTTCAGGTCGGATTGACACCGGTAGGACAAGTTTCTTTTCTTTGTTAAGAAAAAATGATGATATGACTTTCAATGAGTGTTTCTTCTGTTTTGAAAGCGCATCTGAAAAATAAATGCATCGGGGAAAAATTGGAAAGTAATATAAAATATGTAGCTATAACAAAGTGTCAGCAATATTTCTTGAAAATGAATATCCATTTTGTTTCCAAATATCTTGGTACCAATAGAAAGTACCAAAAAATTTTTGATAATAATTAATTACATCCGTAATTGCGTAATATTTTACATAAATTACTAACAGGTTAGTGTTGTCATCTATATCCTAGTACTATTACTTCAAAATTCTTCAAATAGTCTATATTTCTTTTGGAGTAAAGCTTTTACAGTTAAAGAAAACAAGCTGATATAAAGTTATCATCAGTACATTATGAAGTACTATTCGGAACACCTTGTCGATTACCTATTGTGTAGGGCCGAAACAATTCGATTTACTTGTAAGTACACTACAGTAGTACGTGTTAATATTTCCCGTACAGTATTTGCTGTATAATCATATGTTTATTTTAAATATTATCTAATACTGTCATGGGCATGTACATAATAATGTTCCCGCCACTCAAAACAGCTGGCATATTCAGTGGATCGGTAAAAAATATATGTGAATTTCTGCTGATCCAGATGTGCGCTTAAAGGAGAAAATAGGTCAATCACAGCGTAAGTTGTTAACTTTTTAAACATTGATATAAAATTCAAAGCTTTATGATCGAAATGTGATTCTACCCTCCTGACTTTCTTTTATAATTACCCATTTTGTTCCGGATTTAATGCAGTCTTCGTCGAGATAATCTTTCCGTTGTGGGTGTAGATGTGCTCAAAACATGCTATGCATATGAAGAAAATGTCGCTTAACGGACTCTGAATACAGTTTTTACAAAATCGTACCACCAAATGATGCTTAACATTCAATCAAACCCTTATTGAAACATTTATTGAGATTTGGCTCTAAATAAAGAAATTGACGGTCAAAATTTCATCTGAGCTCCATGTGTGATGAAGAGATCCATAGGTGCATGATATAAATCACCAATATAATAACGGATCTTTTCCTTAAAAGAATCAATATTTTGTGTATCATTCTGTTATAAAAACTTATATTCGAAATAGAGAGATTGTCCCAAGTCGAGCTTTAATAACATCATCATTAAAAAAGATAAACGACATTTAGCATTCTAAAAGCATTGATTATAGCTATGTTTGAAAGTCAATGTCTCTTTCAATCGTACGCGTATGGTAGCTTCTATATTTTCACTTACTCCGATAACGTTTAAAAATGAGGTTTGAGGACTTATTACATTGATTATTTTCGAATTATTCCACTCCTTAGTACAGTATTAATATTTGGAATTGATCGTTTTCTATATCATGGATCTCTTCATCACATACGAAGCTCGACTGGAATTTTGACCAGCAATTCCTTCATTTTTGGCCCAATCTCAATGAATGTTTCAATTAGGGTTTGTTTAAATGTTTAGCATCGTTCGGTGGAAAAATTTTGTGAAAAATGTATTTGCGTCCGTTTAGCGACAGTTTCTTCATACGCATTGCATGTTTTGGGCACACCAGAACCCCAGACGGAAATAATATCTCCACGAAAACTGCATAAAAATGCGGAACAAAAAAGTGTTTATTATAAAGGAAAGTCAGGAGGGTAGAATCACATTTCGATTTTTTCTTTTAAAAAAAGCTTTGAATTTTATATAAATATTTAAAAAGTAAAAACTTACCCTGTGATTGACCTATTTTCTCCTTCACATATCAAGTTATAGCGCACATCTAGATGAGCGGAAATTCACATATATTCTATCGATGCTCAATTTTGATATCCATATAGGGTTCCAACCCCGTGTAAACGATAGAACAAGGCGCAAGCGTATGTATCAAGTGCACGGTCTTACTTGCGAAATAGTACACAACACAGTAGGTCTCATAGCTTTACAGTGACTGATAAGTCAGCCCTCAAACATTTAAGGACCAAAGGTCTAACTTGGGCGTCACTATAATGCTATGCAGTCCTAAGTATTGTGTTCTTTTTCTTATATTATACCGAACTTTACTAAAACAAACTGGTGAAAGTATGAAAACTTTTGGCATTCAGCTTGTATAATGCGCGTTTTGTAAAATTTTCCTCGCGATTGTTTGAGTTAAGGCGGTCAATTTTCTTTTTGTCGGACCAATGACGTCATTGTGAATATTAAACAATTTTAAGGCCCGTTGGCACTTATATAAATAAAAAGGAGGTTATTTATGTAAAATATAATATTAGTAAATGGACCCATAATATTCAAAAAAATCTTTGTCCACGGATCAATAATGCATGTATGTAGGTAGTGATAAACACAAAATCGCGTTAGCCATGATGTTAAATTTTGACACACATATTAGTTATAATCACGAACGCCATTCTTAAAAGCAAGAACAACATTGGTACTTATCATTCTATTTATATAGTAAAGCATTGACCGTGTATTTCATTTTAGTATCTTTTCTTAGAGTAGCGAGTTCATGCACTTCTTTTCGTGCATTAACATCTGCAAGAGTCAATCCCCTGTCTGTATCTGCAGACATTAATGCACGAAAAAAGGGGTGTATTAGCGCTATTCTTGTAATTTGGTAATTCTGCTTTCGAATATGGAAACCATTTGGTACGCTTTCTTCGAACTAGTGCGGCCTAATTTGACAGATATGTTTTGATAATGAAACTATAACGGGGCCGTATTTTCGCATTCCACTGTCAGGCACATTCACAATAAATAAATGAATAATTCTATGTAAGAATGATACTTACTGATTATAGAATTATCATTATTCCATAATACAAACAATAAACACGCAATGCCAGAGGCAAAGAATGTCAATTTCCCACGAAAAGACGCCATCTTAAGCTTAACAAGTTGAGTATTACGAATATTATATAACATTTTATATAGTCTTTATTTTACAACGGTTAACACAGTTAATGACAAATTGAATGCTAATTTGTTAAAATAAATTAACACGAAAAGTATTGAGAAATAGTAACAGATTGAACAACTTAGGCAGCAGATTGAAACGTTAAGTAGAGGATATAGAATACGTGTAAATTTAATATTAAATTTATCGAACGTGTTGAATAAAATCATATTATGCAGCCTCTGGTAACGACAGCTAGATGTTCACGATAAGATGCACACTGCTTAATTATTGATAGTTTCAATTTAATATATAGGAATCATTTCTGAAGTACTCCGGAAGAACATACAGACACGCGTGCAATTTTGCATTTAATCTGCTGAAGCAAATTTAACGGGAAATAATGGTGATTAAATTAAAAAGAGTTTGTTATAATAAAGCTTAATACGACCCATTTTCAAGTATGTTTGGGTTATGTTATGCAGATGATTGATATATTGTCAAATGTAGGACTCATTTTGGGGTTAATCACTTTAATAATAAAATAGACACAAATAACTTGTGATCAAGGTTCTACAGAAAGTTTCGGCACAAAACGAAGCGACCTATTTTGGAAAAAAAACTTAAAACATACATTATTATTTATTGTACGTGAGAAATTTAACACGAATTTTTCCAATTTCAAAAAAATATTTCAGTGAAGAGTCGAACATTACGAGGGATGTTCGAAATGTATTGCTTATTTCTATCTGGAGACTTAAAATTTCAAGATAGCTCAAAAGTGTTCATTTCATGCCCTCTAAGTACTCGCCGTGGCTAGAAATGCAAAGTTTCAGCCGATGTATCCACTTCTTGAAGGCGTCACGGTACGCTGATTTTGGCACAGTAATAAGGTACTGATGAATGGCAGATTCAAGTGCCTGTCGGGACTTGTATTTCCGCCCAGCAAGGAAGGATTTCAATTTCGGAAACAAAAAGAAATCACATGGGGCAAGGTCTGGAGAATACGGGGGGTGAGGCAAAACAGTTACTTTTTCTTTTTTCAAAAACGCCGAAACTATTGCGGAGGTATGAGCGGGGGCATTGTCATGTAGAAGACGGATATGCTTAAAACCAGTGACAGGGTGTCGTTTCGTATAATACTTTTTCAGTTTCTTAAGTACTACGTCTTTGTAGTACTTCCCAGTGATACTTTTCACCGGCACTTTTATTGCGACTCCTTCACCAGAGAAGAAAATTGCATACAAAACCTTCTTGCACTCAAAGACCGTTCGGCAATTATTGGGTGTTTGTTGTGTTTAGTTGCTAACTTTTCTGACGGGCTCAAAATAATGAACCCAAGTTTCATCACCTGTGACGACATTGGCAAACTGTTTTTGTCATATTTTGGAAGCATTTGAAGCAACTTTTTGGCCACCTTAACTCGTTGCCTCTTTTGCTCATCGGTCAACAGATGTGGCACCCATCTAGCACAAATCGTTTTGACTTTCAAAATGCTTCTTAAAAATAAAATGACACGTTGATAGTGATATGCCTAACTTTCGGAAACGATTTCGTTACGAGATGCGGATTTTGGCCTACCTGATTTTGGTGCATTTTTTATGCACTCTACACCAGACTCAAATTTCTTTTTTCATCGCCTGTGTCACAAGACACACAAGAAGGCCCATAAGCAGGAGAGAGTTCAGTCATCAACTGCTTTAAAGAGCAACCCAGTTTTGAGCCAGCCTTGATGTAAGCCCGTATTTCATCTTTTTTGTCGACGCTTCTACCAAACATTTTTACTACAGTGGTCAATGACTGCGTGTATTTAATGGCAAATTGTATGTCTTACACTTAGTCTAACATGTACATTTATACGCCGTTGTGTAGGTATTGAATTACCCTACACAGGTATGATTTGGTTTATATCGTGTCCTATGTGGATCACGAGATAGAGGACTAATTCTTTTCGAACAGCCCTCGTAATATTCATTTACGTTTGATTGTGTAAAAACCGTTGCCGGTGTAGCTAATTTAACCATTCTTGAGTCATATTAATGGTTTATTAATGGGAAAAACCACTATCCTGTGGTTTAGAGGCTGACATCTGGACCATTATGTCAATTTCTCACTGGATATATGTTTTCAAAACAACGCAACAAGCTTAAGTTAACTTGAATAATCTTATCTCGGGTATCCATATTTCGCAAGACAATTATATAAAAAAAAAACACGGACACCGAACAATAGTATGATTTATGTAGGTATGTTTTACTTTCCTGTGGATATTTGATGCCTCCATCACACACTGTGTTTTAACCAAAGAATTCTATGTAGAAGGCATTACATGAATTAAATCTAAGATACCACAGTGACAATCCATCATATTTTTAAATAGATACTAACATTACGTTGTATTAGTCATTTCAGACCCCTATTGATTTTGGGTTAAATAGGTCAAAAGTCAAGGTGACAGGGTTCTTGAATGTAAGTATTGTTTCCGCTCATTATCTTGAAAGCTATTTATCACAAAGTCTTCATATTTCTAATACATTTGTATTGATTGGTCATAACTATTAGATGACCCTATCGATTTTTGGTCACTAGTTCAAAGGTCTAGGTCACAGGGGCCTCAATTGTGTCTCATTATCTTATTTTTCTTTTTTCCATCATTGAACACTTCCATGTACTCATTTATTGCAAGTTTCTATAACAAAATTACAAATTATGTGAGACAAGGGCCAGAAAGAAAGCATATGTGTCATTCGACATTTCTTGTTACATTAGGGGTGCAAAAAGTTTCTAAATGCTTCATCTCCACACATACAATAATTATTGCGATCATTGATTGGATTCAATATGAAAAATTAAAAAAAAATCAATAAAAAACATTTTACAATAATGCACACAGACGCGAAAACATTTCTTTTCGTGTTATAACAATCCAATTTAAATAAATATACAATAGTTTACAATGAAATGACTTAAACCGTTGTTTGTCAAAGGATAAAAGTCTGACACAGTTGCAGGGGCATAACTTGGTCTAAATTCATCGAAAGAACGACATCTATAGTGGCGTTTATTAGGGCATGTAGGGGCGTACACCACAATGATTATTTTTTTGGCCTGAATTTTCAGATGAGCATTTTGAAGTATATCTACGTTTAGTACAATTAATATGTGACGATGATTTTTAGAACATTTTCAAGTAGAAAAATTATGTTCTTTTTAAAAAAAGTGTTGGCCCGCCCTGCACGGTCTATAGAAAGCTACGTCACTGAGTTGTGTTGTATTTTTATCAGCATTGAAACGATGTGACTTTTCAACAAATTTTCTTGCATATCAGACTGGCGTTTCCGTTAGTTTTACCCATGCCGGAAATTTCATCTGGCATGGGGGGTTCCAGATGAGTCGCGTGCTGTACAATGGCACGATAAAGATGACGTCATTTTACCGTTATGAATGATTTTGTAATTCATACGCTGTTGAATGAAAGTAGTTACGGTTGTAATGATATAAATTTTCATTGAAAATAAAGATAAAGAATTTAAAATATAATGGAATATGGTAGAATATGCAAGAAAAAATATCTGACATATGTTTGCGGTTTGGATCGGAATATCCGTCCCTCGGTCACCCGCCCATGGGCGGTAACTCGGCAAGCCTCGTTACCGCCCAATGGGCGGGTCACCTCGGGACGGATATTCCGATCCGAACCGCAAAATATGACAGATATTATTAAGGTTGTATCGGCTTTCCATACGATGTGCCTTGTTTCTTTTCAACAAATTTAGGTCATATCGGTTTTCTATAGCTTTAATTTTGATGTTGTAATAACACTATCTATTCGAACCATCCGTGTTGAGTTACGAAAGGAATAAACATGTGCCCAGTTGTGGTCAGTGTATGAATATACGTTTTTAGTCTTAATTGATTTTCTCTGAAGCCAAAGAATGCATCCTCGTTGCACAATCTGTATGTTAGCACCAAAACACATGCTATCGAAATCTACACGTTTGTCAAAATTGTTCATGAAGTATTTTGTGTTTGCTACATATACAGCATTAATATGGTCCTCTCGTAGAGACCCTTTATAAAAGTATGGAGAGTTACTTTCGAATTGAGTCTTTACTCTGTGCTCATCTCTATGCGTCAATTTATTATAACGTTTAAACATGAATGTTAAAAACGTGGGCCCTGCTTTCCCTGATGGACTAGGTCTTGTGGCAAATTTTGATAGAGAGAGTATTGCTACTTTCATGAACGGATGTTTTGGCCGGCACATCATAAAAGCAGTGCTAAGTAAATATGGCATTTTGTAAATGATTGCACTGTGCACGAATGGTTCAGGTGTAAGTATGCAAGAATATTTAATAGTTGCCCTGTCTAATGGTCGTAAACATTTCATATCTAGGTCGGCATAAACACCCCCGAATTCATAAAGCAACACATAACGTAAAGCATCCGCTTTGTTGATAACGAGCGGATAATTGTCCCAAGTTTCCAGCAACGATGGGTGCTTTGTTGCTATGAGCTGCCGAGCTGAAATGTTCGTCCAAAAATAGTATGTCCAACTAGGATTGAAATGGAAGAATGAATTAACATTTGCTTTAAACATTTCTGGTAAATCATTTTTGCTTTCTATAGAAGATATGAAAATAAAATGAATTATATGAGGTATCCTATGGTGAGTTTCTGAACCGCCTGTTTGAAAGTCTTGGTCAACGTTTGGTTCAAACTCCGTGTCATGAATGCTGTATCTTATTCTATTCTTTTGATATGTGACCTCATTTTCATCGTCGTGAGCGGTTGGTAATTCTTCTGCCTCTGAAGCTGCAAGAAATGTGCACATCTTCATTTTCACAACAATTGAAGACATATAACTATCATATAATTATCAACACAAAAAAGGAAAATACAATGTAAATGTAATTCTCGAAACTATAAGTAAATGTATTTATATAAATGAAAGAGATTATCAAAGTGCATTCACAAAGTAGATGTGCACGGTAGTCCTGACGGGAAGGTACTACTCTGTATTTCCTGCCCCTGTTATTACGTTATCGCTATAAAAATCACAGAATAGTAGACAGGGAACCAGGCTAGGGAAGATGTCTGACTCTCTTGGACCAACACCATGGTTCCTGATACCAGTACCGGTTAGTTCCACGAAGCGAATACAAGAATGATTCGAAAAAAAGCTACCTTAAAAACCCTTAACCTGGCGATTTTTTTACCATGTTGCTCCCTGCTTTAAACACCAATACAGATTTCGATATCAAAATTCAAAAATATGAGGTAGCCCTATACTATTTCGTACAACTCTATTCTCGCTTATCTGGCTAATGAAGGCTAATTGCTGCTGGTTCCAGCAGGCAAAGAATTTAATAATTAAAGAACAATTACACGCCCTTTCGACAACGTTAAACACCAGTTACATGTTATTTTACTTCAGTAATATCTTTTTTGTCCATAGAACAGTATAGGTCATATGGCAGCTTTCCAACTGGTGGAGGAAGACCTCAGGTGCCCTTCCTTTCAGGCACAAACGGGCACCTCAGTGTAGATCTACCTCCTTTCTAGCTAGATAGCCTCCTTACATGGAAGAAACCAAAGTCCCTTGTGGGATAATCATCGCTGATGGTATTATTATGTATTTTTATCAGCAACCTAAACTCTGTATGACAAAATAAACATACAATACTAGAATTTTTATGTACATCAGATATTCTAGCTATTGTCATTTGATATGAACGTTCAATGGAATGTAATGATCAATATGAAATGAGGGCAATAACTTTTAGTCACTACACATCAAACATTATAAACTATTGAATTATTAATGGAACTTATATTGACTTACCGACAATTTATGAACATTGATTTACAAATAAACAGTTTGAAATTGTATTGTAGTAAACAAATTGGTAAAAGCCATCAAAAAACTTTGAGAAACTTGTACGGCCGCTATATTCACATTATTCTTTGATTTATACACATTATACTTTAAAGCTCACTTCACCATATAAATATATATCAACAAAGCAGGAATGTGAAAATAACGCATATGGTCGGAATTAGCAACACGGCAAGTAACAGGCCAATACATCTTACAGGAAACAATTTGAAAGCAATAGACTGTCGTATGCGCTTATTTGTTCGATTCAGTTTGATTTTTATAAATATTGGTCAGTTTTGTTAACGTGTTGCTCGACAGATTCGGAGTTACTGTTGCCCAACTCCCGCTTTATTCTCATAATGTATTATCATGGATAATTGTCAAACACATCAATGCGGCGTGATTCACCAGAGCTCAATCCGTAACGTACAGGAAAACTGTGTTTAGCTAGGTTTTAGAAAAGGTCGTACGGTTTACAGATCACATGCTCCTCTATGTACGTACTCCTCCATGCTTTAAAATCGTACGCACTCCAGCCCACAGGGAACAAGATACATTTACTGCTCTTATTCAATTTTTATCTCAACCGGCACATGTTTACTCTGAACAAACAACACAAACAAAACCGCATTTTAGAACATTGCATGTACATGTATATACATTAAGATGTTGGTCGTATCTTACCTGTAAGTCCAGGTGTACTCATCAATATGCATACCGACAACACCGCAGACGTCATTATAAGAAACAATACTGCATTTTTCCGTTTTATATACTTAAACACCCTCTGCAATATCTGTTCTGATGGACAGGACCTCTGTAAACAAAAGCATAATAAATCCATGAATTTAAAAGAACTGGAGGAAGGCGATTTGTTAAATTTGAAAAAAAAAGTTTTATATAATTTCACTATTTGAAACATTTTTATATGTTTGCTAATTGTGTTCAACTAATATTACTTAAATACTTAAATGGCATGGACCTATACAGTTTCGTGTATACATGGACATTGTCTTTCTTGGGTCTTTTGGACGCAATATCGCCTTCAAGACACTGCATATCCACGTGTTTCATAGAATCATAATTTTCAATCTTTGTTAAATATGTTTTTATATTAATTTATATTCCAGAGCAATAACACATGTATTTCACAAAAGTTAACAGAACAGTTTTCGTTACTTCTCTTTGGTACTTTTTTAACAGATTAAAAATATCAAATTAGAATCAAAGTTTTCCTCAATTCTTTTTTTATGTAAATAGTACAATGTCTATGCGTCCTTTATCCTTCCGTCCATATGCATCTGTATTATAAGTCAACATGAAATGTTATGTACAAAAACGTACTGAATAAAAAAGACAAACATGCTATATTATGACAAAATATATATTTTACTATAATCAGAAAATATTAAAATGGTTTTATTACCTGCACCATGATCAATGAATTTATGTATTTATGTCATAACAAAAATTGTTGTATATTCGTCCATATAATAATCTTATAAAATTCCTTTCCCGTTTCTCTTATCAAACATTAACAACATACAATTGAACGATACTATAAAAGAGATAATCGATTTGCATGCCTGAAAGCCTCTATACTTCTTGTTGAAATTATTATCGAGAACAATTACAGCTTTCATACAAAAGTCATTGAATGACCCCAAGAGACCTGAATTGCCATGAAAGTTAACATTAGAAGTGCGAACAAAGCAAAGTCAGTAGAAAGAGTTAAAATCTGTATTTGTATTATCGTTATCAAAAGAAACGTTAATACGTGACGGGAAATTTCATTAATCCAGGTTTTCCAAGCATAAAACCATTCCAAAATACAGAAGACAAAGTTATGTGAGAGTTAAGTTGAATTTCTATGGGAAATGTGGCACGCAGACTCGTATTTCTTCATATATTACATTTATGAAAAACACAAAGGATATTATTATTGTCACAAAACCTTTGACAATACGCTCCTTGGAACTTAATAACAATTACATGTATATGTCTGTTAGTTCGTTTGAAACCCTTTAAGAAATAAAATACTATTGGTAAAACTATTGGCGTTTCTTCCATGGATTTCAACACACTTTTTAGTAGGGATGTACTTTAAAAAATAAAGGCCCCATTATGCCCAAGAAATGCTCTTATTTCTAAATATCTTTTCATTTTTTTTGTGTGTCCTGTTTTTTTTAAAAGTTACTCATTGGCTAATAACTTAAACAATCTTGTTCTTTGTTCTTTTTGGCAATTAGTACTATTTTAATGATTTAGTGTTTTGTATGGAAGTCAAAATACTACTGTGTTTACCTTTTGCTATTTTTATGACATCAAATAATTTCATATTCAGGGCTACTTTTTCAGATGAAAATCATCTAACATGCTCTAAAACTTTTCTTTTAACATGATAAAACTTATGTTTGCCCTTTCTAAAGAATGAAAGATTCTTTCGTTTCTGAGGCACAATATGCCTTTAAAGTATTCCGTTGTATTCTGATAAGTGGGGACGAACTTCAAGTTATAGCAATGTATCTTATTTCACTGTTCTACAGTTCGACCCCAATTTATGGAACACCAAAAGAAGCATTTGAACTTTAAAAATTTTGAAACAAAGATCCCTTCCCGAACACTCCCTAAAAGTTTTTTAAAATAAATTTCCCAATGATTTCCTATAAATCTTTAAACCGTAAGGGCCCCCAAAACTTTAAAATTTTAAGGGGGGCGGTTTGGCCCAGGGGCTTAAGGTTTTCAGCCCCCAGGGGTCATAGGTTTTGAGTCCTAATCGGGTCAAGACCATGTTTCTTTATATGGCACCAGTACTGGTTGGTTCCTGGGAGCGGACTCGAATGTGATTTACATAAGGTGCAAAACTTGTTTCGCAGTCGAGCTTAAATAAATATGTTTAAACCAATTTAAATATTAACAAAATACACACTATCATTTACAGTTATGGTCTATTGTTTCCAATGAATTATTCTATTATTATTAGTGCAGCGTGTGTTAAGCCGATGGAAAATTATGGTGACTTATTTGTTTCAGTTTAAAGAATGATCCTCATTGTCTTGGCTTTGAGAAGTAATCGCAGTTTCTGTTTGTTTGCATGTAAGATCGAAATAATTTTTCTCTGAATGAACACCGGATAGAGATATAATAGCTGGTGTTCACGAGTGAAATATATTTCTCTATAAAAGTCGAGTTAGACATGCTGGACCCTTTATACACGCCCAATACTAAACTGAATTGAAATATTACAATTCAATAACTTTCTAGCATAGTAATGCAAGCGAAATCAAGATCTACATCCGGTTATGATATGATAATTAAATTTCCTAGCATGATAGTGGTCTTTCAGCAATTATTTCAACTAATTATGGATACTGGAACCCTGGAGAAAATCAATAATCTGTCCAATTTTGAAAGACTCAAATACTGACGCACGATTACCTATGAATTATAGAGGGGTCAGTCTTCTATCATGCATAGCAAGTTATATAGTGAATTCATTAACAAAAGAACTACGGTTTATTTGAACGAACACGATATTTTAGCCGACGAACAGAATGGATTTAGAGCAGATCGCACATGTGAGGATCACATCTTTACATTAGATAGTATTATAAAAAATAGTACGTCCGTAATGACAGCGTTTATTGACCTCAAGAAATGCTTTGATTTCATCGATAGAGACATGATGCTATATAAACTACTCTTGAATAAAATTGATGGTAAAATATATAACTCAGTGAAAAGTATATACAATTATTCATGCAATTTATCACCGACAATTTTTGCTATCTTCGTTAATTACTTAGTTAGGGAAATCAACGACCTTGACCTAGGAGTCAATGAGGGGACACATCAATATCAATGCTACTATATGCGGACGATAAAGTCTTGATTCCCAATTCTGAAGAAAATCTACAAACAATGTTGAATACAATGCACGACTGGTGCAAACATTGGAGGGTCTTGATTAACTGCGAAACATCCAAGATAATACACTTCCGGAAAGGACGAACGAACCGCAGTGATTATCAGTTCAAAATCGGAGCTAATTATCTTGAAACAGTCGACAAATATAAATACCTTGGTGTTTATTTTCCATTAAAAACACGACTTTAACTACAATTGTGAAACGCTTTCAAAAAGCGCAGGACGGGCTCTTGGCAACCTTATTTCAAAAGTACATGGTCTAAAACATTGTGGATTTAAAACATTTGAAAAATTATATTACTCATGTGTTGTTCCTATTTTGGATTACTGTGCTTCCGTTTGGGGTTTCAAACATTTTCAAGCGGCGGAAAATGTACAACATCGTGCGATTCGTTACTTCTTAGGCGTTCACAGATTTACACCTAAATAAGCACTGTTGGGAGAAACAGGTTGGATACCGTGCGCCTATAGAAGATGGATTTGTATTGTCCGATATTGGAATAGACTGGTTAAATTAAGTGATGATAGGATTACTAAACGCGTGTTTAATATGGATTACGATAACTCAAGCGAAAAAAGTAACTGGTGCAGTGAAGTGAAAACCATTATGTCTAAGTTAGACTTATCCAACCACTTTGACAATAAATAAACAGTGAATATGGATTATATTAAATTGAAAAATTTCGAGTATTATGCAAATATATGGACAATCGACTATGAAAAGGTCTCTAAATTACGGACTTACAAAACATTTAAGTCTCAATATTCAGGTGAAAGCTATTTGTCACTAAATCTTAAAAGAAATGAACGCTCAATCTATGCACAATTTCGGTGTGGTATTCTGCCCTTACGTGTAGAAACCGGAAGATATGTAGGAGAAACGCCAAATCAAAGACAATGTACTTTGTGTCAATCAGGATTAATTGAAGATGAAACTCTTTTCTTAATTGTGTGCCCGCTATATAATGATATAAGATCAATGACATTTAATGACATTATTATAAATGATGTATATAACAACATGAAAAACATGGAAAAATTAGTATTTCTCATTAAAATCACCAGAACAAAATAATAAAATTTCTTGTTAAAGCATATGTGTTAAGGAGAAATTTTCTTTATAATAGGTTATTGACTTTTAACGTACCAATAGTTACAACATGATGATATATTGACTGTCCATTTTCTGAAATGTGATACTGTAATTTACAGATCGAGCAGCAACTTTGATCTCATTTAAATGTTCCATTTTATAAGTTATGTACTGTTCTCAGTTTGTATGTTTGTATATATATAATAAGGTGACTTATAGGTCCAATGGGCCGGGTGTTTTTGTATGTATTCTTATCATGTATGTGAATTGATAAATGCACAATGTCACTATAATAAACAATTTACTTACTTACTTACTTATTTCAATCTTACACGCAAAACAAACAAATTTTCTATTCATTTCATGCCTTTTGCGATTTTAAGTCTGGGTGCAGTGAAAATTATCAAATATAATTTCACTGTGAAAATTAGCAAACATAATTTTATTTTACTTTCCACTGCAAATCACTGGGATTTTCTTAAAAATGTTGAAGAGGTTGAAATTACGTGCACATCAGGATCAGCGGGAATTCATATATTTTTCTATCGATGCTCTCACCGTGGGGTTATAGTACGTGTAGTTAGATAAGCAAAATAACTCCAGTACATATATAACATACCACTTTTCAAATTACTTCCCTTGTGTCGCACAAGAATCTGTCCAATTTTCAATTTTTTTGATATAACCATGCGGTTATTAGACTAAGATTAAGCATATGGCGGTGAGCGGTTGTCTAGTGATTGAGGCGTCTGCCTCTCAACCAAGGAATCATGGGTTCGAGCCCTACTCGGGTCACGACCATGTTTCTTTATATATGACGGTTAGTGTAGGATCAGTGATGACCCACGCTGCAGCATATATTTCCTTTAATCATATTTGGAATGCTGGAAAGAATAATTTAACAACTGTTACTAACAATAACAACAACAACAATACATTTTATTGACCGTCCATGAACAGGCTCAATCAAACCGAGCCTGCAACATTTTCAATAATGCCGTGTTGGGCTTTCTTTAGGGATTCTTATTTTCTCTATTTTGCCGTTCAATTAAGTTGTATAATTAAAGTGTTTACAATAAATTGTTTTGACTATGCAAGAATATATCGAAATGCAAAAACGATTTAACAAAATACGTTGCAAATTATACTTTCATTCAATAAACTAGAGTATTGCGCAAAGCAAAAGCTTCATAAATAAATTTTCAAAAGTTAAGCAGTGTATGCCTATCAGAAAATTGCATCAATTTAACAAACTTAAAATAATTGGTCTATTATAAAAAAATAAATACGATTAAATGAAACATTTCCAAAAATGTAAATAAATTTGACATATTAACACAAAATGGTATTCGTCCTCTATGTAATTTTTATCACATAATAGCCACAAACGCTGGTTTCTATCCACTCGATTTCTGCCATGGCGACTAACTTCAATATTCAGCTGATGAGCTTTTAAACTCTTTATATAAAAACAAAGCGCCGCTCAATGCAATTTGGTTACACCAAGATTGTTTAAAATGTCAAGAATCTGTTCTTTAAACAAGAGATGAAATGTTTTAAAATCGTAATGAAATGCTGTTTTCCCATCATCAGATATAAAGGCGCTTAATCCTATTTACCTGTACAAGTTCAAGAGTTTGAGCGATCGGTGTCTCAGCGATGCGAGGTAGAACAATATATATATCATCCGGGACTGGGTGATGAGTTTGAGAGAAGGTAGGTATTTGAGCGGTCCGAGTTCGAGCGGATGAAACCTAACTGTATTTCTTATTTTGTTTTTTATGTCATATAACGGAACAAAAACATATGATTTTTTTTAAAACGGAACGAGTGCGTTATTTCTCTGTCGTCCGTCTTGCATTAGAAATTATAAGTTTGAAATTAAACGTGTTTGTTATAGCTGTAGTCATTAACTCTTCGTCTGCATTTACATTGTTTTCATTGACATGTACATTGTCTACGCGTCCACTATATATAGGACATGGCATTATAAGTATGTCCGAGATTAAATACATTCATCTTGCATTGTTGGGTAAAGATAAGAAGACTTTTAAATGGTACACACGTACATTGCATTTACACCAATTAAAGATAAATGGAATTATTACCTAGTTTATTTTCAGCATATCTTTCTTAAGCTCAAAACTAAGCATATGGCTTACCAGACATGAGCTTATAATGCATTATGATAGAACTAGAAATTGAATACATACAAAAGAAATGATAATAATAAAACATTAATTTAATTTATATTCTTTTTGAATACTGGTTGGCATCAAAACAGAACTACATATATGTCATCAGATCTTTTACATCAGTACAGAGGACAAGTACAGAGAATAAATTTTTATTTATTTATTTATTTATTTATTTTGTTGTAACACTAAAGATAGTTATTACATTAGGGGTGCATAAAGTTTTCATTTTACAACGTTATAAATGCTTGATCTCCACACGTAACATAATCATTGCGATCATCGACTGGATAGTAAAATTAAAATAACAAAAATATTTTCCAATAATGCACACAGACGCTGACCAATTACTTTTCATGTATATAATAATCCAATTTAAATAAATATACAATCGTTGTCAACAAAAAGACTTAAAGTGTTCTTTGTCATTGGATAAAAGTCTGATACAGTTGCAGGGGCACAGCTTGGTCTGAAGTCGTCGGAAGGACAACATCTATAGTGGTTTTTTTTAGGACATGTAGGGGCGTACACCCCAATGATTGTTTCTTGCCCTGGATTTTCAGATGAGCATTTTGAAGTTTTTCTACGTTTAGTACAATAAATATGTGAAGATGATTTTAAGAACATTATCAAGGAGACAAATTATCATCTTTTTTCACTTTTTTGGAAAAAAGTATAGGCCCGTCCTGCACGGTCTATAGAAAGCTACTCACTGAGTTGTGTTGTATTTTTATCAACATTGAAAACAACTCTTTAAACAATGTGTCTTGTTACTTTTCAACAAAGTTAGGTTATATCTGCTTTCCATAGCTTTAATTGTGATCTTGTAATAACACTATCTATTCGAACCATCCGTGTTGAGTTACGAAAGGAATAAACATGTGCCCAGTTGTGGTTAGTGTATGAATATACGTTTTTAGTCTGAAGAGATTTTCTCTGAAGCCATAGAATGCATCCTCGTTTCACAATCTGTATGTAAGCATTAGAACACATGCTATCGAAATCTACACGTGTGTCAAAATTGTTCATGAAGTATTTTGTGTTTGCTACATATACAGCATTAATATGGTCCTCTCGTAGAGAACCTTTATAAAAATATGGAGAGTTACTTTCGAATTGAGTCTTTACTCTGTGCTCATCTCTATGCGTCAATTTATTATAACGTTTAAACATGATTGTTAAAAACATGGGCCCTGCTTTCCTTGACGGGCTAGGCCTTGTGGCAAATTTTGATAGAGAGAGTATTGCTACTTTCATGAACGGATGTTTTGGCCGGCACATCATAAAAGCATTGCTAAGTAAATACGACATTTTGTAAATGATTGCACTGTGCACGAATGGTTCAGGTGTAAGTATGCAAGAATATTTTATCGTCGCCCTGTCTAATGGCCGTAAACATTTCATATCTAGGTCGGCATAAACACCCCCGAATTCATAAAGCAACACATAACGTAAAGCATCAGCTTTGTTGATAACGAGCGGATAATTGTCCCAAGTTTCCAGCAACGATGGGTGTTTTGTTGCTATGAGCTGCCGAGCTGAAATGTTCGTCCAAAAATAATATGTCCAACTAGGATTGAAATGGAAGAATGAATTAACATTTGCTTTAAACATTTCTGGTAAATCATTTTTGCTTTCTATAGAAGATATGAAAATAAAATGAATTATATGAGGTATCCTATGGTAAGTTTCTGAATCGCCTGTTTGAAAGTCTTGGTCAACGTTTGGTTCAAACTCCGTGTCATAAATGCTGTATCTTATTCTATTCTTTTGATATCTGACCTCATTTACATCGTCGTGAGCGGTTGGTAATTCTTCTGCCTCCGATCCTGAAAGAAATGTGCACATCTTTATTTTCTCAACAACTGAAGACATATAACCTAAACATCAATACCAAAAAAGGGAAAATATATGTAAATCTTGAAACTACAAGTAAATGTTTTTATACAAATGAAAGAGGTTATCGAGTTGCATTCACCAAGTAGATGTGCACGGTAGTCCTGATGCGAAGGTGCCTGACTCACAAAGTTGAGTCCTCTTGGACCAGCACCATGGTTCCTCACGTGACACTAGTACTGGTATGTCCCAGGAGTGATTCAAAAAGAGCTACACGCTTTACTTACAATATACATATAACTTAAATTGATAATGTTTAAACCATTAACCTGACGAATTTCTACCATGGTTGTTCCCTGTTTTGAATTAAGAACAATAGAAATTTCGAAATATGAGCTAGCTCTTTTCTATTTAAAGTGAATTGGTCTGTAATAGAAGATTTGTAATAAAATGAATAATCACGTTGATAGTACATGTATTTAGTATACATTAGACATAACCACAAACCACGAAAACGTCATATATATACGGGAGTTTTTGGCAAGTGTCAGATACATGATACGATATTGCACATATCTATATAGCAGATAATAAAGTGTTCTAGAACAAAATATTGAATTTGTATTCATCGGATAAATGGTCATTCTAAATCACTTAGAACCTAATCATAAGCAGCAATATATGCAAGAAAATTCTAATGATACGTTTCTTTTGTTTTTAACAATATTAGAAATAATTATTACTTAATTAGTACTTATGGAAAATGAACCCATTGTTGACCTATACACTTTAAAAAGCATAATCGGGCTGACCCTGTTCTGGTCATGAAGGCTTATTACTGTATGTGGGTTGCAGCAGGTCAATGGTTAAGAAAGTAAAAAAACAACAGCACACCCTTTAGACAACGTGAAAAGTCCGTTAAATGTTATCTTACTTCAGTATCATGTTTGTTTGTCTTTGTTGTTGTTTTTCAGTTTGGGCTTTATGTCGCCACAACACAGTATAGGTCATATGGCGATATTTCAGCTTTATTGGTGGAGGAAGACCTCAGGTGCCCTTCTATGCATTTTGTCAGGCACAAACGGGCACCTGAGCAGAACCATCGACGTTCCGTAGACTGGAAAGCTTCCTCAAACTTAATGAAAGAATCCAAAGTCCCTGGCGAGATAATCATTGCTGGTGGTATTCTTGCGTATTGTTTATCAAGCTTTTTATCAGCAACCTAAACTCTGTGCGTATGACAAAATAAACATACAATACTAGAAGTTTAATGTACATCTGACATTCTAGCTATTGTCATTTGAAATGAACGTTCAATGGAGTGTAAAGATCAATATGAAATGAGGGCAATTACTTTTAGTCACCACACATCAAACATTATAGACTATTGAATAATTAATGGAACTTATATTGACTTACCGACAATTTATGAACATTGATTTACAAATATACAGTTTAAAATTGTATTCTAGTAAACAGAATGGTAAAAAAACATTATTTTGGAAAACTTTGAGAAACTTGTACGGCCGCTATATTCACATCATATTCGGCTTTTCTAATGCACAACTCACATTCCTGCATTACGGGATACACACGGTGCACTAGCTTGGGTTTTAAATTCCTAAACTATTAAAAAGATGCAATCGATTTGGTGGATCAAAGTTACTAATCTATCTTTTTTTTTTATCAATTCATACTATTTTATCATACGATACACATTTCATATCTTAAATCATCATTACACACGTCCAACTTGTATTTAAAATAATTCTAACACAACACATTGTAAATTTCGCAACAATTCATTGTTGAGGAAATGGGTTTAAAAGTACATTTATTGCACTTACTTAAATTATTATCATAACCGGCACATGTTTCCACAAACAACAAACAAACCGCATTTTAGAACATTGCATGTACATGTATATACATTTAGATTTTGGTCGTATCTTACCTGTAAGTCCAGATGTACTCATCAGTATGCATACTGACAACAACGCAGATGTCATTATAAGAAACAATACTGCATTTTTCCGTTTTATATACTTAAACACCCTCTGCAATATCTGTTCTGATGGACAGGGCCTCTGTAAACAAAAGCATAATAAATCAAAGTACTTAAAAGAACTGAAGGAAGGCGATCTGTTAAATTTGACAAAAATGTTTTATATAATTTCTTTTTTAAACATGTTTTTAATTTGTTTGCTAATTGTGGTTAACTTATATTACCTAAATGGCATGGAACTATACAGTTTTACATATGCATGGACATTGTAGTTCTTGGTTTTTTGGGCAATGTGTCTCATAGAACTTGTTGCTCAAGCCTTTTGTCTTTGTTGAATACGTTTTTATCTATTGATATTCCAATGCAATAACCCGTATATTTTACGAAATTTAATAGAACAGTTTTCGCTACTCTCTTTAACAAACAAAAAATCAGATTAGAATCAGAAGTTCTGTAATCTTCTTCTATTTAAATATGTAAATAGTACAATGTCTATGTGTCCGTTATATATGCATTATAAATCCAAATGAAATGTTAGGTACAAAAAAGTACTGAACAAAAGACAAACATGCTACGTTGTGACAAAATAGATGTTTTTAAGTTAATCACAAATTATTAAAATGGTTTTATTACCTGCACCATGATCGACCAATTTTTGCATTTATATCATAACATAAATTGCTATATTCGTCCATATAAAAATCGTCCGTTTCTCTATCAAATATTAACAACATACATATTGCCGGCCAGTTTCATTTAAATGGAAAGAGATAATCGATTGACATACCTGATAGCCTCTATACTTGTTGTTGAACAATTAAGCTTTCATACAGAGAGACCTGAATTGGCATGAAAGTAAACGTTATATAGAAGTGCGAACAAAGCAAAGTCAGTAGAAAGAGTTAAAATCTGTATTGGTATTATCGTTATCAAAAGAAACGTAAATACATGACGGGGTTATTTTCCTGAGCAATGGAGTCAGGGTTTTGTTGTTCCGATCCATAAGTCTGGTGATATAAATGAAAAAGGAAATTACCGTGGACTCACATTACTGAGTACATTTGGCAAATTGTTTAGTCGAATTTTGAACAACAGACTCGATAGTTGGGCTGAAAACTATTCTATATATGTTGAGGCTCAGGCAGGTTTTAGAAAAGGTATGGGTACAACTGACAACAGAATGTTATAAAGAAATTATCTCAATTTATTTACTATGCAACTTTAGCTTGAGAAACAACTGGTAGCTAATTCCAACTAATTTCAAACATTAATTATTATAGTCTTAATATTTATTTCATGACTGTTATATATGTAATATTACTTTTCTCGTATTTAGATGTTTTATGCATTTGTTAATATGTGTATATGTTTATATGTATGTATACACGCCATTATTGTTTATGGCAATAGACATTATGTTTGTGCCTTAATAAAATCTCTCTCTCTCTCTCTTGATAATGTTTTTGTTCTTAACGGGTTGATTAACCATTGTTTAAATAATAATGAATATTTGTACTGTGCATTTATAGATTTTCAAAAAGCTTTCGATTTTGTTGTTAGGGATATATTGTGTAGCAGGTTTACTAACCTTGCAAACCCAGGTTAATTATAAACTCTAAGGTTTCAATTCAAACAAAGATCATTCACAATTTAAATGACTTTTATTAAATTACATTTCTCAAATATAGTGATTCTAGTTTATAACATTTCAAAATCTACTACAATCTATAAGTTAGTCATGATTTACAGAGTTTAATATGAAAGCAAAGTTAAGTTATTTAAGTTTCTTATTTAACTAAATAGAAAAACACTCCTGAGAAAATATAATAAAAATAGATTACTTATTCAAAATGAAACAAAAAATAGCCCTACATTGGTAAAAATTGTGGCTTATCTCGTTGACTAGGTAAAAGCTACCTTGGCGTCCTTGAGGCAAAAGCAATTGAGAAGGTCAAAATCTTTCTTATATAGTCTGACAAAAAGTGAACTCACTAAAAATCTCATGCTAGAAAATAAAGGAAATAGGGGTAGTTTCAAATTAAACAATTACTTAAGAAAACATTATCAATAAATAAGAATAACCATAAAAGCGTAACATTAAATCATTAATCTTGAAATGACCAAAAATTTAAGAGGACCAACCTTACACTTGAAAAGTCAAACTTTTGCAATGTGATGTAAGTGGAAATATATTAAATGTTATAAAATCAATGTATAGCAATGTTAAGTCACAAATGAAATGTAATAATGAGTTAAGAGATGCGTTTTACTGTTATTTAGGCGTTCGCCAAGGTGAAAGTCTCTCACCTTTTCTTTTTAGCATGTATTTAAATGATTTGGAGCAAACTTTAAATGATAGAGGTATAGAAGGTTTGATGTTGGAATGATAAAGATAGGTCTGTTGTTATACGCTGATGATATAATTCTTTTTGCGAAAAGTGCAGAAGAATTGCAACATTCTCTGAATGTTTTTATTAGAATATTGTAATAGATGGAAATTAACAGTAAATACAAGAAAAACTAAAGTCATGGTGTTTAGAAAAGCAGGTATATTACCTCAGAATTTAAAGAA
This sequence comes from Ruditapes philippinarum, assembly GCF_026571515.1. Classification (NCBI taxonomy): domain Eukaryota; kingdom Metazoa; phylum Mollusca; class Bivalvia; order Venerida; family Veneridae; genus Ruditapes; species Ruditapes philippinarum. The sequence continues at coordinate 278,867 of NW_026860756.1, read as the reverse complement.
TGACGCAGATAAAGAACCAAATGTAACTAACTGGGTGACTAATGTTAAAAGCTTACTAATAAAACTAGGATTTGAACATGTATGGTTAAACCAAGGTGTTGAAAATAAAGAACTATTTTTATTGATATTAAAACAAAGGATAAAAGATATATGGCTGATTGATTTTAATAACAGATAAGAAGACTCGACAAGAGCACTGTTTTTAGAACAATAGTTAGTTTTAATTTTAGCAAATATCTAGATGTTATAAATATCCATAAGTACAGAATAGCTTTAGCACGTTTACGCATGTCATCTCATAGATTATCTGAAGAATCTGGAAGGTGGAGAAAACCAGAATGTGTTCCTTTTAATGAACGAATTTGTCATATATGTAATACATTAGAAGATGAATACCATTTTGTACTTGAATGTAATATGTTTAAAGAACTTCGTACAAATATTTTAAGAGATACTATTGGAATCACCCTAGTAATTTTAAGTTTATTTCTCTTATGAATACAGAAAATGTAACAGATATTCGTAATTTAAGTATTCACACGTATCATGCTTTTATAAAACGTCAGCAACAGATCGATTCACTGTAGAATTGCCAATTTTACATGTAGATATATCTATAGCATAATGCTAAGTTAATGCTTACTAAGACAAAATATTTTGTAAAAATTAATTGCTTTACATTATACCTTAAATATTATAACCAGCTTTCTGTCAAGGGTTAACTCATCTAAAATGAAAACGGTGACTCGATAAACTATATATAGATATATCTATATCATTTTATAAGACTACTTTAATCTTTTTGGTCAAACAAAATGCTTTATGTTGTATGTATAATATTGAGTACTTTGATGATAACCTAGTCAAAGATACCTTTTAAAAATGGTTCCGTTGATGGAGACTCCTAATTTTTCTGTTTATTATGCCGTTGTTATGTACAGATCACCATCATGTGCTCTATATTTTCGTTTTCGTTTTCTGATGGGGCATTTATGTGTTGGTGAATGTATCATATTTAGCATTATGTATCATTTGTGGATAGCGCCCCTTTCCAAGAAAGAGCAAAATCCTTAAATGATATCAACATATTATCTAGGAGCATCCAACCTCGTTAACCATATTATTATTATATAGAAATTAATATGTTTTGTATTATTGTAATATTTACATTATTCTGCCTCTCCCAAGCGAGATGTCATGTGAAACCACTTTTCTTTTAATATTGTTCCCTGAAGCTCTTTGGTTTGGTAATTTTATATGACACTTACAGTGAATCAGCTTAAAGTGTATGAGCTATTTTCCCATTTACCAAAGAATTATTTCCCGTGAATACACATGCCATCTCGACTTCTTGTCAAGTATTGCAATGTTTCTATTTTTTGTATGTATATATATTGATGCTTTGTCAATGGCTTCTTCTTCTTCATGACAATAAATTTCATTAATCCAGGTTTTCCAACCATAAAACCATTCCAAAATACAGAAGGCAAAGTTATGTGAGAGTTTAGTTGAATTTCTATGTTGCACACAGACTAGTATTTCTTCATATATTACATTTATGGAAAACGCATAGGACATTATTCAACAGAAAATGATTGTCATAAAACCTTTGACAATACGCTCCTGGGAACTAAATGACAATTACATGTATAGGTCTGTTAGTTCGATTGAAACCCCTTGATAAATTTGCGCTATGTTCTACAGATATTACGTTTCGGACCACTGTTGAGAAAAACGGGGGGAACGTGAAACAACTCAGGGTGATATAAGCAAACGTAACAGATTGTTACTGCTACTTTTGGATGCGGTTAACGTTGGAAATCGCGGCAGAACGTAAAAGACCGTAACAAAACTTGGATGCGGTCCGTCTTTTTCCATTTGCGCTAGTTTGTTTGGGTTTTACGTCACACCGACACATTATTGTTCATATGGCGACGTTCCAGCTTTACTGGTGGAAGAAGACCTGAGGTCCCCTTCCGTTCATTATTTCAGGCACGAACGGGCACCTGAGTAGAACCACCGACGTTCCGTAAGCTAGCTGGATTTGCGCTAGTCTTAGATACCATCCAATGTTGTCGCAAATATCAAATAAGGACATTTACATTATTGACCATTAAATCATTTATTTCATTTGATTTTTTAAAAAATGAGAATAGTATAAAGCTTTTCTTTTTTGTGTCCTGTTATAGTTTTTAAGTTACTCATTGGCTAATTACCTGGGTTTTTTTTTTTTGGCAATTAGTACTATTTTAGTGATGTAGTTTTTTGTATATAAGTCAAAATACTACTGTGTTTAAACCTTTTACTACTTTTATACTATGGCCACTTCTGATCTATAGTGTGCCATCGTTCACAGTAGTAGCTATAGAGAGAACCATTGATTGCTTTCTAAGAAGATGGTTGCGAGTGCCAAAATGTTTCACCAGCCTTGGCTTACACTGCTCAAAAAGTAACCTACAATTGCAACTCAAAGCCTTAACTGAAGAATATAAGGTTACAAAGGCACGCAAGGTCATCATGTTCCGAGACAGTGCGGATGAGAAAGAGAGAGAGGCAGGAGTTACTTACGGGAAGGAACTGGAAGGCAGAGGAAGCTGTAAGGGATGCAGAGTCACGGCGGCTCCGCCAGTGACATTGTTGGAATTGTGACAGAGGGAAGGCTGTGACTAGGGTGTGTCACTCGGTCTCAGTGAAGCAAGGTAGGTCAAAAGGACAAAATAACTTTGACACACAGTGAGGTCAGACGGACAGAAGAGAACACAGACAAACCAAGGCCGCAGCTCTTGGTAAGCAAGGCAGATGACTCAGTTGGGAAGGCGTTCAGCAAAGGAAGCTGACATGGGGCGATATTTGGAAGACAGAGGGCGACAGACTAAGTTACTTACTAAGGTCTGTCTACGATGTACTTCCCAGTCCTGTAAGCCTAAAAACATGGGGCCTTTCTGATTGTGGATACCTGTAAGGAAAGGGGTTGGAGGTCATGGTGCTATCCAGTGGAAGTAGGTTGTAGGGACTTCCCAGCGCGATCACTATGCCGAGCATTTAGTTGCCTTGGTGTGACAGGACAAGCGCGCAACAAAGCCATATCTAACATAGCACATGAAGCAGAGTCAGCCTCATTGTGATCTGGCGCAAGAAAAAAGAGCTATGGATGGAGGGTCGAAAGACCAATAGTGAAGCAGTGCATGTACCCGCTTGAAGACAGATGAAGCAGGGATAGCTTAAGCCTACCATCTCCTGGCTAGAGCTGGATATCACTCTAGTCGGCGCACCATAGGAAGGCGTAGTGGGAAGCGCCGAAACGCCCAATGAATATGGCACCCACCTGAGGAAGGGGATGGTAGCAGCAGTCGAGGCTGTATCTTACAACTGACAAATACACTGTAATTTCATATTCAAGACTACTTTATCAGATGAAAATCATCTAACATGCTCTAAAAACGTTCTTTAAACATTATAAAACTCATGTTTGCCCTTTCTAAAGAAAACAATTTTATTCGTTTTTGATGCACAATTTGCCTTTAAAGTATTCCGTTGTATTCTACTAAGTGGAGACGAATTTCAAATCATGGTGGCGTATTTGTTTCAGTTCAAAGTATGATCCACATTGTCTCGGCTTTGAGAAGTTCTCGCAGTTTGTGTACGTTGTAGCGAAAAATTATTATGATGATTATTATTAGAATCTATTATTTATTGCAGCTTTTCTATGTCGTAGCGAAAATTGTAATTATTATCATTCTTTCTTTCTTTCTTTCTTTTTTGAATGATGAAATATGATTATCATTTATTAAAATAACAAAAGGTTAAAGCGTTATAGGGTCATATTTCTCTTATTCATGTTATCCTGAAGTTTTATAACAGATCTGGTACAATTTTTTAGGGACGTGCTTTTCAGCATCCACTGTCAGGGGGTCGAACGTATAGCGGTGCGATACTCCTTTAAGCGAGGTGAATTCATGCGATACGCCCTAATGGCGGACGGGAGCGAAAACGAAAGTGGGTATGAGCATGTTTTTTTCCAAATATTTGTTGTCTATTGTAATTTTTTGAAGAATAGCATTTTGCATGCTGATCAGAACTTATAATTGTGCATAATTGTCAAAATAAAATACTAATACTTATAGAATTGATGAAGTTATTGAGGTATTTGTTACTGCAAATTCAACCGTCAACCTGATATGCACATGCAAACGAATCATGTATCAGTCGTTTTAAAACGAGATATTCGATTAGTTTAAGTCCCAACATGTTTATTTTTGAAAAAAAAAAAACGATATACAAGAGTAGTTTTCCATATCTATTCGTAAAAATATAAAATATTTCCAGTTTTCTTACTGTACGCCTAATATTTGGTCCGATAAACCAACTGTACGCACAAATGTTGGTATGTTTTTCTGTAGCAACTTTCTCATTACAGTACATTCTTATTCAATATTGATGAAATATCAAGTTTTGAGTTTGTATGTTAATCATGTGTAAATCACAGTGTCAACAAAATAACAGTGTCAATTAATGTATTATACTATGATATATTTAATTTAAATATTCTTTTCTCACAAAGGTTAATCATTCAAATTATTGCACATAAATTTGAAATTCTATCAAATAATCAATAGTCACGATAATATTCGTTTTGTTTCTTCCATTTATTCAGTAAAGGTTTTATTATTTAATAATATGTTTTTCTATTATTAATTACATATTTGTTGTCAGAGAAAATAACTTTAATTAAAAAAGCAACATATGAGAAATGGATCTACTATTGTATTACATGCACTTGTCGAAAAATGCTCCCATCCATTCTTATGTTCATTCGATACCTTGAGAACTACATGTAATATTTTTTTTTTTTTTTGCAAGGGAACTTGAAATTTATATGAAAAAATACTGGTTTGATTTCCTCTATGGATTGGATGTTATATATTATATACAGAGCACATCATTGTATTTCAGTAATTCTGATGTTTGTCATTAGCTCTGACGCTTTGAATATATAACTATACTACTCCATAACCAGTGTATACCAAACAGCTTTGTGTATTTGCTTATGAAAGCATTCATACTTTTAGTGATTTAACATATCTGCCAGTAGTTTTACTTTTAAAACTAGGCTTTCTCTGCAACATTTAATGTATAGCAACCTCACTTTTTTGTAAATATTCATTTCCACTGGGAGTTACTCTTACTGTAAAAACAAGTGTACCATGTGACTAAGAGATTTATACTGTTACAGGCAAACAGTACTTTTTAACAGTATAAAATCTGGGCAAGTGTTTTTTATGTAAATAAAAGTATTATAGATTACAGTATCTGTTCGGGAAAAAAAAAATAACACACAAGCACAAATATTAAAAATATCAACCCTCCTAAAACTACTGTTTCCCTCGGCTAACACCTTGGCTAACAGTATTTTCCTTGGGATGAGTTTTTAACTGTAACCCACAAACCCATGTGTTATTTATATACTACTCCATAACCAGTGTGACTCAATCTAATATTATATACTCAATAGCTTTTTGTTTATTTGCACATGTGTCAGCATTTGTACTTGTGGTACTTTACCTATCTGGTAGTAGTTTTGTCTGTTAATAAAGTTGTTATGTTTTAATTGCTCTGCAACATTTACAACTGTGTCTTTGCACATGTAAGCATCAGCTGTTCCTAAGAAAAACACTGAGCTGTTTGGTGTCCAATGTCTGACTGACGTTTGAAATTGAAGTTTTGTGTTTTTTCCTGACAGGCCACAATTATGTGCACCACAAAAATACCATGTTCTAAGCAACATTTTAGAAAAGAATTTTACCACCTAAAGATTTTTACCATCTGGTTCTCAGTCTCTATCTCTAGAACAGCAGTGAAATGTACTTTCACTGTATTTTATAGGTTGTTTGAAATGTTCAATTCTATTTATAATATGAAAAATATCAGTTTGCTATTTTTCTGAAATGTTCTGCTTTGAAAGTGAGTTAATTTATACAAGATTTCCTAATTGGTTTCTTAAATTCATTCTTACATATTTTGGTCAAATTCCTACTTTTTATCTAAGATCTTAGAGTAAAGGTTACCTTTATCCAACTCCTAATTATCACACGATAATTATTATCAATTATTCAAATTAAGTTCAAACACTTATATAGATGGTTATATAAAACTTTTATTTCAAGTAAATCTCTAAAGGAAAGAAGAAGATTTCAGAATTCCGGAAACGGGCACATATATGGTAGATATCTTAGTATAATCATAGGAAGACATGTTCAACTTATGTGATAATGACAAATATCGAACCTTTAACAGCGTACATTTATTTTATCGCACCAAAATCCAGCGTACACTTAAATATTTTGACCAGTTATGGTCTATGTATATCGGAGCACAAAGGTACTTGCTATGCAACTCAATTATGATTACTCTTATAGCATAAAAAAGAAAAAGAAATTAACTATATTAATATAAGCTTACATTAAGCGATTTTATTCACCGACCCAAAATTAGTTGCCGTCAGTTTACCTTCAATACCTTTTTTATTTATGAATTTAGGCCTCTGTAATTTTGATGAAATGTGTGTCGGTCCTATCTTCACATCCTCAATACAAAATATGCATTTGTAATCGAAGATTTATAAAATATTTAATAAAAAACACTCACTCTGACGTGTGTTTACACGGGTAAATCCGCCATTAGGGCGTATCGCATGTAATCACCTCGCTTAAAGGAGTATCGCACCGCTATACGTTCGACCCCCTGACTGTCAAAAACAACAAAAATCGCTCACTTGGACAGTCAAATTGAAATTATATAATTAAGAGGTTTTAATGATAATAACAACCCATGCTTGAGATGAAATTATATAAAATAAAAGGTAATATGTGCAAAGACTTGAAACATTGTACATGTAGAATGAATTTGAATAACAGTTTGTTTGAATTTTTGACACGCAGGAAGATGTCATAATCCAATAAAATGCTTATACAATATTTTGGAACTACAGACCATTTTACAATACGATATTTCCATAGCATTTCACGTATGTGCATAATAAATTAATAATAATAATAATAATAATAGAAATAACATCTTTATTTAAAGAAGGTAACACATGAAGGTAGCCCATCGTAGAAAACAAATAACATATCTTGTTTTTAAAATGTGGCCTTCTAAACAATATAATTATAGAAACACAAAACATCATGAAACAATAACAACAGTTCACTATTCCATTAAGATTTTGTCCTATGACAAACTCCCCATTTAGATATTAAATATCATTTATACAATTTTCATTTAAAAATATTTTAACAAAATATACGTGCATAATAATTATAACATAATGACATAATGACAAAGTCATGAAGATATTTATTTGATCTGCAAGATATGTTTTTATACTTATTTTTAAAAACATGTCAGAGAATTAGAAGAATGTTTATTAGATAGTCTTTGCACCATTGTAACAACATAGTTTGTGCGGAGTTTAGGAATACTACATGTATGTCATCATGTGATACTGATCTTAAACTGTGAATTTCATTGCTAGAGAAAGTCAAAATTTCAGATATATAAGATTGGGCTAGGTTATTACAAGCTTTATAAATAAGAATTCCAGTATGAAAATTACATCGTTCGTTGTACGACATCCACCCAAGTTCTTTCAGTATATTGTATATCTTGACTTCTTATTCGTGATGTTTTGTTTAAAATAATCCTTTCAGCTCTTATTTGTATTTTACGTATTTTATAGAGACCTTAAATTTCTTTTGCTCCAAACAGTACAGTAATAATCAAAATTCAACATTATATATACATTATAAAGTTACTGTTTCATTTCATCAGTCAAATAATGAGATATACGCCTCAATAATGCTATTTTTGAGTTGTTTTGAAAAAAGTGCTTCAATTTGTTAATTCCATGACAAGTTATTATCAATATAAACATAAAGATATATATTACCATCTGTAATCACTAAAGCAATATCGTTTATGTATAGTAAGAATACAGGGGGTCTAAGGAACTCCAGAGGTTACAAGCCTGCTATTGGACATGGTACGTCCTACCTTAACTTTCGTTCTATTTGACAGATAAAATTTGAAAAGATGGACACTGTGAAGGGCACAAAAGCAGCAGTAACGAAAGAATACAATTTTATCAGTATTCAACAAATTCATAAACAATTTAATGTAATCTGAATGATTAACCATTAGTAACCATTGGAGTATAAATATACTCGCCGGTTTGAAATGGCCGCAACCGACCCGCCACCATAGTTATACCATCATCACAGATTTAAAGGCACTTAATCCTATTTACCTATACAAGTTCGAGTGGTCGGTGTTTATTATATAACGAAACAAAAACATATGATTTTTTAAAACGGAACAAGTACGTTATTTCTCTGTCGTCCGTTTTTCATTAGAAATTATCAGTTTGGAATTAAACGTATGTATGTAATTGCTGTATTCGATAACTCTTTGACTGCATTTCTACATTATTATTTTTTCATTTGCATGTACATGGTCCACGCGTCCACTATATATAGGACATGGCATAATAATTATGTCCGAGATTACATATAATGCATCTTGCATTGTTGGGTACAGAGAAATACTGAATATAAGAAGGCTTTTAAAGGATACACGCGTACATTGCATTTACACCAATTAAAGATAACTTGTATGGCATTATTACCTAGTTTATTTTAAACATATCATTTTTAGGCTCGATTGTGAAACAAGTTCTTGCAACTTATATTAATCACTTATGAGTCTGCTTCTTGGAACTAACCAGTACTAAAGAAACATATGTTGATGAATCGAGTAGGGCTCAAACCCTGCGTTGATATTCAGACACCTTAACCACTAGGCCACCGCTCCCCTCCTGTACCATGATCAATTAATAAGCATTTTTGATGCATTAATATAAGATATAGTTTTATCCTTATAAATATCTACTAAGATTCAGTGTCTGGTTTTGTTCTTCGAGTCCTATTTGGGGTTAAGGGAGGGGCGGTGAACAACATATATGGATCTCAAATAGAGCATCTGTAGAAAAAAAATCATGAAAATCTAAAAGCAAATATAGAGGAAAGTCAAATGGGTAAAATCACATTTCGATTTTCTTCAAAAAAGCGTTGATTTTCATAAAAATGTTGAAACAGTTGAAAACTTGCCTTGTGAAGTTAATTCCTTTGTCTTCACATATGGAGTTCAAATGCACATCAGGATCAGCGGGAATTCACATATTTTTTCTACCGATTTTCAATTTTGAGATCTATATGTAGTCCATCCCCGTGGGGTTAAAGTATATGTATGTTGCATAAAAAAGCGAAAGAACTCCAGTATAAATATTACATACCGATTTTTAAATTACTTCCCTTGCATTAATGAAGCAAATACCCTACCTTACAGGCACATTATGCCTCAGAACTGAATTTTAAAAAATCCACCTTTAGAATTTTAAAAGTGTATTATTAATGATTGTAGAGAATTTTTATACTTGTCACCTGAAGAAAGTAGCGCTGAATGTGAAAGTATTCGTAATAAAAGTAGCAAAATGTAATTGACAAAAGCAGGAGTAGCAAAAGATGTGTCACTTGGCCAATGACTAACATTTTGGAAACTATAACAGGACGACAAAAATAAAAAGCATTTAAGAAATAAAAAATATAGCATTTCTGGACATAATGGGCCTTTAAGGAGAGTCTGGGAGTACTTCTTAGTCAAATTGATGGAGGCTTCTGCATTTAAAATACAATGTACAAGTGTCTACATCTTTTTTCCCCCACAAAATTGCAGGCTTAAGAACATGCAAACTAGGGGTTTAAATTCTATCCGATCTAAAAAAAACTGCAAGAGCGTTACATGCCAGTCTTTCTTTTAATATTAAATGATGTTTTCTTGCGCATTTGATGCACATTTTAAAACGGTACGAGTCAACATGGCCCCAAGTCAATCCGGCCTCAGGTCAATCCGGCCCCAAATTAGTCAATCCGGCCCCAAGTCAATCTGCTTTCTGGTCAACCCGGTCCCATTTTTATTATTAGGTATTTGGCACTAATTTTTCTTTAACTTTTTTCTACTCAAGAAATAATATGAATATCTATTAACAGACATGCAAAGGTGTTAACAACTAACCTTTCTTTGGAACTTCCTCTTCGTACTAATATGAATGATGACGCATAATCAAGACTTTTCTACAGACAGTGATAGGGACCTTTCCTTTAATTGAAATTTGTGCAAAAATAACAAGGTATTTTTGCGAAAAATGAAAAAAAAACTTTATGTAAACTGCATGAACTTTAATGGATCCTTATAATATCGATAAAAATAAAATGTATATGAATCTCAAGGTTACATGGAGTTTGGGAATCGGATCCAGACCTGTAGCAGCACAAGCTGTAACTTTCTATTCAGTATTGAATCAGACAGATCATTTAATAGTGATAAAAAATGGGGAAATGGGGTAATAACAGACTTTGAATATGATTCTTATGTTTTCGGATTCTTATGTTTTACGGTTAGAATGAAAAATATATGTTTGTGTCTAAAAATGCAAAAAGGCCCCCAAAAATGGACAAGAATATGGGACTAAAAATATACTTACTTTTAGTAAGTCCCAGCCAGAATACACCAAATCCCCATAAACGGGAGGGAGACCCCTTCGTACCTATTCTCAATCGTAGTAGACGTGGGTGACTGCGTTCATCATCAACCACAATCTCATTTGCGACCCTCCAGCCTCCCCTCTCCAATAAAAAACGTCCAAGGTTATGTACTAACGACATTATTATTTTATCTTTTGTTTTATTTACTTTTTACTCAGAGTTTTTAGTTACCATGTGCTTATCCCATAACTATTTCCCTGTATTTGTTTGCTTAATTTTATGTCCCAATTCCCTTTCTATATAAGTACATCATTTACTTTTTAATTCAGGTTGTTATATGTTGTTATATATAGGGAGATTTCCTTTATATTTTGATTGCATAATCAGTTGTATTAAGTATTATACAAGGTTAACCAAATCTCCAATTAGTGAACTTTTAAAAAATGCTTCTGTTGAAAGTGAAAATTTGTACAATTGTAAAAAAAACAGTTGGTTATCGAATGTATTCTTCATACTAAAATATTTTTAAATACCTGATAGTGATAAGCATCTGTATGTTGTTGTTCGAAAACAACTATTGAGCACTTTTAAAATTCGATTTATGGATAAATTAAAAAATGCTGTTGATAATGATGGAAAACTACGTACTTATGCACTGTTTAAAACAAATTTTTGTAGGGAACCTTATTTAGCAGTAATCAAAGATAAAAATATTAGAGCTTGTTTTACAAAGTTAAGGATAAGTTCTCATAAATTACAAATAGAGATTGGGAGATATAAAAAAATCAAGTCTGATAAAAGATTTTGCGAAGTTTGCAACTTAAATAAGTTGAAGACGAGCTACATTTTGTTACTGCTTGCAATGCTTTTACTAGTCAACGCAGCATTTTATATAATGAAATAAAAGATAAGAATTTAAACTTTGAAAAAATGTCTGCAATGAGCAAATTCATTTTATTAATGAGCAACGAAGATGAAAAAATCATAAAACAATTTGTAGATTCTATTTTTACTTGTTTTAAACTCAGAAATGATAATGAGAAAACATAAATTAATCTAACTTGGTATATATATATTATTTTTTTGAGAGACATGTGTATTGTACAGTTTTGTTACGTTACAAAACAGGTGTACGCTATCTGTTAGTGTATGTTATTCCTGGGACTTATCTTATGTCCCAGGTTATTCGAAGAATAAAAACAAAATGTAATTTTCAATTCATATATATATGTAGTTATGATGTTTAATTATAGTTCGTGAAACCCTGTCATTTGCTGTGTTTGTTTGTTTTGTTTTTGTTTTTTCTTTAAGTTTATTGTTGTAACTATAATACAAATCAAGTTTTAGTTTCTTTAACGTCTTTATTTGATCTTTGATCTCATTATCATCGTGATTCACATGTCATTTAACATGACCCTTGATTGGAAATAAAAGTTATTCTATTCTATTCTATGTAAATATATGTTTTACGATCTTTGTTTAAATTTTACTTTTCAATTACTCTACGATTAGGCTGTTTAGCAATTGTGTAATTGCAACTTAAAATAAAGCTTCCCTCCTGTTTTTTTCAGGGCCGCAAATTGTATGACTTATCCGCAGTTTAGATATCATTTTCGTATATTTACGGAATTGACCGAGCGAAGTGGGTGGCCAATACACAATCAGCGGCTGTTCTATATTTCGTAAGAACTGACAGTGTATATATAAGATATTCATTGTTTCCAATACAAGCAGAAAGGGAAAAACTGTTGTCTGAAAAATCGAAGGAATAGTAAAATAAAATTTATGAATGACAAAATAGAAAAGTGTGATTATATTAGGCTTAATAACAAAAATTAAATTATTTCCGAACTAAGTAATGACAGGTACACTCCCGAGGGAGACAAACGGATCAGTTTCAAAAATGCCTTACAACCAAGCAAACATGGATGAAAGAGACAATTATTTTGCACCAAATTATCAGAATTATCAGGTGCCAGTGACTCCACCAGGATTAGAAGCCATTTATTCAGCATGTCGGAAATTATATCAAGATCAGCCCAACCCGTTACAAGTAACAGCACTCGTGAAATACTGGTAAGAATATTTTCTTTTTGCCAATGTAATTTTTGGTAGCCATTTTTGGACGTAAACAAAGAATGTGTCGGTGTTGTATGAAGAATCTTTATCACTAATAATTCTGGTTACAAGTCACCAAAAATTATAAAAGCCTTTTACAGTGATTGCCATTTGATGTTGACTGTCGAACAATATATTGTCTTTTTGTAAAAAGTCCTAACTTGGTTGTGACAGAAGCATTATTCGCCCTTGAAATTTTCAACCACACAAAAAAATAACAATTTATTTCTCAAACTGATTGATATAAAATGTAGTGTTAAGAATATTTTAATGACTATTCTTATTCTACGCTCCAGTCGAAATGTAAGGACCATATTTCAGTCCATGTTGATGATGATATCTTGTTTATGGTCTCATAACAGTTTACCACTTTCATAATAAAAAGCTTTTTAAGATAAGGGGGATTGTCCTTCATTAAATTTGAGGAAAAATTGCATGATATTTAAATTTTGTAAAAGGGAAAGACTTTATGATTATCAATGTAAATTGGATTCAAGGGAAAACTGCATGTTTTTAAAGAAATCCCTGGGGGAGACAGGGGAAAGTATTGAAAACAGCAGATCTAGTAGTGACTTATAATATTTCAATACTATTTTACAATTAAGCTGAATTTGGTAATAACACTATGTATTATTAAACAGATATTAATATTGTATACTAAGCTAAATTAAGATTCTTATAATTATTCAAACAATTTAACTAAATTAAGATTCTTATAATTATTCAAACAATTTCCAAAATTTATCATTACCATTTCTTACAAGCATACATTTTCCCAATTAAAAAGAAACCAATAGCAGCCAAAAAATGTTAAACGTTGAACTATTTTCAGTATTTTGACAGTTTCTTGAAAGAATTGTCAAGTTATTGAAGTTTTTGGTAGACATAACTTATATATAAATGTATTAGCAGAGATGTAGTATTTCAACTTTTTAAAATTTTCAAATTTTCCAAAATGTTATAATTTTCCCAGTTTATGCCAGGGGCCTTTTCCCAATATGTCATTCAATGCCATTGTATTGAATAAAAATGGGAGAGAAACTTCATAGTATTTTTGATTTTTTACTGTCTTTAAATACTCATTGTATGAAATATCCACGTGGTTTCATAACAGTTGGTAGTGGGGCCACTTAAAGCTTGGCTATTTTCAGGCAACTGATTACTGGCAGTTATTTCTTTTCCTGTCCTTTCAAATTCTGCCTGGTATCTTCTGTGTAATATAATCAGCTAAAAACATCAATATACAATCTTGTTGATAGTTTGATGTCGATTTTAGTTTGATTCTGTAAAAATATGAATATCACTGAACATCTAACAAGTTCTTCAAAACAGAAAAGCAAAAAGTACTGGGAAATACTAATAAGGCAGTAAAAGACCTTAATTCAACACCATCATTTAATTTTGTTCTAAATTCTATGGGAAATTTTAAAAGACTGGGGAATTTTGAGGACCAAAGTGGGGGAAAAAAAGAGGCTATTTTGGTTGGGGAAGCAGCCTATCTTCGGCCTCTACAAAGAAGGTTTTTTTGGCCCTGTAGTTTTATAATTCTTTTCCCTCATTACCTATAGATATCTTGTGACTTCCAATCAGAGGTTTTGCAGATTCAGACTTCCAAATTCTGAACCCTGATTATGTATGTAATTTCTTGGGTGCAAACTTTGTTAGAATTTTTTCAAATAAAATGCAAGTTGAAAGAAAATTGATGATATTACACTTTTGATGGATTCAGAATGATAAATAAGTTACAATGTATTTAGGTGTCCCTACCTCTCTAGGTGGGAGAATGTGGAACAGTCAGTGTAACTTTGTATGTGGCATGTTGATAAAAAATTTAAAACTAATTATTGTAGCTTTAGAAACACCTGGGAATATTTTAGAGATCTGTCTTAACTGTTATAGAGAATACTAGACAATTGAAGTTGTTAAAACCGTTATATCATATATATATACTAAAACCGCGGGACAATTAAAGATATTCAAACCTTTTATATATTTTGAATTGTTCAAACAACGGAAATGTTCTCTGTTGAAAAGATCAGCCTTTTTATAGCATTCAGCTATAATGTAGATATTTTTTTTATTTCGCTCCTCTTTTCACTGGCTATTTTAAAGTTCTCGCTGTGTGGTGGTGCGAGCCATTCATGAACAAAATGCTAGCAATTATACCGAGCGTCTGCTGCGTTCCAGTATAATAGGGATTGATATAATTATTTGCATTTTGTTGTTTATTTATTGACTATTTGACTAGGTGGGGGTGAAGATTAGCAAAGTCTGGACACGAATTTACCTCCATGTGGGGGACAACTAGTTATTGATTCTACTTCATTTCATGTGAAAATATTCTACGGGATAAAATCATATTAATCAGAAAGCGTAAAAATTTTAAAATATCACTGCATACAATCATTTCTGCTATATTTAAGTAATTGGTCTGAAAACTTAATGTTGAGCTTTGTGAATATTTTACACTACAGTATCACATGTTATGAAATAATGTATGAAAAAGTCTTGAAAAGTATAAAATTGCTAGTAGGCAAAATGATGAAATAAATAGTTTGTTGATTAAATATTGTATATTTATATCATTCATCAATTGTACATTTGTAATACATGTATATTGAAAATGAACTCTTTTTGAAAAAATTTCATTTTTGTTGAAAAATAATGCCAAGAGTAAAAACATTTTGTTTACAATGTATGTAAGGTTAACTTTTTCTATAGTTAACTATTAATTACTTAGTTGTCAAAGTATGTAGATTATTTATTCAACTTTCAAGTATGGTGACGTTTTTACTGTATAAAAGTTAAATAATATTCTGAAATATGTTTTAGTTTCACAAGATTGGCTTATCAGTAATATCTAAATTTTTGTTTTAAAATGAAATTTGACACTAGAAAGCGGTTACACGACTTACCGGAATCGGCCGAATTACCGGAATCGACCGGAATCGGCGGTGAATTACCGGAATCGACCTGTAACTTTGTAATAATTAAACTTTTTAAGTTTTTTCTTGCAATTTTATAAAATATAAACAATATCAATGATTTATGAAAAGATTTTTATAAATAAAATCGCTTTTGATTAATTTAACAAGAGATCTAATATCGGCGAGCTACTGCCAAACTGCCCGTGACCGGAATCGGCCTGTTATTTCGTTGTTTATGCAACTTTTAATGTTCCTTTTGCATGTTTTTATAAACCCTAAATATTATCATTAATCTTCCTAGAGATTGTGAAAAAAATCGCTTTTAAATAATAATAATAAACAAATATTTATATATATGATCAGCGAAAACGGGCAAACTGCCGGAATCGGCAAAGGATTACCGAAATCGGCCTGTAATTTGCTTATCTTTATACATTAAACAAAATGTTTGCACCCTTGATTATAAATAAACAATAGCAATAATATGTAATCAGATTATTGTCAATAAAATCACTTTTTATTAATTAAACAAGATATTTAATATCGGCGAGTTACTGCCATACTGTCGGAATCGACGAAAGATTACCGGAATCGACGTATAATTTAGTCTATTGTACTTTTTAACGTTTCTGTTGCATTGTTAATATTCGTCTTATAAAATATAAATATTATGAATGATATTTAAAAGTTTCTTTCTTTCTTTTATTTTGTAAATTTCAATTCGCCTTTGGTTAATAAAGCAAGAGATCGAAAATCGGCGAGTTACATATACTGTCATACTGCCGAAATAGCCGAATGATTACCGGAATCGGCCTGTATTATTGTAATTTATGGACTTTGCAAGAAAAAAAATGAAAACAATAGCATTGATATCTAAAAAGATTTCTGAATATGAAGAATCCTTATTAAATAATAAACTAGAGATCTAAGGTCGGCGAATTACTGCCATATCGCATATATGCAGTGTCAGGGCTATCGGGGAATTACCGGAATCGGTCTGTTTTTTCCCCCACCAATATTTCAACGTTTAAAAAATAACCTTGAATTATTTTATTAAATACAAACACAATATAAACGATTTTTATAATGTTTATTGAAATCGGTATTAAATAAGAAGCAAAAGATTTATGAAAAATCGCTGTTATATAATAATAAAAAGATTAATATTGAAGATCGGCAAAAACGGGAAACCTGTCGGAATAGGCGATGGATTACCGGAATCGACCTGTAATTTGGTTATTTGTGAACTTTTTAAATATTTCTTTTGCATGTTTTTATAAGATATAAAAATTTTCAACGATATTCATTTTTGTAAGTAAATTCGCTTTTAATTAATAAAACAAGAGACCTAAGATCGGCAAATTACTGTCATACTGCCGATATAGGGGAAGGATGGGCGGGATCAGCCAGTATACTATAGTTATTTTTATGTTATTTTATTAAATGCAAATAATATCATTGATATAAAAAGATTTTTTATGAAATAAAGGTCACTTCTTATTATAAACTAGATGTCTAAGATAGAATAATTACTATCACAGTGCCTGAATTAACAGGTAAATACCGGAATTAGTCTGTTATTTTGTTATATTTCAGCGTTTTAAAAATATCTTGCCATATTTTATTAAATACAAACAATTCAAATGATATTTAATAATATTTATTGTAATCGCTATTACATAATAAACAAGGTGATCTATGATTTCTTCCATACTACCGAAATCGACGAGCGATTACCGGAATCGGCTTCACTTCGTCTAGGATTACTGGAATCGGTTCTAATTTTGTTATGAATGTGAACTCAATATTATTATTATCATTTATTTTTGCATGTATTTACAAACATTATCATTGATCTTTTATGGAATAATGCAATATCGTCTTTACATAATATTTTTCAGGACATTGCTAACAGAGGATTGTTTGAAATGACGGATAACAATAGGTCAGTTTTGTCTTTCTTTATGTTTGCAAAACTCAATTCTTGATTTCATAAAGTAGTCGATTTATAATTACATGCAATAATATTTACATGAAATCAATGTTTTACCAGGCAGTTACTTGACAGTTCATGGTCATTCTGGAGTATCAAATCAATTGTCGTCATTTGCGTTATTGGTGCACCATAAAAATATTACAAAGATTGCGAATAAGTCAATCGTTGAAACATAGATTATTTAGTCTTAAATAGTAAACAAATCATCTATATCCGTAAAGTATAAAAAAAAGTGAGATATGGATGTTAACTATATACGCACAGATGATACTGTCACTTTATTGGAAGTAAACGAGCTGTATATTGGGAGCTGTGTATTGGGAAGTGTGATATACTACAAAACAGTGGGGTGCCAATATACGGTATGCTGATATATTTCATAGTGGGAGGGTCTGTCTGTTAGAGAAAGCGTGTTGTTTCGGGGAATGATTACCGGAATCGGCCTGTAATTTTGTTATTTATGAACTTTTAAAAAAATCTTGCATCTTTTATAAAATATAAACAATGTTAATGACATGTAAAAATATTTTTATAAATAAAAATCGCTTACGATTAATTAAGCAACATACTTAAGATCAGCTAGTTACTGTCATACTGCCGGAATCGAGGAATGATTACCGGAATCGGCCTGTAATTTTGTTATTCATGAACTTTTAAACTTTTATAAAATATAAACAATTAATGACATGTAATAAGATTTTTTATAAAAAACACATTTGATTTATTAAACAAGAGATTTAATTATGATCAGCAAGTTACTGTCATCTGGGACATACGATATATCGTATGTCCCAGCTGTCATACTGCTGGAATCGGGGAATTATTACCGGAATCGGCCAGTAATTTTATTTATGAACTTTTTAAGAATTATTAAATACAAACAATATGAATGACATGTACAAAGATTTTTATAAACAAAATCACGCTTTATTAATTAAACTAGATCAGCAAGTTACTGAACTTACTGTCATACTGTCGGAAGGATTGTTATTCGGGTAGTTTGGCAGTAGCTCGCCGATATTAGATCTCTTGTTAAATTAATCAAAAGCGATTTTATTTACATCTTTTTACATTTCATTGATATTGTATAAAGATGCAAGAACCTTTTTTTTTAATCTTCTGACATTAATAACCAAATTATATTTCGGTAATCCTTCGCCGATTCCGACAGTATGGCAATAACTCGCCGATATTAAATATCTTGTTTAATTAATCATTTATCAATGAGATTTTATTTACAAAAATCTGATTACATATCATTGATATTGTTTATACATTTGTATTTAATCAAAGATGAAAAAATATATATACATCACATTAAAAAAATATTGTGTGTTTATTTGGGATGTTCGCGGAAAATGTCATTATTAATTCAGTGTCATAAGCCAGAGACATAGATGACTACATGTATATATCATAGTCCTTAACTTTAAAGGATCTTCTTCCATTTTTTATTAATAATTAAATGGGTCAAACGGTTAGAAATTATGCTAAACTTTGAAAAGAATCTTTAGATCTATACAGGGTGTTTATATTGTTGTTTTGTTTTTACATTGACTAAATCTTAAGTCTTTAAAAATTATGAAGTTCAATAAATCCTATGACTTAATTCATCAACAGCTTGCTGAACAACAGGCATTCTCTAATAGATAGTCTCTCCCACTATGAAATATATCAGCATACCGTATATTGGCACCCCACTGTTTTGTAGTATATCACACTTCCCAATACACAGCTCCCAATATACAGCTCGTTTACTTCCAATAAAGTGACAGTATCATCTGTGCGTATATAGTTAACATCCATATCTCACTTTTTTTTATACTTTACGGATATAGATGATTTGTTTACTATTTAAGACTAAATAATCTATGTTTCAACGATTGACTTATTCGCAATCTTTGTAATATTTTTATGGTGCACCAATAACGCAAATGACGACAATTGATTTGATACTCCAGAATGACCATGAACTGTCAAGTAACTGCCTGGTAAAACATTGATTTCATGTAAATATTATTGCATGTAATTATAAATCGACTACTTTATGAAATCAAGAATTGAGTTTTGCAAACATAAAGAAAGACAAAACTGACCTATTGTTATCCGTCATTTCAAACAATCCTCTGTTAGCAATGTCCTGAAAAATATAATGTAAAGACGATATTGCATTATTCCATAAAATATCATTGATAATGTTTGTATATAAATGCAAAAATAAATGATAATAATAATATTGAGTTCACATTCATAACAAAATTAGAACCGATTCCAGTAATCCTAGACGAAGTGAAGCCGATTCCGGTAATCGCTCGTCGATTTCGGTAGTATGGAAGAAATCATAGATCACCTTGTTTATTATGTAATAGCAATTGCAATAAATATTTTCAAATATCATTTGAATTGTTTGTATGGCAAGATATTTTTAAAACGCTGAAATATAACAAAAAAAAAACAGACTAATTCCGGTATTTACCTGTTAATTCAGGCACTGTGATAGTAATTAGTCTATCTTAGATATCTAGTTTATAGTAAAAAAGTGATCTTTATTTCTCAAAAAAATCTTCGTATATCAATGATATTATTTGCATTCAATAAAATAACATAAAAATAACTATATTACAGGCTGATTCCGCCCATCCTTCCCTATATATCGGCAGAATGACAGTAATTCGCCGATCTTAGGTCTCTTGTTTTATTAATCAAAAGCGAATTTATTTACAAAAATGAATATCGTTGAAAATGTTTATATCTTATAAAAACATGCAAAAGAAATATTCAAAAAAAATCACAAATAACCAAATTACAGGTCGATTCCGGTAATCTATCGCCTATTCCGACAGGTTTCCCGTTTTTTGCCGATCTTCAATATTAATCTTTTTATTATTTATAACAGCAATTTTTCATAAATCTTTTGCTTCTTATTTAATACCGATTTCAATAAACATTATAAAAAATCTTTTAAATTGTTTGTATTTAATAAAATAAGTCAAGGTTATTTTTTAAACGTTGAAATATTGGTGGGGGAAAACAGACCGATTCCGGTAATTGTCCGATAGCCCTGGCACTGCATATAATTATGCGATATGGCAGTAATTCGCCGACCTTAGATCTCTAGCTTATTATTTAATAAGGATTCTTCATTTACAGAAATCTTTTTAGATATCTATTATATTGTTTGCATTTTTTTCTTGCAAAGTCCATAAATTACAATAATACAGGCCGATTCCGGTAATCATTCGGCTATTTCGACTGTATGACAGTATATGTAACTCGCCGATCTTCGATCTCTTGCTTTATTAACCAAAGGCGAATTGAAATTTACAAAATAAAAGAATGAAAGAAACTTTTAAATATCATTCATAATATTTATATTTTATAAGACGAATATTAACAATGCAACAGAAACGTTAAAAATGTACAATAGACTAAATTATACGTCGATTCCGGTAATCCTTCGTCGATTCCGACAGTATGGCAGTAACTCGCCGATATTAAATATCTTGTTTAATTAATAAAAAGTGATTTTATTGACAATAATCTGATTACATATCATTGCTATTGTTTATTTAATATCAAGGGTGCAAACATTTTGTTTAAAGTATAAAGATAAGCAAATTACAGGCCGATTTCGGTAATCCTTTGCCGATTCCGGCAGTTTGCCCGTTTTCGCTGATCATAAATATTTGTTTATTATTATTATTTAAAAGCGATTTTTTTCACAATCTCTAGGAAGATTAATGATAATATTTAGGTTTTATAAAAACATGCAAAAGGAACATTAAAAGTTGCATAAACAACGAAATAACAGGCCGATTCCGGTCACGGGCAGTTTGGCAGTAGCTCGCCGATATTAGATCTCTTGTTAAATTAATCAAAAGCGATTTTATTTATAAAAATCTTTTCATAAATCATTGATATTGTTTATATTTTATAAAATTGCAAGAAAAAACTTAAAAAGTTTAATTATTACAAAGTTACAGGTCGATTCCGGTAATTCACCGCCGATTCCGGTCGATTCCGGTAATTCGGCCGATTCCGGTAAGTCGTGTAACCCCTAGAAAGTATTGTTAAAATTAAAATGATCTTCGCTTAAAAGATAAGTTTCATTGAATTGTTTATGAACGTAAATAATGTGTACATCTGTTGAATGGAAGACATTTTAAAGAAGTCATGCGATTCCAGGTGTGAAATAACGGACGAAAGAATTTGTATGACGTTAAAGGCATACAATCTTTCCTTAACTTGCTATTTGATACTGATTGTGTTTAAAATACTGGTTACAATTTTGACTTTCCTATTGTTTACAAGTAATAAATTATCTAAGTTTCTGTGACCTACTCCTTTTAAGTTTATAATAGAAACATGTGATTGTAACAAATGTTAGTTTATCTGTTCTTTCTCTTTTTTTCTTGTAATCTTTTTTGGCAATGTTGCGCAGTTTTGATTAATTAATACCTGTTGCACTGAATTTTCCTAAGATATTATAGATATTTTAAAGTACTGCTAAAGAATGCAATAATAACACTGAAAGCAAAGTTGTTTGCCGTAAATAAGAAATTTTGGCTTTAAAGCAGCACACATTCAGATTCATGCCAATTTCATGAACATTTTGAAAATGTATTTAATAGTACAATATTGTGAGGTGATCAAAGAAAGTAATTTACACATTGCAAACAGCATTTACAAGTCATGTAAATTACCAAAAGAGGTCAAAATATGCAAAAACAGCTCTTGACTGCGTTAATTAGTTACACAATGAATATGGTAATCAGTCAATAATCGCACATGTATAACATGTAAATTATTACTTGAATCTTTTTATCTTTCGTAGCATCTTATTTATATACTTTCTCAAGAAAGTTTCATTTTGTTGAAATATTTTGGCTCATCTGGAGGCATGCAGCTTTAATGAAAAAAAATTATATATACTTTTTTTAATAATGTAAAGCAAAAAAATATTGTTTTGGTTGGTTTATGCTTGTTTCTAGGTTGTTTCAATTGACGTCATTTTGAAATTTTTAGTTATCTAAATAAACAAGAGCAATTTTCTTATCAGATCTTGCTGTTATTTTGAAGGGGGTGTAATTCCTGCTTGCTATCGGACTGTCATATTTACTGATGATTGTAATGATTGTTATGCAGTATGTATTCATAAACTGTTTATTAAGGAAGGCGGCAGTGCATTTGGTAAGATTGTAAAAGTCGGGACATTTCATACATCTTATAAGTAAAGAAACTACGTCATAAATCGTCAACTGTTATCAAAATATGAATGGACTGCACAGAGTTTTTTTATGACGGGAAATTGAATATTTAAAATTTTTGCTAATTTGATTTTCATTTGATTCTCATCTTAATTATCTTTTTCATACTTTTTCATGTCCTACGATACATTATGCTTCAGGTGAGATGCTTGTTTACGCTCTCCTCGTCCCTACAATGTTTATTTCAGTAAATTTTAGATTAACACAAAATCATTAGTAAATTTTTTATTCAATGCATGATGGCAATTTGAGATCATTTGAAGACCCTATATCAATATATTTGATGAAAATTGGCCTTTTTGCTTGGCTGAATCAGAACAATGTAAAATGAATTGAAATAGGGCCAAACTGATAGGGACAAGAAAGCGTGTTTCCCTCTAAAACACTTTACATTAGCTTTCCATGTTCATCAGTAACATGTGAAACACTTATTGTATAGGATGACACCTCAACTCAATAGTCTTTACAATTCTTTTCTCCAATCAACATAATGAACCAGAAAAAGTTGTTATTAGATTAGATATACATATGTAGGCGAAGTTAAACAATGTATTTTACTTATGAATATGTGTATTACAATATCTTTGACAAAAAATATTTAAATTCTAATGGTGTAGCAAATGGGCATTAAAACAATAATTGGTAGACATTTTCTAAATCATTATCATGATCATTAAGCTACAGGTTTGAAAAATGTGTATCTTTCATCGTTACTTTGAATTGTATGGAACTCTGTGATCACTGTATTTGTGCCAGAGACCTTATAAAGTATGGGATTTTCACCTCATAAAGAATCATGCAGCCATTTTTGTTTGAATTTTTTTTAATACATTTGTCAATGCCAGATGAGTGTGTTATGGCAGTTCCTGGTTTTTATAGGACATTATAGGATAATGGAATGATAGAGTTTAATAATAAAAAGCTTTTGATGCTTTTCAAGTTTTAATGTCCGTTTTCTATACCCATTAGCATTTTAATATTTCTGGTCATGTTTATGTTAGAACCCAAATTGACTACAAATATAGTTAGAAATAATGTTTTTTTTGTATGAACTATACACTATTCAAAAATGCTGTTTTAAGTTTAGGGCTGTTAATAGCTCTATCTATATTGTTAGGAGTCTATTTTTGTCTAGTGGATGGATAATAAATTTTAGTATAACAATGGTTGGCACAGTTTATGGGTATCAAAGTTGACATTGTGGGAGGGCAGATTATCTGCAAGCAAGCCATTGAGAAAAAGGAGGGCTGAAGTTTGCTTATACAGTGGAGTATGGGGAAGATGAATGGTCTGTTGTTAACACATCTCATCCATGGGGTACGAAATGATCTGTCGCAATCTTGATTCGGGATTGTGGGAAATAAATGCTATAAAAAAATGCCATGAGAAATTCTCTAAGTGGTCAAAATAAATAGTAGATTTCAGTTACATAAAATAAATGATACTTTATACTGTGGCATGGTATTTTCCATCAGAGGGGGTCCCTCTGCAGCAATTGGAATGTTTTGTAATGAATTGATTTTTATGTGATCTGACTGGGTCATGTGATGATGAATAAGTGGTTCAGTGTTCTAATTAAATTTTATTTAAATAAAAAATTGATCGAGGGGACAAATGTTGTTATATTATGCCTCGGAGTTTAAAAAATTCTCTTGTTTGAACAGATTTAATCTTAATGCCGGTATTTAATAATAGCATGTACATGTATTTTCTAACATGCAGTTAATTGCTCTATAACTCCGAGCCTGCTGGTAGCAACTTAGTTTACTTGTGTGACAAGTGCATCAGCCATCACATTCATAAATTTGTATTTGACAGTCTTGAGTATGAATATTTTGAAATTTCCCTAAAAATGATGATTATGGGTTTGTCCAGATTGAAAGATGGACAAGACTCAGTCCCTTTAAGATATAAAGCTTATAAGGGTTAATATGATAAGTTATCATATTTATGAATAATTTACAAATAAATTTAATAATAAAAAATAAAAAAAACCTTAAAATTTTCTATGTTAAAGACAATTTATTGATAAGTTTAATAATTAATTGTTAAAAACCTAGTAACATTTAATTTAAAGTAAAATAAATGTACATAGATTGGAATAAAACTGTAATAATACTTTAATTATAATTAATAATCAATATAATTTAAAAAAAAAATAAAGTAAAAGTTTGTTAGACTTGCAAATAACTGCACTTGCCAATGTGAAATGTATTTAAAATATATGACCTTTTAAACTAGGAAAAAACATCTTCATAAAACCACCAAAGTTGAAGGTCAAGTGCTATTTAGGCAAGGTGTTTGTTTAATACAGATGATGTCTTTCCATTTAGCATAGCAGGGGACCAAGATAGACACTGTAGGAGTAAAGAGACCATAGTTTTTCTGTGTAATTTTGCTGTATTGTCAACAGATGGTTTATCATTGCCAGTGTAATTCTGACTGGATTTTGACCAGAGATAAATGGTCTTTTATTAATTTGTATTTAATATTTAAAGTATTTACTCAATACTTTGTTTCATGAACTTAAAGCATGCAGGGGGTCGTAGTGGGTGCTTTCTTAAGTATTTCTTGATCGGTGACGATTAAAATATTTCCTTTTCAATATTTTCATGTGAAGTTAGATTATACGGGAGTACTTCTGTCAGGGGGATTTTAAAAATGAAATTTAGCAGCAGATAAATCAATTAAGTATTTGATGTTAAAAGTGTTTTAAAGGCTTAAATAATATTAAGTGTTTGTTAAGAAATTAGCTGTGAAATAACGAAAAAACTCATTCCTTAAATATGATATTAATTTCTTCTTAAACTTCATAATGCTATCATATAGGTTTTTAACCATATGGCAGTCTTGATAATTTAATGACAGTATCATTTCCATAATGTATTAGAATAAAAAAAATAATAGTATTAAAGTTCTATGATATATCAATATGGAATTTAATTATAATTTACAAGTTTTAAAATCTTTAAGTAATTATGCAGAATTTTGTATTAAAATGACATTTAAAAAATAGTTGTGAATCAAATTCAGTGTTATGAGAACTAAGATTTTTATCAGTGTTATAAAATTGCAGATTCTTGTGCTGCCATTGCATTCAAATTACCTATAATCGGCTTCCAGTGAAAGAAAAATGCAACAAATTAATGTTTAAAATATACCCCTCCTGGACCGTAGACTTCTTTAGATTGAATAAATAATCCGAGTTTAGTTATTGGCTGTTTATTGTATGTGATCCACTATATTTGCCCCCTGCAGACTGCCAGCGTAAAATAATTGGTAAACAGATTGGTAGTAAAGGTGGAAATCTTGCCATCTTTAAATAAGAATGTAAATGTTGGACCGACTGTAAGAAATAAATGGGATTACAAACAGCGTTTATCCCAGTCATTTGCCGTAGGGTAGTCTCTGTGTTCATTGCTTGTGGGATAAAAGTGGTTTTCTTACTTTGTTGTAGTGGGTAGATTTTAATCTCATTACAGGTCATTTTAGTCATCGATAATGGTGTCTTAAAGAAAATGAAGTGAAAATGGAGTTTGATTTATTTTCTTCTGATTTTGCTTGTAAAAAATTATGCTTCATTAAACTGTTTATTTGTCTTTGAACATACATGTTGAGATGCATTAAGTTATTGCTCCTGCACATTTCCATCCCCCAACCCCCCCAAAAAATAACTGAACCAAAAATCTTATAACTTAGTCCGGCAGTAATAATTATGCATGCATCTCTTCTAACAGTTGGTTGCGTAGCCCTGTCTATTTTATACCCTCATTAGAGTGGTTGACCATAAAATAATCATGAATGTTAGATACAGAGATTACCAGATATAAAATCTAAGCAAAGTGTTAAAAAAAATAAATGATATATAATATGCTGAAATTGCTGAACTTTTTTTAACATGAAGCAAAATTTATTACAAAAAAGCGCAGGTTATCAATGCTGTGAATGTTGCTGTGTATGAAGATGGGCTTCCTTTTGTAGTATTAATGTTTATTTAAGTGATATAGATTGATCGCCTCAGAAACAAAACGCGGGAAGTTTTGTGAATAAAATCGGGCGAAGGTCAATAATACACGCTATCTAGGGGGTCGCGTTTTTAATTGCTTTCCATACAAAGCTCGTCTTAGGTGGTGGTGGGCTACATCATTTTAACATTATTAGGACTTGAATACTTACGCCATTATCAATAATTCATGTCAAAAGATCATTGAAAATTGTCATTAAACAGTAATAGCCTTGTTATTATTATTTCACAACAGTGCTTCTGCTTTTTTTATCACTTCTTAATCTTTTATATGATTCAGTGTGCGTTACAGACGAGGACATTTTTTTGTATCATCCGTTTTCTAAATTAATTTGTCGATTATCATTGATTTTTAGCTCGACTATACGAAGTATATGGAGAGCTGTCCTACTCGCCCCGGCGTCGGCGTCCGCGTCCATATTTTAGATTAAAGTTTTGGTGCAGTAAAATATTTTTCACTATAACTTTGTCATTTCTTAAGGTATCAACTTCAAACTTCAAATAGATGTTCCTTATCATCAACCACATCTTATGTGACAAGGTTCATAACTCTAGCACCAATATTTTCAGATTTATCTCCCCTTGAACTTAGAATTTTCCTCAAAAAATACTATTTCTTACTGTTTCTTCTTTATTTCTTAAGGGATCAACCTCATACTTCAAATATATTTACGTTATCACCATCTCCATCTTATGTGACAAGGTTCATAACTCTAGCACCAATATTTTCAGATTTATCTCCCTTTGAACTTAGAATTTTCCATAAAAAATATTATTTTTTACTGTAACTTATTTATTTCTGAAGTGATCAACTTCATACTTCAATTATATTTACGTTATCATCATCCACATCTTATGTGACAAGGTTCATAACTCTAGCACCAATATTGCAAGAATTATCTCCCCATAAACTTAGATTTATTTACTAGAAAAATGTTATTTTTTATTTTAACTTTTTTATTTTTAAAGGTATCTACCTCAAACTTCAAATACTTATTCCTTATCATCAATTACATATTATGTGACAATGTTCATAACTCTTGAAGCAATATTTACAGATTTATCTTTTATTTACTTAGGATTTTCATTAAGAAATATAATAACTTCTTTATTTTTTAAGGTATCTACTTCAAACTTCAAATATATATTTCTTATCATTACACAAATGTTGTGTGGCAAGGTCCATAACTCTAGCATGACTATTTCTAGAATTATTCCCCTTGATCTTGGAATTTATGTTAACAAATGTTATTTTTTACTGTAACTTAATACATAATTATACATAATTGATTTTTCTTTCATAGTTTTGTCCTCCTTACTGCGTCCAGTATTTCATTAGTCGAGCTTCGCTGTCTCCTGTGACAGCTCTTGTTAATTAAAAGTTTAAGCAGTGAAAGAGTTATGGACCAAGAAAATGGTCTAAATTGCTTTACATGTAATAAATGTGAATTGATGTTGCATTAGCTTCAGTATTTTTCTTCATTAATTGGGAAAAGGCCTAATTGTCTTTATGGTTTTTAGAAAAAATTATCACTAAAATTGCTAATTTGGGATGTAATAAGCAGGTGTTAGGTCAGAAATTTGGGAAAACTGCATAATTTTAAAGAAAATTTCAATTGGGAAGAGACCTTTTAGTAGGCCTTTGTTATCTTAGGTGAAAAATGTCAGTGTGAAATGGCGATCTTCGTACAATTTCCGCAGGTCAAAGAATCATCTCTTATGATCAGATCTACATGAGAATTTTCCGTTCTCATTTTCATATTTTAAACATTAAACATTTTAGTGGGGAATTTGACAGTTTTATTTAAATTGAAAGGTACATAAGGAGGCAAAAATTGTTTAACAACTTGAGTAAATTTTAAGGATAAATCAACGCATGGGGTAAACTAACTTTTCACAGATAAAGTAGGGCTTTGGTACAAGATCTGTCAATTCCGTCTAATTTTTTGTGAAAATATTGAAAGAATTGATAAAAGTTGAAGTGCATAATGGGCGAATTTGTACTTTTCAAAGTAAAATCACCCTATAATGTTTTAATTATTTTGTAAGTATGCATTAAAGTTGAATTTCAAGAGTTTGCCGTGCACAATTTTTCCGAGTTGTATATTATTCTTATTGCCTACAATAATTTTTCTCTTTTGATATATGAAAACAATTTGAAGATACCGTTTGTTTTTCTTATATATACAATGTTAATTTTTCTGATATACATGTATACACAATAACAATTATAAATCAGATGTTGAACGTTAAGTCTCATGGTTAAAATTACTGTCAACAAAATTTTTAATTTTAGTTTTTGTTCCCCATGTATATTTTGATTGTCTGTATTTAAATGAGCATTTGTGAGAAAATGGGGTATCGTGTTAATGAACACAGTACTATGGTTACTCTTTGATCAATTAACTGTAATATTTTGCTCTGTTAAGGCAGAGTGTGACTCTTTTACTATTTTTTTGTTTTCAGGTGAATCAGAAAAAAAACTGATTAAAAAAAAATTTTTTTTAGCTATTTATAAGAAATAATTTGTAGAAGTGATTAAAAACATGATAATGAAGGATTATATTTAAAATATGGAATTTGCTTGTATTTTCAGGCTGGGTGGACCAGATCCATTAGACTACATCAGTATGTATGCAAACCCAGGAGATCCAGATAAAGGGGTTCCCCCGCATTGGCACTACATCAGCTTCGGCCTGTCAGATCTCCATGGTGATGGCAGAGTTCATGAGTAAGTAGAAAGCAATTTGTTGCTAGGAAACAACTTGGCATACTCAAACAGATTGAGCATTATATATAATCTGCTAAGTTAAATACCTCAAACTCTGTCCTTTTGTCTGTGTGTCTGTACTTCAAAATGTTCTCCATTTGTCTGTCTTTTTACATAAACTTACTCCATTAGTGAACCAAAAAGGTATTATTTTGTGTTTAATTTAAAAGGCGCAACTTTGTTATGTTTACTGAGGGATTTTACATAATAAAAGTCATGTTTTTTCTCACACATGGAAATGGGGAGGTTAGAGGTAATAGATACTGGGGTACAGATTAATTAAATGGTAATCTGGCATGATAATCCATCAGTGCTGCATTTAAGACTTAAAAAGACCGAAGTATGTTAATCCAGTCAGTAGGGGGGTTCGCAACTGTGTGTGCTATTTTAGTAAAGTTTTGTTTGTCAATATCAGAAACCGTTCTCTATTTAGAAATTCACAGACAGACGTTTTGCGTTAAGTAAAAAAAAGAGATTAGTTCAGATTTATTTGTTCCTTATAATATACTGAATAATTAAAATGTAAATAGCAGAATAATTATGTATGAAATTTTTATGATCGCACAGTAGAAAATAAAATAACTTTGTCAGACGAGGTAAATTTCGGTTTGAATTGGAAGTTACATGTATTTTAATGAGAGAAAAAAGTCTTTTTGGTAAACCGGTGTTGTTGTTGTTGTTGTTGATAATAATAAAGCTTAAGGGAGGAAAAAGTGTTTTTCATCATAATTTACCTAATTGCTTGATATTTTTCGTAAAGTTGTGATATAGTAATAATAACATCACAAAAATTGATAATGACATTGAAATTATTATTAATATAATAACATTTTGTGGTATAATATCATCTTTGAGTCAGAGATTAGTCTAATTATAGCAATGCCTTGATGTTGAATTAAACCAACTCCCTTCCCATTAGTTGTACATTATATAAATGTAGACTGTATACTGCAATATCATATAAAATTTGTTTTAAATTAAAGCGTAGTTAAGCAAATGGGTCATTAATTTGGTTGCTACATTTATGTTAAAATTCCACCACTCTTAGTAATGTATCCCACTATAAATGTATTGATGTATTTGATTTGATATTTTATCAGATCTGGGGTTTATAATGGGCTGCACACATATGTTAACTTTTAGGTTACTTTGTCTATTTGGCGTAAAAGTTTTAGTAACCGAAAAAAAGTTATATATTTTTAAAAGAGTCCCTTAATCATTTGCAGTATACTTGTGTTTTTGTGTTATATTTCTTAATTTCTGTTATTATACAATAATATGTTGTACTGGGTTTTTTTCTAAAGCCTACAGGTGCTTATGAAATAAGAAGTTGAAATTTCTTGTACTTTAGTTTTAAACTGGAAAGTTCTTTTTAGAAGTTTCTAAATTATAATGTCAGATATATTTCAAAATTAAGAATTTCATCAGTGTTCCAAATACAGTACTGATTTTTAAATGTCTTTCTTTTTCTCGCCAATACAATATTTTAGTCATCTCTGTGACATATTTAAAAAAAATAATTTCACATATTCCCCTGTCTTACTAAAATGTCAGATTGAAACTATGATTATAGGTTAGTGCTAAAGTGTTCTAATTTCAACACAATTATAAGTAATAGTTACAGTAGTTTGGCACTGAAGCTTGAAAGTAAGCACCTTGCGTAGAAATATGATAACTTGTTAATACTTTCTGTCAGTATTCTCAGACCTCCTTTGTTTGATCACAAAAAGAAGTCAGTTACCGTTAACTAAACTGTTACATTTGTAACTATGGACCATGGCAGAGTTTTTATTATTTACTTTTATGTTTTATACAGTGTACAATGTAAATAAATAATACCCCGTTGATTAAATCTATTATATATATATGTATTAAACGTAAAGGTGTCCATGCAGGATATTTTATCAGTACGTTTCTTACTCTTAAAATATAAAAGGGGAAAAAAGTATGACATTTATTAACCAGGTTTTCCGAAGGAAAAAACTGGTTATTAGATTGAGGCATGTCGGCGGGCGGATGGGCGGACGGGCGGGCGGGCGTGCGTAAACAATTTCTTCTGTGCGCAACTCCTCCTACATTTCTCAACGGATTTTGACCAAACTTTCACAGAAGCTTTGTCATCAAGTGCCCTGGCGCATATTGTCGGGGTTTTGCCATTGGATAATATTTGACCTAATTATGGCCCTTTGTTGTTTTTTCTTATATAGAATATATAGTGAACTATTTCTTCTGTGCGCAACTCCTCCATCATTTCTCAACAGATTTTGACCAAACTTTCACAGAAGCTTTGTCATCAAGTGCCCTGGCACATAATGTCGGGGTTTTGCGATTGGATAATATTTGACCTAATTATGGCCCTTTGTTTTATTTTCCTTATATAGAATATATAGTGAACAATTTCTTCTGTGCGCAACTCCTCCTACATTTCTCAAAGGATTTTGACCAAACTTTCACAGAAGCCATGTCATCAAGTGCCCTGGCACATATTGTCCAGGTTTTGTGATTGGATAATATTTGACCTAATTATGGCCCTTTGTTTTTTTTTCTTTATGTAGAATATATAGTGAACAATTTCTTCTGTGCGCAACTCCTCCTACATTTCTCAACGGATTTTAACCAAACTTTCTCAGAAGCTTTGTTATCAAGTGCCCTGGCACATATTATCGGGGTTTTGTGATTGGATAATATTTAACGTAATTATGGCCCTTTGTTTTTTTCCTTATACAGAATATATAGTGAACAATTTCTACCGTGCGCAACTTCTCCTACATTTCTCGATGGATTTTGACCAAACTTTCACAGAAGCTTTGTTATCAAGTGCCCTGGCGCATATTGTCGGGGTTTTGTGATTGGATAATATTTGACCTAATTATGCCCCTTTGTTTTTTTTTCCTCAATATATAGTGAACAAATTCTTCTGTGCTGAACTAGTCCTACATTTCTCAACAGATTTTGTTCAAACTTTCACAGAAGCCATGTCATCAAGTGCCCTGGCGCATATTGTAGAGGTTTTTTGATTGGATAATTTTTGACCTAATTATGGCCCTTTGTTTTTTTTCCTTATACAGAATATATTTTTTCCTTATACAGAATATATAGTGAACACTTCTTCTGTGGCAATTCCTCCTACATTATTCATGTTTTATATTGCACATAGTTACATTGTTTATTGCTTGTATTTGTATTTCAAATACAACATATTTATCTACAATGGAGATAATTGAAAACCTGGTTTCGTGGCATTGCCATGTTTCTTGTTTTATATAATGACCACCCCCCTGTTTGTATATATGTATTACAACACCCTATCTACGTACCCTTGTGAAGTGTCCTATATTTATTTTTGACTCATCTTTAGACATTTACCTTAAATTAATGATACTCGTACTGATTAAGAAACAATTTGCTTTATCATTATGAGACAATAGTTAAACAAAACGGCCATCTTGCTTTTTTGGACGGTCTCCAGTCTTCAGGGGGCTTGCGTAAATCGGTCTACTTAAAGACTGCAGCATTATCTTTACATATTAATTAGA
The DNA here is from genome assembly GCF_026571515.1 of Ruditapes philippinarum. NCBI lineage: Eukaryota > Metazoa > Mollusca > Bivalvia > Venerida > Veneridae > Ruditapes > Ruditapes philippinarum. The sequence goes on along the minus strand of NW_026860756.1, from coordinate 245,631 downwards.
TATTACACTATCAATTTAATTTGTAGTCATTAATTTTTGAAGGCCGGAATGTATTATGCTTTGGGTATTGGACCTCCCTTGGTTCTTATTCAGTTTAACTTGTACTGAAGGGAACAGCTCTACTGAAGTAGACGTTGACATAAGATATTACCAGAATTTTTTAAAGTTTGATTCTTTTATTATAATATTTATTTAAATTTTTAATCTTGAAAAATTAGTTCTGTTTTAGAAATTTTACAGTTAGATAGAGACATCAGTGCATTATCTCCTTGAAATAACCATTTAATTATTGTACGATAAGTTAACTCATGGACTGTGTTTTTTGTTTTATTTATATATATATATATATATATCAGATTTTTTATGAATATAATTACCGTATCATAGAACTGATTAATATTGATATAAAGTTTTTAAATCTGATGAAAAGAAGATGATATAGAAAAGTTTATAAATGCCGTCTCTGTTAAAATCATACTGTTCTGTGTATCATATTTAAAGTTAAAGCTTGATAAAGTTTTAATATAAGCAAAATTACAATTAATCGTCTGTTTTGAAAAGGTAGAATAACTGATTAAGATTTGTGATACATAATGTATATAAGCGAGAAAGAATTTAGGAATTAATTGTATCAGTTAAAATAGATAAAGTTTTTGAATATATGGCTGCATTCCAAAAGGTAGGTATCGGAACAATAGGCAGTTGTCAACAATGAGAAATAGTGTCATACATACAGGAAAAAAATCTTTACTTCGAGAAATTAGAAACTTGTTGTGTAAAGAGATTTACTCAATGGAAAGATTAGAAAATGAAAACAATCGCCAATCGATTGAAATTCACGTATTGTTTGATTTTGACAAATTCTGGCATGGGTACAAAACACTGTCCCGGTATACAATCACAATATATAACGAGGCATTTAAATATCATGAAGTTGTTATAGCAATTTTACACCCAAGTATGATCATTGCTTAAGAATATTAGCGTAACACTATGTATGATCAATTTAGATTCATTTTCCATTAAGTTTTGGGCTGGTAATGTGAAACCAATCGAATGTGCCAAAATGTGTTTATTTCAATGAGGGGAAAAGTGCATACTGTTTTTTAGATCATTTAAATGGTTTGGTTATAAAAAAAAAAAATTTGAGGTCATGAAAATCATTGGCCATGTCAACTTATTGAACATTTTTGAAAGGGTGTGTTTGTTCCTGGTTAATTTTGTGAAAAATGTTGACCAAATTCGATACACTATATGAACAAAGTGACCCTGGCCTAGGTCAGTTTTAAAAGAATATAAAATTGTTTCCAATTAGGGTGAGGAACGAGACAAAATTCATGTTTTACATGTGTCAAAGAAACGTGACCTACATGTACTAATGCAATAGATTGTATGTTTGTTTCTTTCTTTTGGCTTTGTTTTAATTAAACATTAGTTTTGCAACTCATGCTTCCTCAAGTCCATTTAATCCTACATTTATGTATTGACCATTTATTACAGATGTCAAGGTACAGACGGACCAAGTGGTTTTGGTTTTGAGTTGACGTTCAGACTGAAACGCGAGCCCGGAGAGACCAATCCACCCACCTTGCCAGCCACGTAAATGCAAGCTCTCTCAAGATATGTCTTTCAAACAGGTAAACTAAGAAATGACATTCACCATGAAAATTATTTCCTATAAGTACAGATAGATTTTTGGTCTGATAGTTGTTAATTGTTCACAATGTAATTATATAGATTTTCATGTAACTAATGACATGCTACTTTTGAATGCTAGTGGTAATAATGATTTTGCAATGCAGTCTTACCTAACTCATTATTTGACTGTTGAATTAAGTATTTTTATATTGAAACCACTTTCAGTCCTTACAACGCTTAATATCTGAACTGTGTTAGTGCATCTTTCAATCTGGATAAAACTGTTCATCATTTTTAGGAAAAAATTGCAATTTATGTAATGACTGAATAGCAATCAGTACAGTGCACTGATCATATTCGTAGAATCTTATCTATTACTTCTTACAGTGGCCAATTAAAAGCTTTTAACTCGATGCAAATTCAATATACAATGAAGGCTACATGTACAGCACTTAAAATATAAGATGTTAATCTTACACATAAAGTACAACTACATGTATATTAAAATCTAATGTTGGTGATTTAACTTCACATTGCAGAGAACAAGGTATACGCTGGAGATCATGTACCATGGCATATTCCATTAGATGGTAGTGAGTCTCGCATACAGCATATGCTCATGGCGGAGGACCCTCAGCTGAACCCCATTACAACACCATTCGGACCGGTCTGCTTTGTACAGGTAATGCAAAATCATTATGAGCCTCGCCATGACAAAACCAACATAATGGGTTTGCGACCAACATGGATCCAGACCAGCCTGCGCATCCACACAGTCTGATCAGGATCCATGCTGTTCGCTTACAAACCTTATAACAAGTAGAGAAACTGATAGCAAACAGCATGGATCCTGATCAGACTGCGTGGATGCTTGTTGTGATGCGGCTCTTATTATTATTATTAGTGTGGCACAAATTTTCATCATTTTCATGGATACATTGTATGTCAATCTATGAATTTAAGATCCAATGAAAATTTTTTTTGTCTGCTGTACTATTACTTTATTTGCATTTTACTTTTTGTAAAAACAGACAAACGTCAATTTAAGATCTGCAACAATGGCCTTTTTGACAAAACCATGACATTTCATGCTCATCAAAATCAAGCGAATTCATAATTTAGGGATTTTTGCTTCATAAAACCATGAAAAAAGCTGCTTAACAGGATGTTTATGATTTTATTAAATATTTAACATTCATTCAAGAACATTGAAGATAAATTTATTTTAAATCATTATAGATATAACAAGGTGTTCGAGGCCAGGTGGTTTAGGTTGTTGATTTCAAACCACTTGACCCTCGCCTCCATGTGTTTGAATTCAGCCAGAGACTGGATTCTTTCATGTGAAGAATCTATCCAGCTAGCTTATATAATGTCAGTGGTTCTACTAAGGTGCCTGTTCATGCATGAAGTAATGCGTTCTTCCTCCACCATTTAGAAAAGTTGCCTTTTGACCTCTACTGTTTTGGTGCGATGAAAAACACAATATACACTTAAAATGCATTGTTTTCTTCCTTTTGCTCGGCTAGATTAAGTGTTTCGATATACATTTTTTTATAAAAACATCTTGTTTTCACTCCAGATTGTCGGAGTTTGCACGGAGGAACTACGTGCTGCTCAGCATTGGAATGGACCAGGAGTTATTGAACTTTTGCGTTCAATATCTTCGTAAGTGTTTATTTGATTTACGGTTCTTTTTATAAAATTTTATTCTTTTGCTAGGTCTGTTTTATGTAATCATTAAGAGGCACAGAAGAAAAATATACTTATAGTAATGCAACTTTTAACTTAAAAAAAAAAAAATAGATTTTCCATTGTGTGTTTTAATCATTTATTTGTAACCTGGCTTTTTTCTTGCAGGAAATACTAAACTATTTTTGTGGAATTTTAATTGTTGGGATGGTGTTTTGGTTCTTTGTATTTTTGTTAAAAATATCAATCCCTTTAACAGTACTGTATAACAAGATTGTTGATGTGTTTCTTGTTCTAACAGAGCTGGTGGTCCTTGGCTGATCACTGACATGAGGAGAGGTGAGTCTCAGTTTGAACTACAAGAGAAAGTGGATCAGGGAATTGAAACGGAAGGTTCGAATTTGAGTGGCGTTAACAGCAAATGCTCATGGGAAGAGCCTGGGGAGAATGATCGTGATAATTTATATGACAAGGATGGGTTCGATGATGATGAAGATGATGCAGAGAGAGGACACCTTTCAATATTAGGTATAATTAACAGATACAGATAGTTACATAAACATGTAGTTGAACTTTGTCATTCTAATAACGACCTTTAAGTCCAGTCATATATGCTTTCCCTGAAAATGAAGGTTTTTTTTCCCCTTTGTCGGAGTATTTTCATTATGATATGTTTTTCTATATTGACTGTTTCAGAATTTAGTCTAAATAATTATTTTTCAAAAACACAGCTTTTTAATATTGAATTATCATATAAGGATAATTTATTATCATAATAGTTCCTGTAAAAGGGCTTACATTTGTAATAATTAATAGGGGATTCTTTTTCTAGCCCTTTTTTACTGAACTTCATTGAAACATCAGATGACATCTTTGTTGACTTTTAATCTGTTGCTATTCAGTAGTGTTTAGATTCTTTCTAATGATATTGAATACAGGTACATGGTTTGTGTTGGGGGGGGGGGGGTTCTTATTATAACAAATGAAAAGTGGAAGTTAAAAAATTCTTTAAAAAAAGGAAAAAAAATGTCCTCAAAATTAAACGACTAAAGGTCATGATCACAAGATTTGTTTGGAAAACAATGCCAACTGATATTATCCAAGGAGCGAGTATAATCATAAGTGTTAATGATTTGTACCCCTGCAAATACGATTGACGTCAATCTGGGGAGGTCTTGTTAGCACTGTTGCAAGGATTCTGAACAGATGTTGTATAAACCGGAACTTTGTTTCTGTTTGGTATTCAAGATTGACTAGAAATTGGATAAAATTATCTCCTGGGTTTTAAAAAAACAGACCAACTGGAGAATCTTGAGAGATTTTGCCCACCAAAGGTCTTGTAAAACATTTTCTAATTAACAAAGTGTTCGTTTATTTCTCTGCAGTGATTTTTAAGCCCCCATGCATCCAACCTTTTGATAATTTTAAGAATGATTCAGAATATGTCCCAAATTTTAGATAAATAGTATATCTTATGGCCTTTCCTAATTCATTAAAATAATGAAAATATGTGGAAATGGACCATATAGAAATACGGCAAAAAAGATTGAGGTTAAAGAGAAATTGTACATATGAGACATGGGATTGACAATACTAAAATATATTTCTTTAACTACTAATATGCATGTATTCTTCTGAATTTTTTAAACAGTTCATCAAAATTAACCCTTACCACTCTATCCATTTATCATTTTACGACAAAATTTCAAAAATTTATTTTGAATGAGTAGTAAACGATGCAGACCATATGTTTAGACAGTATGGCTTAATTTATTATTCAATTTTTGTTAACTTTATTTTATTCAAAATATTCTTTATTAAGTGTTGTATTTAAGATTCAATCAAATTATCGGCTCATGATTAAACCAGTCTTTTTTATTAAATTTGTAAAAATAATAATGTTTAAATTGTTTGGTTATTATAGAGTCAGAGCAGATAAAAGCAACATTGTCAAGAGGCCTACATTCTGATCTACGGCCAAATATTGCAGATTTCAAGTGAGTTTTATAGATAGTTTCTCTCCTTTTTTCACAATAAAATTTCCTCTTTAATTCATTAAAATAGTATAATTAGTTATAAAGATAATAAGGAAATGAAATTTTTGGCAAAGTATGATAGAAGTTAACAGGATGTTTTGATGTTTTTTAGTCGACCTCGATCAAGGAAAAATTCATTTGACAGTACGGAGAGTTCAGATGCACCGACTGAGTTGTTACGGACAAGAACGCTCGAATACGTACACCTTAAATTTAATCTGGAAGCTGCTTCTTTACTGCCGTTGGCATTGAGGTAAGACATGTTAATGGAAGCTATAGAACTATTTTGTACAAGTTAAGAAATAAAAAGTTATCAGAGTTGTTAATTGTTTAGCTGACCAAATTATAGTTTTTGATATTGAAGATTTTTTATGGAAATCGAAGTTATGGTAATATTTTTGGCTCTTAAGGTATATTCTCATTCATAATGATATTATTCAATATTATAAGCTTATCAGTAATAAATTGAAGTATTTTGGCTCATCTGAAGGCATGAAGCTTTTACAAAAAGATCGAATATTCATCTTTGAAAAAAAAAGAAAATATGTTTCCAAAGCATTATGATAAACTTGAAGTTTCAAAACTGTAATTTTTATTTACAGAGGAAGGTTGCGGCATGGGCGACATTTTACATTTATGAGTGCGACAAATGATTCTGCAATTACCCTTGTTTCTCCGAGCGTAAACGGCTCCATAGCGGACGAGGAGCACCCATTCGCAGCACATGGTCTGTGGTTGCAAGTTTTACTGGCAGATGATTTCATTGAAGAAATGTGTATAGACCTACAAGAGTTATCAAATCCTGATGATGTATGTATTATTATGATACTAGTACATGTTTTAAACAATGATTGAAAAAGAACTTTATTATAAATTAGTATAACGTCCAACAAAGTGTCTTATTGAGCAGTTTTACGTTTATATCATCAGCTCTTGAAATTTCATTTTAGATCAACTATTCCAAGAAAAGAGCTTTTGAACTCTGCTTGGCTTCGGCAGCATACTTAGGTTAAGTTTTTGCGTGGAAGTTGATATCTCCAAAATCCACTGAAAGGACTGGATTGAAACTTCACACACTTATTTGAGAGAGTAATAGGAGGTTACTGCCCAAGGCATGGATTTTGACAAAATCATAGTCCTTTTTTCACTTGAAAATTCTATATTATCCAGGCTAGCTCTTTTCATTGAAAATAGTTGAGCCTGCTGTCCTACTGATACATCGTGTTAAGTTTTCAGATTCTGCCTAACTTTGAAATTGCTTAGGCTAAGGCTGAAATATTCATTATTAGTAAAAAAAAAATCATTTTCTTTTCAGTTACTTCTACCTAAAACGTACAGATGGCCTGAGAGACGACTGTGTATCACCATCCTGTCTGATGAGGCATAGTAAAGAGCTGAGATTGGTCAAAACTTGACGTATTGTTGGTCGAGAAAAACACCCTTCAATTCTTGTGTTGATACGGTTTCTTAGAAAAAAAATTATTTTGATATTAAAAAAAAGAAAAGAAAAATAACTATGAAATAGTTGATGAGGATTCAGTTGATGTTTTAAACAGAAGTGTTTCTGGGAAGAAAGAAAAAACTTTTAGAAATGTATGATTTCTTACTAAAAAAATTTCAAGTTCTAAGGTAAAAAAACAACAGCATATTTTGCCATGGTGTTCATAATGTGATATAAAGTGATATCTTCAAAATAAAAAGAAAACAGATGGATTTACTTTACAAGAAAGAAGACTTACACTGCTAGGACAGATTGTGTTGTATCACAGGGAATTATGGGAGTTTTGAAACGATGAAATCTAGTCAGATTTGAACATTATTATTAGATTAATTTTTAAAACTTGCAATCTGTGTGTGTTTTTATTATGCTCTTTTATATATAGAACTGTGGATTTGCCTTTACAGTGAAAAAAAATGTTTTATAACTTGGTACCAATAAAAATAGAAGTGCTGAATACTGGGACTGTAATATGAAAAGGAAATAATTTCTGATTTTTCTGGTGTTAAATTGTTGTTGACAGCAGTTGTTATAGGCATTGATCATTTTATTCATTCATTTTGTAAATTAGCTCATATTTTCCCATACAGAAGAGAAATGGAATAACAATGTGGATATATGATTTAAAAAGTGATCATTATTTCAAGAAATGTTCAACAACATATGTCTATCTCTTGTTAGGAAATTTATTTTTCTTTATAACTGACCTCTGTGGTTTAAGATAAGATCTTTTGATGCCCTTTTTTTATGACAAAAATCTTTTGTATTTGCTTTGTATATTTTTTTCCCTGTATTAATAGACCCTCTACTGATACATAAATTGTCTTTAAAAGTTATTTTTTGATTATAATTAAAAACATATAATGCAAATTTTAACTGTGAAAGAGTATGGGACAAAATCCAGCCCTATAATATTAGTGAAATTGACAAGTAAAAACAAGGGAGGTACTTTTCAACATGATAGTGTTAGCGACAAGGGAGATAATTTTTCTGCCGCTGTTTCATTCTGGCAATATACTCAAGTAATGAAACATATATTTTAAGAGAATCAAATCCACACTAAAGAGATTTAATTCATTATATTTTAACACTATATGTATCTTTAGGATAAAATGATAGTGTTGTTTTTGTTTGTTTTTTTCTTTCTCACTGAACAGGTGAAAATGTCTTAAAAGAGTGCTTTGACTTCTTTTTGCTTTTACAAACCCTTTAGTTTGTATAAGTTATTTTTGTACCATTTTATTTATGTTAACTTTTGTGCATATTATTGTAATTTTATACTGTACATAATGTATGTATTTTTTTATAAAAAGTAAATGCTATGATTACACATCAAGCACATGTCATTTTGAAAGAGAAAAAACACTTTTTTTAAATTTTTTTATTAAAGTGTGCCTTATATTTAATGATACACAAGATGTTTTTTTTTAATATATCAACAAATTTTTATTTTACCAGTAAATTGGTGAACATTGACTAATTTATACTTTAATTATTTTTTCAGGCATAAGTTTAATACCAGGACTCTTACTGTACAAAGTTTTTAATTCATGTAGTTTTCTCTGTAACTATTTAGAAAAAAAAATGATTATTTTGATATTCATGAAAATTAAGTTTTGAATATTCATGAAAATTAAGTTTTGAATATTCATTAATATTAAATTTTGAATATTCATTGAAATTAAGTCACCTGTATGTTTTTAATGAATGCAAGTTATTATGAATGTTTTTTATATTGCAGAACATTTAAATATTTATATACCCAGCATGTTAATGATGAATATTCTATCCAAATTTTTTCTTCTTTGCCTGCGCATTCCTCAAGTTTTTTGTTTTTTTTGGAGAATAACAAAAAGACATGTTCATGATTGTTTTTATCATAGAATTTTTACTAGTGGTCACTTCCAACAGTAACCACATATCTTAAATGTCTTAATGAAGTGTGCTTTGTTTTTTCCTCTTACAACTCTGTACTCAAACTTTTCTGAGTATGACTTTTTTTTTATTTCTAAACGTTCTTTTATACTCACTGACTTAGTTCTTATTCTAGAACTGTCTATAGGTTTGCTTTTAATTTTTCTATATTCTATATTACTGTTCGAACTGGTTGTAAGTTTTGAAAAGGCCTACATGATTCACTTGTTCACGAAAATGTTATTTGTTTGAAGACAATTACTTTATAATTATTTAGCCCCTATTTTGTGAATAATGAGACGTGTGAAGGAAATTTAAGGCTTAATTTAATAGTCAAACATCGAAGCATCAATGGCAAATGTTTTCTGTTATTTAATAAAAATCTAAATAGCATCGATGAACAAAATTATCAAACGCTGTGTATAAATACTCTTAATAGTTAAAATGTTCTAAATTTTACCATATCCACAAAATATACTAGACAATATTGGTAATTTTTTGTCCTATATTGTCATCAAGTTTGACTGAAGTAAATGAATTAAACAAGGCTTTGTGTGTAGTGCCTTTTCAAGTGACATAGTCTATTCTTAGACTTAACATTTCAAATATATCTGTATCTTACTTTGATTTTCTGCTGTGCTTTTCACTAACAAAAAATAATTTTCGTTTAATTTCGTTATAGTTCAATCTTGAGATTCAATCAGGATTGAATAGAATATTTTTAAAGGAGAAGAGATGTATGGGATTTCATTGGTTGGTTTTATGGAGAAATTTTAAGAGAGAGAAAAAAAGTTTTTAAAATTTTATCTTATATTCTGCTAAGTACATGTAGAACAGTTTCAAAGGAAGGAAAACTGATGTATTAGAAGGCTAAAAATAATTTAATTTTATTTACAGTGAAGAAATATACAATCCTCAAACTCTTCTCCTTTTTCCTAGTTTGGCTACTTTTGCCTGCTTTGGCCTCTTTGGTCTTGTTTGTTTTCTTTTGTCTTAATGAGAAAGACATCAGCAACATGAGGACAGTGTGTGGTTTGGTTACTGAGTTTACACGTCCCGAAAAAAAAGAAAACTGACATGTGTTTTAAATATATCGACTTAATCTGTCTAAAGTCTTACTGTTTCCTAATTTACTTCTTTTTATAAATATATATGTAATACAGTATTTGTTATGTGAAATGTTACTTAAAAATGTTGCCGTGTTCTCAAAGTTGATTAATTATGACTTATTAATCATGTATTATAAGCATAAAATAGATGTAAGAAGATAATGTTCAATTTGTTATGTTGCATAACTTGGAAATAAAAAAAAAATGATTTGAATACTTAATAATAAATGATTTGGAAAAGATCATGTTTTTGATGTTATGAAACTATGTTTTTGTTATCTGTCTATATGTATGTTAACTATGAATGTTAACTATGTATGTTAACTATGAATGTTAACTATTTTGATGGAATAAGGATTTTTTACCTGGCTGTTAATGAACAAAATTTGTTATCGGTTCTTTTCAATATTTTATTAGTAATAACCAGCATTCAGAACACGTCTGATAATTATTGCCATTGTGTGTGGGGGATTATTATTAGCAACTATGTTAGATCAAATACCAGTTTTATCAGGATCACAGTAAAAATTTCCTTCATGCTGATACATAATAGGTGTTCTTGCTTCTTTTACAAATAACATACCTGAGTTTGTCCCAAAGTAGCCTGTCCTTTAAAATAATTTAAAGCAATGCTGGATAAATGGTTACAGACATATTCTTGTCAAATAAATCTTCTTTAGTAAGATAACCATGTGCAATGTACATAGGGCTTAACTTGCATCTGAGTTCTAATTATGATACACAGTTAATTAATAGTGCACATTAGTTATGTCAGAAAATTATGACTTACAATACATATACCATATGTTTTCTGTCCTGATTTATGCAGGGGTTTGTATTAATGTTAGAATTCTTATGTTGATTTTCTTTTTGTTACATTTTAATGTCAAATTTTAGTTGGTTAAGTTAAAGCAGCTGGATTTGTTTAAATTTCTTACACTAGTTGTTAATGTTTACTCTATTTTTGAATTTGAAATGTTATTTTTATGTCATCTTTTACAATTTTTTGTATTTAAATGGCTGTTGCTTAAATAGAGTTGGTTTTTTTTAATGAAAAAGCTATTTAAAGTTACAGACAATTGGAAGTTTGCCAGTAAAATTGTTTTGATATTTATTGAACAAGGAATTGAATTTCAGTTTAATTGAAAATGTTTTAAAAGAAATCTGTTGAAAATGATTATTAAGAATAGAGAGGTTTCTATTTTTAGATATATACTTTTTGAAGCACAATACAAATTTAATTTCAAGTCTGAAATTCGAAATAAAAGCATTGAATGTGTGTATGTATAAATGTCTGTTGAATTTATGTCCCATATTCATTATATTACAAAAATGTCATAACAAAGCCTCCGATCGGTTTTGAAATTTGAATGTGGAGGAACATTGTAGAAAATTTCTTCATGACTCAGATATATTTCAATTTAAAAAATCATTTTTTTGATATGTACTTTTAGATTTTACAAATTATATTAGTCCTTTTTGTATAGATTTTAAAGAAAAAAGTTGAGAAAATTTTTTTAGATAAAAATATTGTTGCAATTTTGATAATGAATTACGATAAAGAAAACTGTAACATTTTAAATCATTGTACATGCATATTGTTTGTTTTTGTCTTGTTTTTTTTCAACACTAAGTGTTGACATGCAACTTCATATCTCAATAAAAAATATCTGAAACAGCATTTACTTCTTGTTATTTCGTTTGCTTGAATTTGGTTGTCCAAGAAATGAATTGGTTGTCAAAGAAAATGGTACAGTGAATTGGTTGTCCCAAGAAAAAGGAAAAGTGAACTGGTTGTCAAAGAAAATGATACAGTGAATTGGTTGTCGAAGAAAATGATACAGTGAATTGGTTGTCGAAGAAAATGATACAGTGAATTGGTTGTCCCAAGAAAATGATACAGTGAATTGGTTGTCCCAAGAAAATAATACAGTGAATTTGTTGTCCAAGAAAATGGTACAGCTAATTGGTTATGAATGTATGTGACTGTTATAGCATCCTGGCGAGTGGTTAGGTCGTTAACATTCAACCACTGCCCCTCCACTGCTGTGGTATCGATCCTTGACCTTGATTCTTCATTGTGCTTTAGGCAGTATCCGCTAGTTCGGAACGTCCGGGTGGGGCTTCTACTTCCGGTGCCGTTCGTGTCAGTAATGCACGGAAGAGCACCTGAGGTCTTCCTCCATCGGTAAAGCTGGAACGTCGCTATATGACCTATACTGTGTCGGTGTGATGTAAAACCCAATCAAACAAGCAAAAGTATGTGACTGTTAATCTACTATCCAAGAATTCGATGACTGATTATCCGTATAATCAGTTATTGAATTTCCAAGTACATGTAAATGTTAATAGGTCATCTCTGGTTATCAATGACAAGATGTAAAGGGAATCTGGTTACCAACAGAATGGATGGAATACTGGGAGATTGTGGGAACTGTTGAAAAACCAACTTGTCCTCTGGATAAACCAAGTCACCTGTCACTGGGCGTCAGTTTGTTTTAGGTGAAGAAAGCTGAAAAGTGACCAAAAAACAAAAGTAATACTAAAGTAATACGTTGGACAAAAAGTAAATATTGTATATGTTGTTAGATTTACGAAAACATCAGAAAGACACTTCGAGTTTCTATCATTTGATGGAATCAACCATTTTCAAACAAAACAAAAACTGGGATGTGTATACGAATTTTGACAAATTGGTGAAATTGCCTGTCTTGGTTATTACTAGTATTTAAAATTAGCAAACCAGTCGTGTCTATATAACAAGATAACCATGCCTCAGTTATGATCCAGTACCTTATGGTCTTGAAGTGCTTTAAATCATACCAAAAATAAACATCTTAATCTTTAAATGTTACTGAATCTTCATGCTATTTTGAATCAAAACACTATTCAATGGCTGATAAAGTGCTACCTTAAGTTTGTTTATCATATTGTATCTGTATATAGTATATCCCCATGTTGTATTGCCATGTACCCTGGGAAAGAAATAAAGGAACTGTTCTGTTCTGTACACAACACTTTTAATTGATTAAATAATAAATTAATAATTAAATGATTAATTAATAATTTATTTAATGCTTTAATTAATATTTTAATAAGATAATTATTTATTTATCTATTACGTTAGTTTATATGTCAGTCTTTGTCTAAATATAAACAAAGTCAAAAATAGCGTTGTCAAAGAACACGGATTTGTTGGATTTATTCAATGAAATAAATGTTTTCGTTCATCGAAATATTTCTAAAGTGCCTTTATAAATCATTAACTCAAAACTTTCGATTGACAAAATTTCACTTACATCATCATCATCACAGAAAGATAGGAAAAATATTTAAAATAATAAGGCTTGTGATATAAGCATTAAACCGTCTTATGTTTCAAAGAAATACTTTTAAAATTAAAATGCAACTAAACAATTGCACGAATTTTACTTTATTCCAGATAATGTCAGAGCAATGACTTGGCAACTTATATTTTTCACAATTACAAAATGCCATGACTTTGTCAAGCTATATAACTTGTGTTTACAATGTTTTGGCAATTTTTCTGTCCATAACTGAGTGAATGGGTAAACATTTTTTTAAATATTGCTACTGACAAGAATCTAGGCCGGGGGCGTTTGTGTTTAACAAACACATTCTTGTTTATTTTATTTATTCATTTATTTATTTTTTTTGGGGGGGGGGGGTGACTATCATGTAAGTATTTTCTGTTGTTTCTTTTCTGACAGTATGTCAGACAATATTCAAGTAGAGATATATTTTCAGCATCTCCGACGAACAATAACTTTGTTCTTGGAAATGGCCATCCAATTTATATTGTACAGTAGTACTCGTCTAGAACATCTATAGCCGTCTATGTCGGCGTCACACATTGGTGAAATATTGGCCTGCATGATGGTATCTCCAAAACTTGAACGGCTTGAAATTCCACAAACTAATTTGAGTGCATAATAGGTTCTTATTTTCGAACCAAAAACTGACTGAGAATAGTCGAGCACGTAGCTCTTGTAAATATATTTGTAACATAATTTAAATAATGTTCTCTTCAGGAAAACTTATTCTATAGTCACTGGTACTGTAAATAATGATAATAACAATATTCAAGGGCTATGCCATGAAGTACTATGCAGAGCTACCAACTTCTTCTTCTGGGCCTACTTATTTCTAGAGTAATGGCTAGCAATCATTTACTTCACATCATGGGCATGCATGTAAGAAAAATGATGCAATGAAGTGTGCCCGAGACGACCGTGTAGCAGATGGACCTTAAAAAGGTAACAAAAATATTAAGAAAGTATTTTCTATTTTTAATTTCTGCATATCATATGTGTTTAGATTACTTTTAAATAAATCGATTCCACCTATTCTTTGTAAATCTGTCTTTATTATTTCTTTCCACAATCCATGGTTATTTTCATCAAAATATTCTTTGATCCTACTTGATTAATCGAGTTAATGAAAATTAGCAAGTCTATCATATTTAATCCTCCATATTGTCTTGAAATATTATATCCCTTTTAACTTTCACGGTGTCATAGGTATACGCATCATTTTTCTGCGTACCGTCGATAATCCTGCGCGCAAGTACCGTATCATTCTTACGTAATCTTCTGAAAAGTGCAAGAGGTAAATTCAAAAATGAAAAAAATTCTTAATAATATTGATTTTATTTAGAGAGTTTGCATACACCACGGAAGTTTTGAATGATTCATCTATGTGTGCAAAACCATTTGCAACCCTATTCGGCTGTTATAACCAGAAACTAATGAAAACACTTTTATACACGTGAAACATTTGTGTTGAGCATGATGCGAACATTTTTCATCCTTTTCCGAAAATAAAGTTGTCGGAAGAAGTATCAGATGTCAAATGATCACAAAAACGTTGACACGAGCTGATAAACATACCAATTTTACACAAATAATGCAAAAATAATGTTGTAAAATCAAGAAAACTTTGATAAACATGGTATAATCGCATCATGCAGAACCATGGCACCGCTTCTTTTTACGCGTATTACTGCATACATGTATTTTAAAATGTGTTTAACTGTGTGTTGTTTTTTTTGTTTGTTTGTTGTTTTTTTTGGAAGAGGGAGGGGGGGTATATTTATTTATTTATTGTAGGAGATTGACAAGAAATGTAGATGTTGGATATCGGTGTAGGTAAGCGAGCACGTGATTATCTAGCCTGAAGCAATCAAGACATCATAGCTTTTTATAAAGCATTATTCTTAGTAAAATTCATATGCTTCGTAGACAGTTGCTTATTATAGTCTGTTATTATTTCATGTGGACTATACATAAACTTTGGCGGATATCAGTATCGCCCAAAGCTCAAATTTCTAAAATAATATTGTCTGTTTTACATGAATTTTAGTTACTTAACTAATTACTGTTTGGCACGTAACCTTAGCATTGAGGGTGTCAACTATTGCTAGTTTCCTCCTGTATTAATAATTACGACTATTACCCCAGCATGAGCTGTTAAAAAGTTCTTCTTACGTGTTGTAAAATGTGGACTATTTGGTGCATTGCGATGTGCCTTGTCGACTAACGCAACAACGCAAACTGATCGCTTATCGCCTTTTCGTCTTGTCGCTAGCGACAACACGACAAAGCGCCAAACGGCGCGTTGTCGCGCTCTCGTCTTGTCGTTCTGTCTCTAGTGAAGCACGCCAAACGGCCACGGGGGAGGAAGTGTTACACGAAGGATGGATTTCTTATGATAACTTGTTCAGGAGTTCTTGTGATAACTGTCACGGAGTTCGTCGGAAAACATCTGTATATACTACAAAAACACTCGTTAAAAATGGTTATTTTCATCTTTCGAAAATGAGTTTTAGGTGCTAAATTAAACTTTATTGATTAAGCTTATCTTACATCTTGTATTATGTGTCAAAAACTAATTCACAGGCCATTTTTAATCGCCTCTTGCTTCAAATCTGGTAGTTTTTAGTAAAATTTCTAAATTATTTGCCTATTCACAAGTATTGACCTATTTATTTCTGGTCTTCATTCTTGCCATACATAATTAACTAATTATAATGCAAAATTGCAAAAATAAAGCACCGGCTAACAGATTTATACCCGATTTTTCAAATGTCCCGGAGTTCTTGTGATAACTCTAAAGATGTCACAGAGTTCTTATGATAACTTTTGTTATTGCCAGTGTGTTTCTTGCGCTAAATCACGGCAGGTCTTAACGTTTTTTATTATTCAATGATATTGTAAATTATTATGAAATGTTGTACGCTCATCCTTTGCATACAAAATAGGATATATAATGTTGGTTTTGAGTGAATTTTAGTTCAAGAGATATTATTTCTTACCCCCGTTCCTTTTTCATAGTTTTTTTCTTGTTTGACGCAGATTTCGTAGACTGCAAAAAAGATTTATGTACTGGTTTCCTAGCAGTTTCCGGCTCCTAGCAGTATTCTGGCCCTTTATCATTTTCATTCAGGCATACAGTTTATTTTTTTTATCAGTTAAGCATCTATGTTACTGCATCAATCAGAGAAACATTTGTTTTCCATGTAATACAGCAGTTATAATAGTACAGCGATTAATGTTTACAGTTTTGTCTGTTGTTTTAAGTTACATTAGAAAACTTGCGACACTTACAAGCAACACCTGGGGAATTCTAGTTTGAATACCCATGCACAATAACTGAAATCCCATTCTAGTTAAATCACTACTTTTAAACAATATATTTGCAGACGACACGGAAAAGCTTGGGAAGTTATATCTATTTGAAAAAACCAGCTTAACATTGCTTATTAGTACTGTATTATATTCAAAATAAAAAAAGGTCCGATAAACTGCTATGAAATTTTGAATAATGGTGAGCTAAGGTGTTACATCTCAGGCCTTTAAAATGTAAAATAAAAGAGCAGCGTTAAAACATGGTAATGCTGGACAGGGACCTACCTTTGTTCTGTCAAAGTTTGCACTCTTCGGTAGACAGATTTTTATTTTATTTGATAAAAAGTGCGATTTGGGGCCGGGAACTGCTATGAAACCCAGTAAGGCATTTATGTACGTGAAAAAAATGCGCTTTGAAATACTCAAATATGGTTTTTTCGTGTGTATTTTTCTGTCGATGTTTGATGAGTATTTCCCCTATGTAATCTTAGTGGAGGAAACTCTGCTACTTCTGCTGTAATTGATAACAAAAATATTTAGTCAAACTTAGTTCGCTCGAACATGGAAGGACAGTTCAAATTTGTTCGAGAGATCGGTAGTTAGAGTCAACCGCATTTGAGTTTTTATCATGCATCGTACTTTTTTAGGACATGGGTGACCGTGTGGAAATTATCCTGGTTATATACTTATTTATTATGGTATAAAAAAAACTATAAATGATGCAAATTACTTAGCCCTAAGGTAAGGGAAGCATGCCTATATATTGTCTGCTTAAGAAAGGTGGTTGTTTAAAACATGTGAAGCTGAGAACAACGTGTACGTTTTGAGACATTTTTGTTTTGAGGTTTAAGCCATTATACAGCATGCTGAATATCAGTGGCCGCTGGTTCAATTTTTACTGTAGATGATAGCCTATCACCTATTTATCCTTTGCAGACACTTATCCAACGTTTTATCCACATTTTTTGTGCAAAGGATGATCGTACTGCATTTCATAATGATTTACAATCTTATTGAAAGATAATAAACGCCAAAACGTGCCGTGATTTAGCGCAAGAAACACACTGGCAATAACAAAAGTTATCATAAGAACTCTGTAACATCTTCAGTGTTATCACAAGAACTCCGGAACATTTGAAAAATCAGGTATAAATCTGTTAGCCGGTGCTTTATTTTTGCAATTTTGCATAATAATTAGGTAATTATGTATGGCAAGGATGAAGACTAGAAATGAACCGGTCAAAACTTGTGAATTGGCAAATAATTTGGAAATTTTACTCAAAACTACCAGATTTGAAGCAAGAGGCGATTAAAAATGGCCTGTGTATTAGTTTTTGACACATAATACAAGATGTAAGACAAGCTTAATCATTACATTTTAATTTAGCACCTAAAACTCATTTTTGAACGATGAAAATAACCACTTTTGACGAGTGTTTTTTGGTATATACAGATGTTTTCCGACGAACTCCGTGACAGTTATCACAAGAACTCCTGAACAAGTTATCATAAGAACTCCATCCTTCGTGTAACACTTCCTCCCCCGTGACGGCGATAGTTCTGTCAAAATTCACAATTACAATAGCTCTCCCTATTTTTCGAATAGTTAAGCTAAAACAAGAGATTTAGTCCACATTGTTTTATGTTTTAATGTTTCACTGGAAACACTTAGTGAGACTGGAGCCCACATAATGTACTCTTTCAACTTATTACACGCACACGGTGCAATTCATTGCCGTTTAGCAAAAACACTTATGTACAGTTTGACGAGGGGACGCCGCTTTTGCCTAATTTTGGTTAAAGCACGTACAAACGTATGCAAAACGACCCCATAATGCAATGGCACCATATCGTATGTATGATACTTTTACAAAATAACTATATTTTGGAAATTTGGGATTTTTTTTATTGCTTGTTTATAAAATAAATGACCAAAAAAAATGATTTCAACGCAGAAGGCGGTGGATTCGATTGCAACGCAGTGCGGTGGGCCCGATAAAATTTATGTATATTTTGAGGGTTTAACTTGACGTAACACGCTTTTCAATTGAGTACTACCCTTTTCTTATTTTGACATCTGAGAAACGTGTTTATTAAATTGATGTTTAAAACTATATTAATTATTATATATACGCTCGAAGAAATAGATGTCCGAGATCAACTTCCATTTTCCTTCCATTGAAAAAAAATCAAATTGTACAGAAACGGCAATGAATCGTGTGCGTGCAATAAGTTGACAGAGTACATAAGTGGGCTCCAGTCTCACTATATAAGTGTTTCCAGTGAAACATTAAAACATAAAACAAAATTCAGTCAAATACTTACCGACAACAGCAAACGGCCATATTTTATCCACCGCTTCTGCGACGAATACTCCACCGCCTCTGCGATGGACCCACCGCTTCTGCGAAAGCTACGGCCAGTGTGTAGTCAATCTTAACAGGCGACATTTTAAATGCCTCAAACCGATGGAAAGTAGTGCGCATCTCATGAAAAAATCCAGTTTATCGAGAAATTGGATGGCCATTTCCAGGAACAAAGTAACTGTTGATTTTAACATTGACAAAAATAGCAGTTGTTTGTTGGAAGATGGTACAATACCTATAGTTGTTTTTTTTGTATATCGTCTGACATTCTCGTGACATTAACTGTACCCACCGCCCGACACACACAAAAAATCAACTGCATAAACGGCTGAACATTGCGTTAAGGAAGGAAACTTACTTTTGGTATCCAAAACGTAATCCATATAACATTGACGCAAAAAAAAGTTAGAGACGATTTCAATGTTGACTGACATTTATAATCGATTTTAGTAAATTTGACATTCTGTTAATTGATGGCAGCCATTTTAACATTGTTTATCATGAATGAAAGTGAATTCTGTCTGACTGAAATAAGTGCACGTAAGTTCCGTGCAAATACAATTTACCTACACCTTTCACTGCCCAAAGCTTAAAGGCCATGCACATATTTTCTATAGTTTTATATTTTCAACGTGAACATACAAAGATCTATTTATAATTAAATGTGTTTATTAATTTATCGGTTCTTTAATTACAATTAAACGTCGAATAATTCAGATACAGTTAATTGTATTTTCTTCAAAATTGTCTTCTTATGGCTGTAAGAAGACACTTTTGAAGTCGGCATGCTTGTATTTTTCCTTGTAGTTCCAGTTATTGATAGACTAATATAAAACTTATAGATAACTTAAAGCACAACAATGTAAGTTTCTTGCTTAAGAAACATGGGATGGTCGCTGGCGAGGTTCGAGCTCACGCCTCGACAGGCGATGCCAGAATTCCAAGTCCGACGTTTCAGTCTAGAAGTCACGGGTTCGATTTCTTACTCTTCTAATGTATTTACTCAAATTCTTTAGTTTAAACAATATTTCATTTACATGATAATTGACAAATATTAAATTGCACGGATTGGGTAGGAAGCTTGAAAAGTTTTTTTTAGAAACTCCCTCCGTAAGCACTATCTCAAAGAGTATGTATAAAATGGTAACAATTATATATGCATATTTGTGTTACATATACCATATATATATTTATATTCTACAATTTTCGGTGCGGACCCATGATACGGTACCAAGAACTCGGTCAGTTGTGACACTTTTATGGGTGTTTTTAAAGAAAGTAACAGCTTAAATTTGTGTGCAATATTATGTGTATTAATGCTTACAGTTATATCAAATAAATATTTTGACTGACAACATAATTTTCTCACCAAATGATCATTTTCCCCAAGCCAGCTCTAGCTGTTTTCATTAAAACAAAGAAATCGTACAAGTCTTTGATAAAAACTAGGTGAAAACATAAGCTTCAATGATCATAATATTCCGTAGACACACTTTTATGGATACACTAAGACTTACTTCAAAAGTGTGACTTTCAGGTCGTTTTCCATCATGCATTTTGTGTTTTGAACAGTGTTTATTTTGGTACTGCGCGCAGGACGGTACGCGGAAAAATGATGAAGCTTAAGGTCTTCAGCGTACCCGTTTATATACCATGACATGACGTGTTTAATGCCGCATCAGATGAAAAACAAAAATGTTAAATAGCGGTTTATAAAGTTTTGGAAGCCAGAACTACGTATACCCTTGTATGGAATGATATTGAGGTAAAAATTACACAATGCCTGCTTGCACTTTCATCACGCTTGTTGACAATTACACACTGCCTGATTACAGTTACAATTTACTCATTGACACTGCTATTGTGCTTATTGGTACAGTCATTATGCATGCTTGCACTTTCATCACGCTTGTTGACAGTTACAACTTGTTTGGTGTTTAGGCCCTGATGTCTATATGGTGAATGACAGTGCAATGTAGCGTAGTGAAATATTTCAACATGCCGGGACTGTATATAAGCTTTGGTATTTCAACATTGCACTGTTATAATGCTCCTAGAACAAAACACACGATGTGACCACACAAAATGAAAGATGCAATCAGCCGCTAAGCAAGCAAGTAAAAAGTAAGCATTATTATCCTTGCTAAATAACAACTCAAATCAAAGTAATAATTAAATTTTAATGAATGAATGTGCGTCACTGTAAGACTATTAGATTAACAAATAACTATACAAGCAATACAAGCAATACATGTAAGACTATTCAATTATCAGATAAGTATGCAAACATGCAATACAAGAAGACAATTCAATTAACAGATAATTAAACGAACATGCAATACAGATAATGTTGAATATAAATGCAACAAGCATAAATACCCGCATAAATGACATTGAATCACGACCGTAAACAAATCATGCAAAGCATAGGATGCACAACAATTGATTTTTCTACTATTAACAATAAATTAAATAAAGAAATAACTATTAAAACACAATATGAAATGAAATAAAGATGAAAGACAAGTAAACAACATGAACATATGAATGTAAAAACAAAACGGGAGAAAAAAAAAAATAAATAGATAATAATAATAAAACAACTACATAAATGGGTTTGTTGAAGGGCGGGCGGGCAAAAATGTTGTTCAAACAGTGACGCTTACAAACAAAAATCAAGAAGTGGCGCGAATAACTGGCAGTGCCGTTAAATAAACTACTACAACCAATCAAAAAACGAGATATGAATATCCAATAAGAAAGCTTGTTAAATATTAGGCTAGAAGAAAATACTGACGAATACATAACAGGGAAGCTGTCGTCAATAATTAAATATTTTAAATATATTTAAAATAGTCCAATTATTATCCTTGCTAAATAACAACTCAAATCAAAGTAATAATTAAATTTTAATGAATGAATGTGCGTCACTGTAAGACTATTAGATTAACAAATAACTATACAAGCAATACAAGCAATACATGTAAGACTATTCAATTATCAGATAAGTATGCAAACATGCAATACAAGAAGACAATTCAATTAACAGATAATTAAACGAACATGCAATACAGATAATGTTGAACATAAATGCAACAAGCATAAATACCCGCCAAACAACAGCCAAAATAAGCAAAGGCAAAGCAAACATAAATAAAGCACAAATTAACATGCAAAGGAAATTAAACTGAAGTAGCCTCTTACCTAATAATCTTATACTGGCCTTATATCTTAAGTCTACAACAAACAGAAATAAAATTGACAAAATATTATATAATACAAAAGACAAAGTATCAAGTATCCTAAGAATTTTAACTGAACAACTAACGTGGTAAAGTGGAAATCACACGTAAGAAAAAATGCCTAAGACGATTGGAGCCTTCTGTGTTCAAATGAAGCCCACCATCTAATTTAGCAAATAAAAATCTTTTAACTTGACCTTTAAAACAAAATGGTCGGTATGATCTTATGAATTTAAAATTCAGATCTGAAGCCAAAACATCTTCAAGAAAATGATTTAATTCTTTGATTTTAATGTCTGTATCAGAATGATCCACCGGTCGAGGGAGAACAGAAGAAATAATAATCTTAATAGAATGATTTTCATGCCTAATAGATGCAATCAAATTGGCAAAATCAGAGCCGATAGAATGAATTGACTGTCGATTACTGATATTATTAGTGCCAACATGAACAATAATAAAGCTTTTGTCATACAAATCAATTTTGTGTTGACTAACCAAATAAGCTAATCTGCCAATAGATGCACCAGGAAAGGACTGGATCTTGACTCCCTCGATCGGAGAAATATTTTTAATGATGGAATCTCCTATAATAACAACAGGACGAATTTCTGCAAAAAAAAAAAAAAAAAAAAAAAAAAAAAAAAAAAAAAAAAATAATAATAATAATAAATAAATAAAAATAATAGAAAATAGAAAAATAAAATACTAATAACAAAGAAAAGGTGATGAAAACAAATAAAAATGTAGACAAAGACGCGAAAAATATGATATGCTGATATTTGAATATCAAATCTATCCGGAAGGTTAAGACATCCTACCGACAATAGACAAGTTTCTCCGCAAGGACGAAACGCATAATCAATATTCTTTGCAATTCTACAAAAAACTGCAATAAACTGTTAAAGCAACCTAAAACAAATAAAAATGTAGACAAAGAAGCGAAAAATATGATATGCTGATATTTGAATATCAAATCTATCCGGAAGGTTAAGACATCCTACCGACAATAGACAAGTTTCTCCGCAAGGACGAAACGCATAATCAATATTCTTTGCAATTCTACACAATACTGTAATAAACTGTTAAAGCCACCTAAATATACTACAATCTGAGACAATAATTAAACTTTTCCTTTATAACTTAACAGGTTTTTACTAACAAAACGAGAAACTTTAATTTTATCTTTAATATCATATTGAATATATCTTTTGTAAGCATCAGAACGCCAATCACCCATTAGTTGGATCAAATCTGGTGGAATTTCTAGTCTAAATGCCAGAGTTGCAAAACCTCTTCTAAAAGAATGAGTGGAGTATAGTTTTGAATCTAAACCAATACCCTCAATAACTGAGCGCAGTTTAAGAAGAAACTTATAGTAGGTAACTGGCTTACTTGATTTCAACACAAATAAAGGAGAATGATTGGACGCAGGAATGTGAATTATCATATTCTTATAAGCCTCAACAGGACACAAAACAGAACCAATTATTGGAGACAAAGGAGTGATAAGAATCCTTTCCCCAGCTTGAATAGTTTTAGTCCATTTCATAGAAACTAACAATGTACTATCATCAAAAGAAACATCCTTCCTAAGTAAAAATTTAGGCTCAGATAAATCCTTAGAACTAGTTGGAACAAGATTAGATTTTCTGGCCATTAAGAAAAAGGCAAAAAGAAATAAACACCAGAATGTGTAATTGTCAATACTAGAAAAGTCCAAAAATGAATGAATACTCATCAAAATATCTGGAGTTATGGGTTCTGCTTGTTTAACTATGTGCGGAATGCTTTAAGCAATACCCTTAAGAGACAAATTAAGCAAAAAGTTGTTTATATGTTCAATATTGCAACCTAATAACAGATGGACAGATCTTACACCACTGATATAATTTTTAATTGAATCTACAGATTTAAAGGACCTGCTAAGAAACTGAGCATATAGTTGCAATGTTTCAGTTGAAGTAGGTAAACTACAAAATTAAAAAAAACAAACAAATCAATAAAAAAGATTCCCATTGAACCCTTAAGTTCCTACGAGAACCAACAGCATAGGCTCTTTTGTTGGATTTCTTTAAGTCCATTTTGAGTACTTCAAGATGATTCTCTGAAAACATATATACAATGAAGACTTAAAATCCACATTACCAATTGTTGACAAAATGAAACACAGACTCATCAACTTTCCACTCTAGCAAATCATATTCATTGGTTAACAACTTAAACTGTATTTCATGAATTGGATTCAAACCCCATCTTGATAAATGATCTGCTATTCGATTATGTTCTGAGGGTAAATGCTGTGCCTTAATTTCAAATTCATTAATTGCCGCAAAATAACAAATCTCTCTGAGACAAGACTGCAAAAAAGGACAACGTGATTTCCCAGTATTTAAAGTGATGCAGACTGACAAATTATCACAAAGAACTAAAATACGCTTGTGCTTAAAATTGCTTCCCCATAAATGAACACATACAACCAAAGACAACATTTCAAGGGCCCCAATATGTAACTGTTTTCCTAAAATAAAAGAAGGAAAAACAGAATGAAAGAAATTACCCTTCCAAAAACCACCACAAGATTCTAAACATGAATCTGAAGAAAATATAGCATCTGGCTCTGACCACGAGCCCAGTGAAATCAAAGATACTCCATTATATAAAGGTAAAAATGTACCCCACCACAGGATATCTTTTGTAACCTCCTGAGGAATATCAAAATTCATATTACTGGGAGAACCATGCAAATCTCTTAACCAGTTTAACAACCGACTAACAAACACCCTACTGGATTTAACACAAGAGCCAATAAAATTCAGTTTACCCAGTAAGGACTGTATTTCCTTAATAGAGGCTTTTTCTTTATGTAACCAAAGTGAAAGAAGAATATTAATTTCTTCCAGTCTGTCTGGAGTGATCTCCATGGTCATTTCTGAAGTATTAAATAACACTCCTAAAAAGCTCATTACACTGGCAGGAGGACAGCTTTTATCTAAGGACTCTTCAATCCCACTATAAAGATCCCACGGCTCTGGATCCGAATCTGCGTTCCCTTCGTGCATTTTTCGGTAATTTGGCCTGTTTCCCTTACGCAAATTTGACATATTGGAAATACTCTGGCTGCATACCAATTCTTCTCAAACAGAAGTAAATACCAAAAAGTTCAACAAAACTCGATTCTTCTAAGATGAAAAACTTTGGCAACAATTCTGCTCTGCTGCATACAACAGTTCAACAGTTCACAATACAAATAAAATGTTCGTTACCCTCCTAGCCAAAAGGCTATGAAAGTTTGATCGAAAACTTCTTTAGCTTTTACATTTCAAACGAAGACATCATCTTGTACAATTGATAATTCAATTCTTCTTGTTACAAACTACCAAAAATGTTGTTCAAACAGTGACGCTTACAAACAAAAATCAAGAAGTGGCGCGAATTACTGGCAGTGCCGTTAAATAAACTACTACAACCAATCAAAAAACGAGATATGAATATCCAATAAGAAAGCTTGTTAAATATTAGGCTAGAAGAAAATACTGACGAATACATAACAGGGAAGCTGTCGTCAATAATTAAATATTTTAAATATATTTAAAATAGTCCCATAATGTTAATTGCAAATTTGCACATCACCTTTTGATACCTGGGGCGCACGTTCAATATGCCGGACTTTAATTAGCTGTTGCCTAAGGCCGCTATTCCATTTATACGTGATCAGTGGTCCGCGTCAGTGATCCGTGTCCGGGCATGTCCGTGGGTATTATTCCATAGGTACGTTATTTTCTATATACTTTTAATTGAAGTATAGCGAAGAGAGGATAATTATTTGTAGAATATGATATAATTTCATTCTAATACCAAAAACAGTTGTAACATCAAAGAATTAGGTAACAAACATTGAATATCAGTTAGGTTTTCAAATAACATCTCTTTAGCAACCGATGACCAGATGTTGTTTTTTTTAATCTGTCATTGCTGCATCATAAACTTATATGTTCTCCTACACTATTTTGGTGACTTCTTTAGTATTTTCTTTCGAAATCGATAAAGTATTTAATTTCGTTCGAGGCATTTTGTAGGGATGAGACATGTCAGTGACTGTCCGCGTCCGTAAAAAATCGCTCATCCTGCGAAACGTCGCGGATGCCGTCGCGGAAGCGAAAAGGAATAGATTCAACGTATTCTTTGATTAGCGAATCGGTAACGGATGCGGATGACGGACGCGGACCACTGATCAGGTATAAATGGAATAGCGGCCTAAACCGTTTCCCATCAGTTGTGTCCCTTTGTTTCAATTACGCCATTATATCGCACTTGTACAAGAAAATAATGATGCTGATGAATAAAATTCACATTTTCATGCATTTTATTGCCGTGTCATTAGGATACACTGACATGTATCAAATAGATGACAGAAAAGGTTTTGGTAGACGCTTTGACGGAATAGGAGGGATTAGTGGAGGAGGGGTAAATTATGTTTTATTTGCAAAACGGTGAACAAGTAACGGAATGCCTCGTTTACATAATCCCATTTTTTTTAAGTATGGTAGATCAATTATGTAGATTTACCTCTAGGGTTTTTTTTTTCTGTCTAAAATCATTCATTTTCATCTCAGTTCAGGATACATCTACAAAAGTCATGTAAGTGAAGCCAATAATGTCGGAAATTGACCCACATTCCATCAGAGCCCAGAATCATCCTACAGGTATCCCTGTTTCTCGTATTCTCGGGGTTTCTCGTATTCTCGTGGAATCATTAAAACGGATGGAAGCGACGCTCGCGACTTCCGTCGATATCCGAAAACATGTCTATTTAGCAGAGCATTTTCATCTCCATTAAAAAAATAAAAGAAATGCGACAAAAACAGATAAAAAACCAAAATAACCGTGGAAATAATCGTAAAATGCAGAGAATAAACATTAAATTTATCAATTTCCCCCCAAAAATCATCAATTTTCTAGTTTTTTCCATGTTGCAGAAACCTGTAGCGGGTCTCTGACGCAAGACGCTTCAAATGACGGTCTCACACTACTATTTATACAATACAGCTCAAAATATTTGTTCCACGAATAGATAGTATAAAAAAGATATGAACTCCAATTAAAAACCAATAATGAAACATTGTTTGTCCTAAACCCATTTCATTTTTGACAACTGCAATGGAAAACAGTAGTATTCATTGTTTAATGTTCATATAACTAATAAGTAACTAATAAATAAACGTAAACTTAATATATATTAGAGAGATAATGTAAATAACAACACTAAATGGAGTTCAAACTTTTTTTGGAACAATCAAAATCATTTGGTACCAAAGAGGCGTCAATATGATCCTTAAAGTTTGATATGGCCTGCCAAGCTGTTATTAAAACACAATAAAATTACAGATTTAGGCCATTTAACACTTAATTAGGTGTGGCACTAATGATTTGAACTGGTATGTAGAATAAAATCATCACATAGCGACCAGCCTTAACAACCAATCAAATTCCACGAGAATACGAGAAAGCACCTGCTTCACACAGAGGGTGAAGGTCAGTATATACAAGCAGAAATATCTTTAGTTTTGCTTACAGTTACGATCTTTCTTTCTTTGTATTTTGTTAATAAGTAATTTCTCTGTGTATCAGGCTAAAAATACTGTAACAGAATGTTTTATAAATATTATGCAACCAAGTTTAGTCCTCAACCCCCCGAGAATACTAGAAAACAGGATAATATATTATATAGTTTAAACATATCAGCTATACTCATTAGCCATTCGGTAATATGTTGGTTCCCAAGCGCGGTCCATTTGCATACGGAAAAGCTGGGGAGCTAGTTTGAATTTGTTGAAAGATTATGTAAATGGAGTAAAACGGCGATAATCTTGATGTCTATTTCTCCTGTTGCGTTGTTTGTTTATTTATTTTGTTGAAAGGTATTTATTTTTTCTTTTGTTCATATATAGGTCAAAATCAATGTAATTATACGCTGATTTAAAGTGATTTTTTGTTCAGCCTGTTTTTCTTGCAGAATGTCATGCTATTGGTTTTTGAGCAATTTCAATATGACGTTGCTTTGACTTGCCAATAAGCAAAAATATCTCAAAGCGACGTCATATGTATAGGATTACCAGTACCAGTGTGTCATTTAAAGAAACATGGTTGTGCCATAGTAAGGCTCAAACCCATGATAGGGAGAGGAACTAAATAAAATAGAGTTATTAAAAATCCCTAATGAACGCTCAAAATGACAAATTTGAAAATGTTGCAGGCTTGGTTTGATTGAGCCTTTTTATGAACTGTATTGGAAAGTGCAAGTTACCGTTCACACACCCCTAGCACCGGTTTAAGCATTTATCAACATTTATCATGAAATGGTAAAATTTAGAATTTTTGAAACATCCACAGATGTGTTCATATAGTGGTTATCATGGAACTTTCAATGTGACATGTTAGTGCTATTCCATGAAAAGCAGCGTATGTTCCCCAAGTAAAAGAATGTGTGTGCCCTAAACAAGAAAACAATGGGTGGAACTAAATATAATGGGAATTTGAAAAAGGATCAGAGGTTATGAAGCCTGCATATCACACATAAGCTGTCAAAAGACAAAGTTAAAAAGCAGGCCACATATCCTAAGGGTGATTAAACAGTATTTAAGTTGGGGAATACTTGAATCAACCAACTAGAAAATAGCTGAAAAATAGAAAAAACTAAAAATACCACAATCACAACAATCATGTTGTGCTGAAAGATCTTTCAGGATCTGAAATATAACATCCTCAATTGAATGTACGGGGCAACTTTTTACGGCCTCCACACAGCACAAACAACACTGATGTGTATATAAGTTTTGTTTCGTTCAAATCCCTTTCAATGATATGTAATAATTATATTCACATAAAATATGGTGAAATATTGCAATAGATATGTTTAAACTAAACCCATGATCCCCGGGTTGAGAGGAAGACACCTTTACCACTAGGCCACCACTCCCTTTGAATATACATGTACTCATTGAAACACTCTCTGACATACATAGACTTGAATAGTAAAAATGTCTTAAAGAACTTATTCTCTGAAAGTAAAATGTCAAGAGTTTTGATATTTTACATGTAGCATCAGGGGGGTCAGTTAGTTAATATACAACACATAGACTTTATGTAACTAGTATAGGAAAATACATTCAGTCTTCTTTTCAATGTGAATGCTACGTTTAAATGATGCACGTTTGTAATGTTGCTTTTCGTGGGAAAATCTTGAGGTTTATATAGTTTTATATAAGTGGCTGCTGTCAATTTAAAAACAAATCTTACTTTGTATTGTAATTTTTATAAATATTCCTGATAGGTTATATGACCACATATAAATGGTTGTTTGTTATATAACCAAGCCACTGTATTTCTAAACAACGGTATAACCTGTCAAAATCTTTATAACTACTAATATGGGTGTCACAACCTGTTTTTATTTTGTTTTATTACAATTTAGGTAAAAACATAGAAAGATGTTTTTTATACTATACTACAACAAATTTGAATATAACACTTTAAAAGTGCTTATAATGATTTTATTGTCTGACCATGACCTTGAACCTCATAAATGTTTGCTTATTGAAATTAATAGCACTCTGAATAATTGTCAATTAGACATAAACACTTGCACTTTGGTTTTGGTCACATGTAAGTGTGGGTTGTAGGATATTTAACTATATTGATCTTCCATGTACATACATGTGACCTTAATAATATTTTGTAGCCTGGGATTCAGGCGTTGATAGTTTTTGCTTATTTATAACATTTTTTTTCTTTATTCATAACATATGCCCTATTCCGTATTCGTTCGTCGTTTTGATAGTATCAACGCCTGGGGAAACCTGCGGGGTTTCCCATGTAATTATCGGCTGATGATAATCCTATTAATAGACCAATTAGCACGTGACCAACAAGTCACGTGACTTAATCGAAATAGCACAAAGTCCACATGATTTCAGTTTTTCAATTTGAGAGTCTATTAACGCTGTCAATGGACTAACAACAATAACCATAGAGTCAGATTTTCCCGTTCGTAAATCTGATAAAATTGGGAATATTTCATACGACAACGATTTACCAGAACCGGTAGGAGCCATAAAAAATACGTCTTTTTCCATTATATACTGCTTCCAACATATTTCTCTGGTGCTCTCTGACTTCAATAACACGGACTTTGTCTTTGACTAATCTAACGTGTTCATCAAATTCACTCATCATGCAATAAACTGATAAATTTAATTTGTTGTCGAGTGTCAAATATTGTCAATTTTCAATCGGAAATGGTGCAGTAATGAAAGCAAGGCTCCGTGACTGTTTGTTTACTTTCGGATTACTTTGTGGAGATTCCGTTTCTATTTTAAGAAACTAGTTTGTAGCTGCTCGAGTTATCGTTCTTGAAATCACACCCCCAAATTTCCGGGTGTATACCAGGTGGCGCTACAGTCAGAAATTGTATTTCCCCAGGCTGTCGATTTGCCAAACAGAAACATAACAAAAAATAGACAGACTGGAACCAAGGCTAAATATTTTGATAAAATCATAAAAAATGAGCTTTGCTCTAAGTTATTGGTCCGTATATTTATTATGATTGGTGTATTTTCATGTAGTAGTTAAAGAACTTGTATAGTTATATGTCTGAAATTGTTTATTTTACATGAATCCTAACCTCTAACTATCAGAATTTGTAAAATTGAATTGCTCAGTTTTTGGACTTCAAACTGTTCAGTTCAATTTTTGAAAAAAAGTTTTAAAAGAATTTAATATCAAAATAAAGACAGGCTGAACTGCACAGATAAGCAGACTGGCCTGGCTCCTTAATGCTGGCAAAGACTTTTCAGTTCCCGCAGGTAAAGGGTACATTATTCTAGTGTCTTATCCTTGTTGTTGGACATTGCCCATGTATAACAGTAACAAAGAGTTGTTTACCCAGATACACCGCTAGGCCCCTGAAATCCAGGAGCCTGTCACAATTGAAGCTTTATGTTATTTCATATATAAGAATATTATTGTTTATATGTTAACTAAAAGCTTTTCTCCAGGTTTGATGATATATTAATTTGCAGACTTTATACTATGAATTTTGATTTTTTTACTGACAACATCTTGCATTTTCTAGTGTATAATAACAAATGTACATACTTGACGATTTAGTTTCTATAGAATTAACAGCCTGTGAAAGTGCAAATAATAGATTCACTCACATTCATTCCTTATAATACATTTATATTGCTACATAAGTAATCAATGTATCATTGTCTGGTTTTATTTCAGGCGACATCCAAGCTGTTAATAAATTATCCTGAGCCACAGAGGAGTGAAATTTTGGACTATTTGTTTAAGGTACATTTTGTGCTTGAATTTTTTCTTATGATGAAATATGCAGTCAAACCTGTATAAAAGGCCACCTGTTACCTCATACAGTAAAGTAAGTGACTCACTCGCGGCAAGCCACTATATTGGTCACTTTGATCATTTATAATACATAATTAAGCATAACATTCCTTATGATACCTATGTTACTATATATAGTAACAAAATCAAGGATATTTCAAGGTCATTATGGCAAAATCTAGGTCATTATGCAATTTCACCTGCCTTGTTACTTGGCATTATTTTTTGCATAATGAGCGAATGAATGAGTGCATGTTCAGCCCGCAGGCCATTATGGACATCTTTGGGTCATTATACCATACTGGCAAGCAGTGACCAAGTATTAACCTCTTGGTAATAACCTTAGTCCATTGTAGTCATAACATTACAGGGCAGTTTTCACCTTATCACAAGGGACAAAAATAAGGCTCAAATCGAATCCATATAAGCCTCCCTTGTTCGCCAATTTCTTGTATTTAAAAGAGGATGCAGGTTATATGATAATACACATGTTTAAAAACTTACAAGTCATGTATTTGGTGGTTTTTGAACTTTAAAAATTTCTCAAATTTACCAAAATATCAAATAATATTTCCCAATTTATGCCAGAGGCCTATTCCCAAAGTAGCTGGAAAAGGCCCTGCATTACTTGTATTGCATTATTTGTCAACATTTTTTTTTTCATTTCAAAATATCTCTCTGCAAAAAAGTTTTGTTTTTTATTTTGAAAAGATTTAAGTACATGTATTGTAGGTTCCAGTGGGCAATATATAATATAATTAAGGCTTTAGGTACTCACTTTGATGAATAGATTCATGGGCTTTACTGTCAGTACATTCAAATTGTACAATGATAATTTGACTTTTGTTAAATGTGGTCAGTAATGAGACCAGAACAAAATTGGTTTTTGTTTGGCTTTACCAAAGAGTGTAAGATTTTTATTTCAATTTCAGCCGAACTTTGGTGCTTCTCTACATATCTTGAAAGTGGAGATTGGAGGAGATGGGCAAAGTACAGGTATTAGTTTAAACATGTGATGTATTTTGTTTTTGTTAACAACCGTCAGCTTCCATTTTTTGAACTGGCTAGTATCAATACATTTATTTCAACCAGTAAAGTGCAAACATATACATGAATACAAAGTCCTAGTGTACAGTCTAACTTCTTAATGTGACCATGTGCCTTAAGTGGTTTTATTGAAGTACACTGTATAATTGCTATGTCATTTACTTTGTGTTGAATAGCTTCTCTATAATGCTCAGTCAGTCACTTAAACATCACCTTGTTAAATAATTTTATTTATTTTTGTAACCTCTGCAATAATTGAAAATTTATAATGTCAGCAACTCTGCATGTTCTGAGTGTCAACTTCATATAAACTTATGCTCATTGTTAGCCATTAATAGTTGGCAATAGGAAACTGTCAATTTACTGATAAGCTGTAAGCCTCCCTGTTTGTAGCATCATAATGTTCACATTTTGGTTTTGAAGGCCTAATTTTTAGCTCGACTATTCGAAGAATATGAGAGCTATTGTAGTCGCCCCGGCGTCGGCGTCAGCGTCCGCGTCGGCGTCTGCGTTGGTTAAAGTTTTTTGTAAATTCAAATATCTCAATTATTGCTTGAGATATTCAATTGAAACTTACAATACTTATTTATAGTAACAAGGTACATCAGATTGACAAGTTGGATAACTCTATCTACAATATTGCCAGAATTATGCCCCTTTTTAACTTAGAAATTTTGGTTAAAGTTTTTTATAAAGACAAATATCTCAATTATTGTTTGAGATATTCAATTGAAACTTAAAATACTTATTAATAGTAATTAGGTACATCAGATTGACAAGTTGGATAACTCTGCCTACAATATTGACAGAATTATGCCCCTTTTTAACTTAGAAATTTTGGTTAAAGTTTTTGTAAAGACAAATATCTCAATTATTGCTTGAGATATTCAATTGAAACTTAATACAATACTTATTTATAGTAACAAGGTACATCAGATTGACAAGTTGGATAACTCTGCGTACAATATTGACAGAATTATGCCCCTTTGAACCTTAGAAATTTTGGTTAAAGTTTTTTTGTAAAGTCAAATATCTCAATTATTGCTTGAGATATTCATTTGAAATTTACAATACTTTTTTATAGTAACAATGTACATCATTTTGCTAAATTGCATATCTCTGTCTGCAATATTTGCAGAATTATTTGCCCCTTTGAAACTTAGAGATTTTGGTTAAAGGTTAAAGGTCTTCAAAGATATTTACTTGAAACTTTACACATGTACTTAGGGTTATAATTTGAGGGTCATAATTGTATGTCACTGACCAAGTTCAATAACTCTATCTTGCATTAAGGCTGATTCATATCCCCTTTTCTACTTAGTCTCTTGGTTAATGTTTACATGCAAGTTTTACATATCTCAATAACTATTAAAGATATTTATTTAAAACTTCACATATGCATTTAGGGTCATAATTGTAGGTTACTGACAAAGATCCATAATTCTATCTTGCATTTAGGCTGATTTTTCTTCCTTTTTTCAACTTAAAAAATTCATGGTAAAGTTTTGCTTGTAAGCTGTTATCTCCATAACTACTGAAGGGTTTGTGCCTTTTTTGGGACAATTTTATGCATTCGTAATAATAAAGCAGTGATTTACTTGATAAAACATCTTAATAACAAGCCTTTGTACCTTTTCTGTCAATTTTACATATTCATAGGTAATTAGTATCATTATACTCAATAAAGCACCCTTGTGACATTACCTTCCAAATAGTCAAGCAAATACTGTATAATTAGACTCTCTCTAAGACCTATAACATGAATTTATAAAAAAAATTAGCCCTTTTGTGAACTTAAAAAATTAAACATTATCAAGGCTCTTTTACTATCAAGCAATTAGAATAGTCGAGCGTGCTGTCCTACCGACAGCTCTTGTTATTAACTTTTATCTGTTGCTTAGAATTTAAGTCAGTATTCTTATTTGTTGTTTGTAGATGGGACAGAAGCTTCGCACATGCACAATGCTGATGATGAAAACTATCAGAGGGGATATGAATGGTGGCTAATGGTTGAAGCTAAAAAGGTTTGACCTTCTATTGACACTTTTAAAAGGCAATACATGTACTCTATGATCATACCATCCTGTAATTCCTGCTTCCACTCCCCACCCCTCTCCCACACACACACATACAATAATAAGAATAAAAAGGTTCCAATTTTGGCATAAGGTAATGATAATACTACAGACGAATTCTGTTTCAATGGATATTACTTTTAAAAAATGTATATAAGCTTTAACCACATTGTCTTTGTCAATGTTAAGTTGTTTTGTGCTGAATTTGAAATGAATGAACATTGCTTATTCTTAGGATTTCTATATACAGATATTAAAATTGTTTATGTGAGAAGTGTTGAGTCTGGTCAGACAAAATGTAAGGCAGTGTGCTGGTAGCTTAATCCTGCTGTAGTTTCTGGAAAGGCTGATATAATCATTATATTATTAGTTATAAAGAATTTTGACAGGTTATATGGCCCTATAGAAATGATTGTTTGGAAATATAACTGGAGTAACTAGGCAAGGGTTATATTGCAAACACTTGTTTATATACAGCCATATAACCTGCCAGAAATATTTATATACAGCAAGTAACATTGTTAAGAGAAAAAAGTAAGATTTCTTTATAAATTGACAACGGTTTTGTTAATAAAACTATATAAACTTATGATTATCCAATGAAAAGGAACGATACATACATGAAGTAAAATAAAATATATTTACCATTACAGAGAAACCCCGATATTAAGATCTATGGGTTACCATGGAGTTTTCCTGGCTGGTTGAATCCCATGGGTGAGAGAAATCCATACAGGTTTCCAAAACTGACGGCTGGATATGTCATTAAATGGATCAAAGGAGCTGCCAAGTTTTATAATGTTACTGTTGATTATATAGGGGTAAGTGCAAAATATGAATCAGATTGGTATGTATTTTTGCAGGTTCTAAGTACTTTGTAATTCTAGTTATTGCTGTTTAATGTTGTAATGACGGAGATATGAAACACTGTCAACTGTTAGAACAAATTATTTAGTTAGCAAATGATTAATAACTAATGATTTTTATGTTGACTATTCAGGGAAAAGGAGAGCCATCCCAGCATTGGTGCCATCTTCATACTTTGATTAAGTTTTTGTGTGCATGTTGATACCTTTAAAACTACGGAAAGGAATGGATTGAAACTTCACACACGTATTTGCGAGCATAATAGTAGGCCACTTTGTAAGGCCCACAACTCTAATGTGGATTTTGATAAAGTTATGGCTCTTTTTACATTATCCAAGCTCTTGTTTTACTATCAACCACTGAGATTAGTTTAGCATGCTGACATACTGACATGTCTTATTCAGTTATTATATAAACTTTACACTTGATGAATGTTGGAACTGGATATTGATTTTCAGATATGGAATGAGAAGAAATATGATTCTACGTATATCAAGGTAAGATATATATGACAATGTTGTTTGTTGAATGTATATTTCCTATCTACTCTGTGTCTATCTCACTGTTTCAGATTTGGAATGAAAAAGATTATGATAAGGTGTATGTAAAGGTGAGCTTGATGTATATAATATTAGAACAGGATGATATCTTGTACACTGTAGGTCCAAACACAGCCAGGGACTTTTTATCAGAGGGATTAATCTAGCTTGATTATAGGATGGGCAATTGATGCCTTTATGTGACTGAAATAATGCAAGAATGGGCAATGGGGGTCTTTCTTCACTCATCAACAGAGTTTGCATGAATGAACCCCCAACCATTTAAGTGCATTATATTATTTTTTAGCTCACCTGTCACAAAGTGACAGGGTGAGCTTTTGTGATCGCTTTTCGTCCGGCGTCCGGCCGGCGTCCAACCGTCTGTCCGTGTGTCCGTCCGTCGTCCGTCCGTAAACTTTTACTTTAAATGACATCTCCTCATAAACCACTAAGCCAATTTCATCCAAACTTCACAGGAATGTTCCTTTGGTGGTCACCTTTAAAAATTGTTCAAAGAATTTAATTCCATGTAGAACTCTGGTTGCCATGGCAACCGAAAGAAAAAACTTTAAATATCTTCTTTAAATAAACCATAAGAGCTAGAGCTAGCTAGAGCTTAGATATTTGGCATGAAACATCTTCTAGTGAGTGTCTACCAAGTTTGTTCAAATAAAAGCCCTGGGGTCAAAATTGGCCCCGCCCCGGGGGGTCATTGATTTTCCCTATATACATATAGTAAAAACTTAAAAAATCTTCTTTTAAAGAACCAAAAGAGCTACAGCTAAAATATTTAGCATGAAACATGTTCTAATGGGTGTCTACCAAGTTTGTTCAAATAAAAGCCCTGGGGTCAAAATTGGCCCCGCCCCGGGGGGTCATTGATTTTCCCTATATGCATATAGTAAAAACTTAAAAAATCTTCTTTTAAAGAACTCAAAGAGCTATGGCTAAGATATTTAGCATCAAACATGTTCTAATAGGTGTCTACCAAGTTTGTTCAAATAAAAGCCCTGGGGTCAAAATTGGCCACGCCCCAGGGGGGTCATTGATTTTCCCTATATGCATATAGTAAAAACTTAAAAAATCTTCTTTTAAAGAACCAAAAGAGTTAAAGCTAAGATATTTAGCATGAAACATGTTCTAATAAGTGTCTACCAAGTTTGTTCAAATAAAAGCCCTGGGGTCAAAATTGGCCCCGCCCTGGGTGGTCATTGATTTTCCCTATATGCATATAGTAAAAACTTAAGAAATCTTCTTTTAAAGAACCAAAAGAGCTAGAGCTAAGATATTTAGCATGAAACATGTTCTTATGGGTGTCTACCAAGTATGTTCAAATAAAAGCCCTGGGGTCAAAATTGGCCCGCCCCATTGGGTCATTGATTTTCCCTATATGCATATAGTAAAAACTTAAAAAATCTTCTTTTCAAGAACTCAAAGAGCTATGGCTAAGATATTGAGCATCAAACATGTTCTAATAGGTGTCTACCAAGTTTGTTCAAATAAAAGCCCTGGGGTCAAAATTGGCCCCACCCCAGGGGGTCATTGATTTTCCCTATATGCATATAGTAAAAACTTAAAAAATCTTCTTTTAAAGAACCAAAAGAGTTAAAGCTAAGATATTTAGCATGAAACATGTTATAATAAGTGTCTTCCAAGTTTTTTCAAATAAAAGCCCTGGGGTCAAAATTGGCCCGCCCCGGGGGGTCATTGATTTTCCCTATATGCATATAGTAAAAACTTAAGAAATCTTCTTTTAAAGAACCAAAAGAGCTAGAGCTAAGATATTTAGCATGAAATATGTTCTAATGGGTGTCTACCAAGTTTGTTCAAATAAAAGCCCTGGGGTCAAAATTAGCCCCGCCCCGGGGGGTCATTGATTTTCCCTATATGCATATAGTAAAAACTTAAAAAATCTTCTTTTCAAGAACTCAAAGAGCTATGGCTAAGATATTTAGCATCAAACATGTTCTAATAGGTGTCTACCAAGTTTGTTCAAATAAAAGCCCTGGGGTCAAAATTGGCCCCACCCCAGGGGGTCATTGATTTTCCCTATATGCATATAGTAAAAACTTAAAAAATCTCATTTTAAAGAACCAAAAGAGTTAAAGCTAAGATATTTAGCATGAAACATGTTCTAATAAGTGTCTACCAAGTTTGTTCAAATAAAAGCCCTGGGGTCAAAATTGGCACCGCCCCAGGGGGTCATTGATTTTCCTTATATGTGTATAGCAAAAACTTAAAAAATCTTCTTTGAAAAAACCCAAATAGCTAGAGTTAAGATATTAAGCATGAAACATGTTCTAATGGGTGTCTACAAAGTTTGTTCAAATAAAAGCCCTGGTGTCAAAATTGGCACCGCCCGTGGGGTCATTGATTTTCTTTATATGTGTAAAGCAAAAACTTAAAAATCTTCTTTGAAAAAACCCAAATAGCTAGAGTTTAGATATTAAGCATGAAACATCTTCTAGTAAGTGTCTACAAAGTTTGTTCAAATAAAAGCCCTGGGGTCAAAACTGGCCCCGCCCCAGGGGTGTCATTGTTTTTAACTATATGTGTATAGTAAAAACTTGAAAAAAATCTTCTTTCAATAAAGCCCAATGAGCTAGAGCTTAGATGTTTAGCATGAAACATCTTCTTATGGGTGTCTACTGAGTTTTTGCAAATAAAAGCCCTTGGGTTAAATTGGCCCTGCAACGTTGGGGGGGGGGGGGTTGGGGGGCCTATATACAGGTGAGCGACCTCAGGGCCATCATGGCCCTCTTGTTTGTTATTTGGTATGAATTTTGGAGATGTGTTGTTATAGGTTATTGGAGTTTTCTTTTGCTTGCACTTGATGAAGTGTGATGAGAAAAGAATACAACAAAGTGATTTCAATAGACTTATAATTCAATATTTTGATGGATTTTATGTAAGATACAATGTTGAATTTTTTATAGTTTCATAAAGGTACTTAAATTGTTACCAAGACAACAAAAATGAATTTATAAATAAAATCATCCTGTTCTAATGTAAAGGTACAAGGGTATACAATATGTATTAGTATTATTATGTAATTAGTGTTTTAACCAGTTGTTTTTCAGGAGCATTTTTTCAATCATTTATGCATATGCACTTTCCTTTGCTTACATATGTAGTCATTTACTTACTAAAATGAAGATTGCTTATATATACATGTATATAATGAGTTCAATTTAAACATGCTCAGAAAAGTGTAGAGAAAATACTTCAGTTTTATCACTTCATGTGTGTATCTACATAATGCTTGTGAAAACTGCTTTAGTTTAGCAATATCTTTTGATGAACTTTATACACTATTTTTGTAGGACATTAACATTATTGAATCAGTATTATACAAGATATAAAACTTATACATGTACAATATGTTAAACTAACTTCACAGAAAAACAATTAGTAATATGCCTAGAGATATTTTAATACTTCATTTATATATACATATATATATCCTGAAAGTTATTAATACTGCACGGTCATAACATAGATTTTCATCAAGTAACTAAGGATATCTATTTACACAGATGCTGTAGAATTTATTAATAAGTTTTTATGTGAACAAATGAAAACAGTTGTACTAAACTACAAATCTGATGAAACCTTTTACAGCTAGGTTTAAACATTCTTTTACCTTTGTTTATTATAACCATTTACCCTGGGCAATATCTTACAAAAATCTTGAAAAGTGAATTATATATTATATCAAAATTAAAGCCTTATATATAAAAAAGTACTGAATGTGGTAAATTTCAGGTCTGTTTCACATTTTCTATGTCATATGTTATTATTTTTTTACATTGTGTATAGTGAATATGTTAGGAAATTTTACTAATTTAACAATGTACTCTCAAAAATGATTCAACTTTTTGAATTTACATGGCTATAAAAACTTTCTTATGCCGATGATAATTATTAAGAGTCAGGCCAGTCTGAACATTTTTACATCACAAAAATAATTATTGTTAATTCAAAGCAAAACACGTTTATGAGGGACACATTCAAATTTAGGATGGAAGGCATTTAACCATTGCTTTTTATTATTAAGTAGAACTTAACCCATTAGCTTGCTGGAACCAAAACTGTACACCCATTGCCATTTGTGCAGTCAGGCCAGCCTACATTTACACATCTTCACAGTTTGACCAGGCTGTATACTGTTAGCTAACTAAATAACTAGATATAAGTTTTTTATTATCTTAAAATCCCCAAAGCAGAAAATGGACAGTTCCAAATAAGAAATTCTGCAGGTTAAGGGTGAAGGGTTATAGGTATCATGATTTTATTGTAGAACCATCCTGTAGTCATAGTATTGCATGCTTACAATAAAAGTACATGTACATACAGTGTACCTGTGTGGGAAACATTATAATTATAAAAGAACCCTCACTACTATTGATGGTTTTCAGACTTTAAGGAACGAGTTAAACAAAGCTGGACTCCGACATGTTAAGATCGTTGCACCAGACATGGTTCGTAAAGATACGTGGGCCATATGCAAGGACATTCTGAAAGACCCAGAACTAGCGCAAGCTGTTGATTATATAGGGTATGTCTTTATATTACATTGCATGTTGATATTTGCAGACATTAAGGAAGGAATTAGACAAGGCAGATTTAGTGCATGTAAAGATAGTAGCTCCAGATGCCCCGCATATAAATGACTGGCAGATTTCAGCAGACATCCTGAAAGACCCGGAGCTTGCTGCTGCTGTAGAATTTATAGGGTATGTTTTGTTTGTGCTAGATGTGCTGTACTGTAGATTTTATGGGAACAAGAACATAATGTCATGCTGCCGAGGCATTGAATTAAAATATAAAGGAGAAAAAAATATATATAAAGAGTAAAGAATGAATAGTTGAAAAGTAAAATTGTTAATTACTAGAGGAAATACAAGTTTTATTGCTTTGCTTAGAATAGCTTATCTAGTTGTTCGAGCGTTTCTGGTACCATTTGTAGATGTTTATACAGTTATATACATGTAGTTTGTTTTGAGACATCCATGGCTGAGTAGTGGTTGAGGTTGTTGATTTCAAACCACTTGCCATTCACTGCTGTAAGTTTAAATCACACCAGGGATTTTGGATTCTTTTTTGTGAGGAAGGCATCCAGCTAGCTTAGAAATGTTAGTTGTTCTTCCCAGGTACTTGCTTGCACCTAAAATAATGCACAAAGGGGCACTGAGGTCTTCCTCTGCCCTAAAAGCTGGAAAGTTGCCATATCACCACTTTTGTGTAGGAGTGATGTAAAACCCAATGATAAAAAACATGTTTGTTTTTGTTGGCAAAATAGAAAGAAGATGAACTTATATGCAAGATTGACAATACAATTGCTTCTTAATATATATATATATAATACTGTTTTGATGTTGTTTCTTAATATTTTGCAATTATCATAATAATCATTATAGTTGACAAAATGTAACTCTGCCCATCAAAGTAAATTACAAACTGTTTATTAACTGTAACTATATTTTATTTAAAGTAACAAAGATTTACTGTCAAATTGATTGACTATATTAAGTCAATATGAAATTCTTTAAATTCATATTACACAGAAACAATAACACCCAAAAATAGTTATTTAAGAAAATAATAACTTAGTTTTATGAAGCATGTTGAAAATTTCATTTTTTCAAAGTTTCATGTTACTGATCTTACAGTAGGTTATTTTTAATTTGAAAAGAAAATAATGGCTTCATAATATGCAGCATGTGAATGCATGTATTTGATGAAATAGAGGATATTTGTTTAGTTCAGTGTAAGATCGGAATATATTTCACCGAGTGAGCACCAAAAGGTATATTTCACGAGTGGCGCAGCCACGAGTGAAATATGAACTTTTGGTGTTCACAAGGTGAAATATATTTCAATCTTACACTAAACTAAACAAATTTTCTTTTTATTACATGCAAAGAAACGTTCTAAAAAGACATTTAACCTAATACTGAATGAAAAGCGCGCCAAATAATAATACAACGGGACGTCATTTACGACGTCACGTCATTAAGCTGGTACCCAGTACTGTGCACGCTGGTATTTCACTGAAACAACGTAAGGGGCTTAAATTCAAAACAGTGAAATTATCAAAGTGGTAATTTCACTGTTTCAAACAGTGAAATTACCAGTTTTATATCACTGATATATTTCTATAAACCACCGAAAAGCATGTAATAAAACCTTTTCATTGCCATTTTATTGCTTTTTAAGACTGGGGGCTGTTGAACTATAGAAATATCAAAATTTAAAGAAAGATAAGTCCATTATCATAATTTACAGTAGAAAAAAGTTTTATTTAAAGAAACGATGGTGTTATTGTCAAACTTTTACTTTTGTAAGGTCACATTATCCAGGGACAATCACCACAAAGGATGGTATAAAGACAGGCAAACCTTTATGGGCTTCTGAGGATTACAGTACTTTTAATGACCTTGTCGGTGGAGGGTGCTGGGCTAGGGTAAACTCATAACATAGTTAATCTTACTGGATTTTTTTAGATGTATGTTATATGCCTTTAAAAAGATTTTGGTTGCAGCATATAACTACCCATTTTTCCATTCTTACTTTTGGTTTTCCATTTATCAGTCTTTCTTTTTGATCTGTTTGATTTTAAGATCGTAAGAATATGCTTTGCTCCCCAAAAATCTTTGATCAGATGGTTAAAGCTGATAATAATTGCTGATATTTCCTAGATGGTGTGCTTAAAACTAGAAAAAATTCAAAACAAAAGTTAATTTAAGTGCCTTACATTCTATGAAAACTTTTATCATTTAGAATTGTTTTGCAATATATATTTTGGTACATGATCAAATATATGCATATGTTATAATAATGTCTTTTATTTTTACAGATTCTAAATCAGAACTTTGTGAATGGAAACATCACTGCGTAAGTAAAATATATCTTAGATATTTTATCTTTATGGTACATTTGTGATCAAAATAAGTATCTTGAACAATGTTGGTTGGAGACCTGCGTCCCTTCTGAAAGCAGTAACAGTTTTAAGTCATCATCTGACTTTAAATACAACTAACAAAAATGAAAACATAAACAAATTGCATGTCTCCAGATGAGAATAAAAAGTTCCACAAGGCCAAATTTAAGAAAAATATATTAAGAGTTTAAGACATGTAAAAATAACCACAGTCTTGCATGTTTTGTTGAAACTATGGCCAATCATATTATAAATTGAGAACATCATAGTCAGTGGTTCTACACTAGTACCTGATTATGCCTAAAATAATGCATGGAGGGGCACCTGAGGTCGTCCTCCACCAGTAAAGCTGGAAATTTGTGTTGCTGTGACGTTTAACCCATCAACAATAACAAAAAATAGAATTTCTACTCTTTTTACCATTGGAGTAAATGATATTTTTTTATTATTCTGACACATTTGAGTTAATATGTCAGGGATGTCAGTGCTATATGCTAACTTACATTACTCCATTTCCTTACTTGACAATGTTTATGCTTTTAAAAAACTTTTTAAATATTCATGAAAATAAACATAAATTTCGAGGCTATACATAATCTTTGCACATGAATCTGAATTTTATGTTAGAAAGTTATGAATAATTTGCTTTCTTTTTTTAAGGACTATATCTTGGAACTTGATTGCTGCGTATTATGACAGTTTACCATACACAAGGGATGGACTTATGACTGCAGAGAGTCCATGGTCAGGCAGTTATGTTGTAGAAAGTCCTATATGGCTTGGAGGTACTGTATCTGTGAATATATTTTTTTATCAAAATTTCTCGTTTTTGAAAATGATCTGCTCAGAGAGTGAAAGTTATTTTATTATCTGTTGATAAGAACATACAAACATATAGATATTGACAGTTTCAAACTTTGTAAATGATTGTTTTACAGTAGAATTAAACATGTAGATAATACACATAAATTGGTTACTTTTTAAAAGGGAATTTTTTATCAAGAGTGTAATTAATACAATGAAAAAAAAGTGTTCAGTGTTTCAAGATATATAATAATAATGTGTTATTATGAATTTTGACAAATAATCAGAAATGCTTTGTCTAAATGTGACTGAACTTTACTCGGCCTTTTTATGCCCCCACAAAGTGGGAGCATATAGCGTTGCACTTGTCCGTCCATCCGTACATCATGTCCGTACGTCCGTCCCGAAATCTTGTGAACGCAACTCCTCTTAAACCGGATGGCAGATTTTGCTTAAACTTCCAGGGATGAACAACCTTAATATGTAGATGGTAGTAAAGGAAGGAATTTTTGCTGCGACCAAATTTAACAGAGTTATGGCCCTTTGTTGATTTTTA
Organism: Ruditapes philippinarum; assembly: GCF_026571515.1. Taxonomy (NCBI): domain Eukaryota; kingdom Metazoa; phylum Mollusca; class Bivalvia; order Venerida; family Veneridae; genus Ruditapes; species Ruditapes philippinarum. The sequence goes on along the minus strand of NW_026860756.1, from coordinate 201,250 downwards.
TGCCTCCACAAAGTGGGAGCATATAGCGTTGCACTTGTCCGTCCGTCCGTACGTCACGTCCTAACATCCATCCGTACGTCTGTCCGTAGTACCGAAATCTTGTGAACGCAACTCCTCTTAAACCGGATGGCAGATTTTGCTAAAACTTCTAGGGATGAACAACCTTAAAAGTAGATGGTAGTAAAGGAAGTAATTTTCGCTGCGACCTAATTTAACAGAATTATGGCCCTTTGTTGATTTTTTCACTATATACTATGTAGAAATTTTGTGAACGCAACTCCTCTGAAACCGGATGGCAGATTTTGCTTAAACTTCCAGGGATGAATAACCTTAATGTGTAGATGGTAGTAAAGGAAGGAATTTTTGTTGCGACCAAATTTAACAGAATTATGGCCCCTTGTTGGTTTTTCACTATATACCATATAGAAATTTTGTGAACGAAACACCTCTTAAACTAGATGGCAGATTTTGCTTAAACTTCCAGGGATGAACAACCTTAATGTGTAGACGGAAGTAAAGGAAGGAATTTTCGCTGCGACCAAATTTAACAGAATTATGGCCCTTTGTTGATTTTTATGCCTTCACAAAGTGGGAGCATATAGCGTTGCACTTGTCCGTCCGTCCGTACGTCACGTCCTAACATCCGTCCGTATGTCTGTCCGTAGTACCGAAATCTTGTGAACGCAACTCCTCTTAAACCGGATGGCAGATTTTGCTAAAACTTCAAGGGATGAACAACCTTAATATGTAGATGGTAGTAAAGGAAGTAATTTTCGCTGCGACCAAATTTAACAGAATTATGGCCCTTTGTTGATTTTTTCACTATATACTATGTAGAAATTTTGTGAACGCAACACCTCTTAAACTGGATGACAGATTTTGCTTAAACTTCCAGGGATGAACAACCTTAATGTGTAGATGGAAGTAATGGAAGGAATTTTTGCTGCGACCAAATTTAACAGAATTATGGCCCCTTGTTGGTTTTTTCACTATATACCATATATATGTTGTCAGTGGGGGCATCCGTGTCCTTTGGACACAGTTCTAGTTTAATGTTCTTTTTGATAAAAAGAAGGAAATTGATGCTCTTTGCATGATAGAAGATGTTATTAAGGAAAGAAAAGTCTTTTAAACTTATCATTAGATCTCTTATGTTGTGAAAACTTTTAAAGTTATGTATTGGAGAATTTATATATGATTTGACTTCTTGCATTTTATGAAAAAAAATTTAAAAAAAATTTTTTATTATTTTATGATGTATTCATGCACAGTTTAATTCACATGATTTAAAAAAAAATACTGTCTTTTATACTTTTTTTTGTTTAGCAATGTTTGAAAAATAATGATGTAACTGAAGTTTTGTTCTTTTACAGCTCATACAACACAGTTTACACAGATTGGTTGGAATTATTATCGTCATGGTTACGGTAGTGGCCATTTTGTTTATGGAGGAAGTTACGTGTCTCTTGCTAGTCCTGATGGGAAACATCTCACAATTATCATAGAAACTATGGTAACTCAAATAATTATATTTATCTTTATGTATTACAGTTCATTGCAAATACCTAGATGAACTACAAATTTTCACAGTGTTTGAATAATGTATAACTTAATATTGCTAAAAATTGACATTGATGTTGTTGCTACAATCTACATGGTATACCTCTTTAAGTGTACATGCTTTTCTCTCTAAATTTTGACCGCCTCCGTGGTCGAGGGGTTAGAGTCGATGACTTCTAATTGAGGTACCTCTCTGGCGTGGGTTCGATCCCCGGGAGATGCTTTGGTAGTTTAGTGCGGAGGAAGGTAGTCTAGTACTGGTGTAACTCTCCAGGAACGATGGTTAGGAAACTACCCGCCTATATGACTGAAATACTGTTGGAAAAAGGCGTAAAATAGAACAAACAAACAAACTCTAAATTTTGAGCCTTTACATCAATGTACAGTCTCTGTGTTCTGTGGCTGTCTTACACTTGATACAAATGTATGCAACTTATAAAAACATTCAAGAAATATGATATTTATGAGAAAATGTGATTGAATAGTAAGTTTGAAAATTTACCTATGAATAAAAAAATACAAAGCTGAAGTCATTATTTATAGCAAAAAAGTTGGCAACTACAATTAAAATTTGTACCCACTATGACATGTCAGTTACCATAAGAAACAGTAAGTAGATGTAAACAAGCTTTGTAACTTTGGAGATCCATGACAACAAGTAACAGGATTTTGTTCAATAAGAAACTCACAAGGTTGATTTAAGGAGTGTGGTTCATCAGCCTAACTGTGGTTTTCTGTCATACAATCTCATCCTGTCTGACACTGTCTTGTCATAAATTATCAAGATAATGGTCAAACAACACGAGATGAGAACAGTTAATAAAAGTATTGTTAATTTGTTTTGTTGTTATAACCTTAGAGCAGTAACAGGTTAACTCCTAATGAACTTTAATGGGAGTTTACCCATTACTGCACTAACATGACGATATGCAGATGCTATTTTGTTTTTGTTGTAGAGTCACGACCATTCAAAATGTATCCGACCACCACTTCCTCAGTATAATGTGAAGAAACAGACAGTCAAATTCCAGATCAAAGGACAATTTGTAAGTATAATGATGTTACAATCCAATTCATTTTTGGGGGATACACCTACATTGATGTTAAACAACTATGATAGAGATGGTGGTTGTTGTGTTGGTATTTTACCCTCAGGGTCATGGCAATAATTTAGTCACATTGAATTAACCAGAGCACAGTTCAGCCACTGCATCATTCTTGAACAGACTTCCAAGCAGTTTAATAGTACTACATGTACTATTTGCCTTCACTTTCACAAGGAACTGATAACTTTTGTACCAGAGCAGAGGCACAGTGTTAATAAAAGTAGAAAAGACTTTATGATAAATCACAATGAAAATGACCTGAACCTTCTGGACATCAAACCTGGATTGCACGATTCATAGTCCAATGCTCAACATATTGCGCTAACCAGATGGTTACAACTAAAGAGATTTATCTTTAAGATTCCAAATGTAATTCCTAGATTTAATCATGCAAAAATTTGCCACCATAAAAGTTGTCTCAAATTTTTGGCTTTGATCTTGTTTTCGATGCCTACCTGCATTCTCAGTTTGACCAGACTGTACTGTTTCTGAGTATTAATATGAGAATACTGAAATCCCTCCAAATACTAATGGGCTGATCCCACTGCAAAGCAGGTCAAGTCCATTATATAATTTTAGCATAGTCAGGGTTAAAATTATGAAGTGCCTTGAATTTGTTCTATATTTTTTAAATGAAAACACTATATATGGTATACTGTATAAGTGGTTAATTTAGCTATGCAGAAATATTGGTGAATTTTGGAAATTAATGAAAATCACTAAAATTTTCTCTAGCATAAATATCAACAAACCTGTCATTAGATTCTACCCTTGCATGATTCATTAATATTTCGTCACGGGAAATGTCTGGAATTTTAAATTTGCTAACTTTTCGGCATGCGGAAATATCCACTTACACAGTAGATAAAGGTAACTGTAAACTGATCTGATTTAATAACATATCACCTGTTTCAGGCTGGAATCAACATGTTACAGATGTGGAAAAGTCAACTGAGATTTGATAACATGCCATCTACATTCTTCAAGAAACTGAACCCAGTAAAGGTACATGATTATGTATATTGATTATATAAATTTGAATTCATTTCAACACAATATTCTTCATATAATTTCTTCTTAAAAAATTTTATGGAACCAAATGAATTTTTTTACACCTATGAGGAAATGAAAAACTCATTCAAAAGGAGATGGAACATTTACTTTTGAGATTTCTGCACCAAATGATTTTATATTTATATTATATCCTTTTCCAAATTATGTTTGAGTTCTTCTTAAGCCATTGTTAGTTATAGTGGAAGTTAGCTTGCATTTACATGAACTGCCATATATGAACATGCTACACACACGCCTGCAACATTTTTAATAATGCCATTTGGTCATTCTTTAAGGTTTCTATTTTATGTGTCCATTTTCTTCTTGTTACAGGTCATTGATGGAGAATTCACACTTGACCTAGATATAGATGATGTCATCACCTTGACAACATTGAACACTGGTAACAAAGGAAGTCACCCCTCCCCACCTCCTGTCAAAGATTTTCCACTACCGTATATGGAGAATTTTGAAAGTGAGTTTTTCCTCGTCTCACCACAATAACAGTCATGTTAATGTTGTATTTCTCTCACACTTTCCTATAATCATTCTGCAAAAATATTTAGATTTTGTAATTAACTTGGGTCAACTATTTCTGTGTGTATTATCAATGATATTTCTGTCAATTTAGATGATTGATTAATGTTATCTTATTTTTAAATCTACGAATATTGAGCTCAAATGCATAATTTACCACAATTATGAATTTTAGATCTTGCTTGTAATTGACTTATTGTTAATTTGAATTTTCAAAGCATTGTTCATGTAGGTAAATTTATTACACTTCTGTTTCTGCAATAAAATTGCTCTAATTTTATTCAAAATGGGTAATTTAGTTATTCATTTCTTATTTGCCTGCTTGTATGCTGTAATATTCACCTTGATTATGTAACCTTGACCTGAACCTGGATGATGCGACCATGCCTGAACCTGAATTATGTGACCTTGTTGAATGATTGAACTTGAATTTATTTTTACAGAGTACAATGAACATGAAGAACCATATAACTTTGCTCAGCAAACCGGGTCATTTGAAGTGATTGACCTTGGTGAAGGTCACGGAAAGGTCATGAGACAAATGGTGACCCAGATTCCAATATATTGGTGTGCTGCTGAAAAGTTGAACTTTGCAACAAACTATATAGGCTCCCAGAAATGGTATGATATAAACTAATTGTTATGATGAAAAAGTAGAATTAAAGGTTGTATGATATAATAATATACTTGAGCATGGACTTTATGGGTAAGTGTCAAAGGTAGCTGACTGCAATCCACATTCCTCCTTCTGCTGTGATTTTTTTACAAAATAAACATTGACAATTTGTATGTTCTTGAAGATCTCCAGTAAGTTTGATCAATACAGTAATTCTTCGGATAGGTAAGCTTTACCGTAAATAATGTAGAAATGTTGTGCAAGTATCTATTATTTCATTAGTTATTTGGGGGCATCCGTGGCCAAGTGGTTAAGGTCGTTGACTTCAAACCACTTGCCCCTCACTGCTGTGGGTTCCAATCCCGACAGGGACTTTTGATTCTTTCATACGAGGAAGCTATCCAGCTAGCTTACGGAATGTCGGTGGTTCTACTCGGGTGCCCGTTCATGCCTGAAATAATGCACAGAAGGGCACCTGAGATCTTCCTCCACCAGTAAAGCTGGAATGTCGCCAAGTGACCTATGCTGTGTCAATGTGACGTAAAACCCAACAAAACAAAAAAAAACAAATCATTAGTTATTTGAATTTTAAATGTTTCTGTCTATTTATTGGATGTAATTTGAAATTCAGTTAAGTAAAGTAAGTTTACATGATATTAGGAAAACAATACAGTGTCAGTTACTTAATCAGTTTAGTTCTACTAGTAATTTCAAACTTATGTTAGTGAAATTATACTGTTAAACTTGTGAGAAACATAAACAAATTATGAACAAAAAATTTGTTTGAAAATAATATGGCAAATATTAGAGGGAATAGACGGATGATACCTTTTACAAGAACAAATTTAGTGAAAACTTTACCGTTGTTTCTGTCGTGTTGTACTTTTACAATATTATTTATAATTACAGGTCAGACATCTATGTGCAGGTTGATGCAAAACTTGGTGACACAAATTCTACGGATGGATATTTTGTTGCAGCACGTATATTTGAAGGAGGGTGTAAACTGATAGATTCAACGGGTATCTTCTTCTTCGTCTACCCAGAATCCCAGAGATTTGTTGTCACTGGTAATATAGGTAAGTTACGATTGAAGTATGATGTTTTTGTTTTGTTTGTTTTAGCTAATCAAAACACAACATGCTGTAGGTAATTATTTTTGACCACTATTTTCCTGACCTCTATTTGTCTATTCTTGAAACAACCTTTTCTTTTACGAGTCAGGGTTAAATTCCAATATAAAATGTATTTCAATGAGTTATTTAGAGCAATTAATTATGACCCTGTAGTTTTACTTTACTATAGTTAGACCAAATTATCTAGTCAACTCCTTAATAATTTGCCTTAAGTCAGTTCTGTAAGTACTTTGATTAGAAATATTTTGCTAATGAAATATTATCTTTTTTAATAATCTGAGGCTTAAGAAAAACTTAACTTGAATTAGTCACTAGTACACAACACTGTTATATTGAATATCCATGTAACAACACTGTCAGAACATCTTAGGGTTCTATGTGATAGTAAAATGTACATGTTAATCTTATTTCAGCTCAGTCAGTCATTCATAAACTTGGACCAACAGGAAAACTAAATGTGAAAGGTTGGAACACTCTAAGTCTTCTTATAAAGGTATGACTCTAATTACATTAATTTTGTTTGGGTTTCATCATTGACACTGACAATGTAAAGGTCATAGCAATTTTCCAACTTTACTGGTGAAGGAAGACATCAGGTGCACCTCCATGTATTATTTCAGTCATGACCAGCCATTTCCATAGGTACCTCTCAGGCACCTTCTGTGCATTATATCTGTCACAAGAGGACACCTGTTTAGAACAACCATCTTTTGCAAGCTAGCTTAATGTCTTCCTCACATGAAATAATCCTAGATCCCAGTTGGGATTTGGACCAAAACAGAGATGATCAGTAGATTTAAAATGGCTCATTTTTCATATTCCTTTTGTACATTTAATTGGAACTGGTGTTAATTTTTAAAGTTTGAATTGATGCAATTTATTAGCTTGACTATACGAAGTATATGGAGAGCTGTCCTACTCGCCCCGGCGTCGGCGTCCGCTTCCAGATTTCAGATTAAAGTTTTGGTGCATTAAAATATTTCAATTATTTTTCACTATAACATTGTCATTTCTTAAGTTATCAACTTCAAACTTCAAGTATATGTTCCTTATCATCAACCCCATCTTATGTGACAAGGTTCATAACTCTAGCACCAATATTTTTAGATTTATCTCCCCTTGAACTTAGAATTTTCCTTAAAAAATACTATTTTTAGCTCGACTATTCGATAAGAATAAGTAGAGCTATTGCAGTCACCAGAGCGTCGGCGTCGGCTTAACCACTTATGTTAAAGTTTTTGTAATAGTTCAAATATTTTCAAAGTCCATTGACATATGGCTTTGAAACTTTGCACACTTGTTCACCATCATGACCCCAATCTGTAGACAGGAGGAGGTAACTCTATCAAGCATTTTGACAGAATTATGCCCCTTTTTCGACTTAGAATTTACGTTAAAGTTTTTGTAATAGTTAAAATATTTTCAAAGTCCATTGACATATGGCTTTGAAACTTTGCACACTTGTTCACCATCATGACCCCAACCTGTACACAGGAGGAGGTAACTCTATCAAGCATTTTGACAGAATTATGCCCCTTTTTAGCTCGACTATTCGATAAGAATAAGTAGAGCTATTGCAGTCACCCGAGCGTCGGCGTCCGCGTCGGCATAACCACTTATGTTAAAGTTTTTGTAATAGTTCAAATATTTTCAAAGTCCATTGACATATGGCTTTGAAACTTTGCACACTTGTTCACCATCATGACCCCAACCTGTAGACAGGAGAAGGTAACTGTATCAAGCATTTTGACAGAATTATGCCCCTTTTTCGACTTAGAATTTACGTTAAAGTTTTTGTAATAGTTCAAATATTTTCAAAGTCCATTGACATATGGCTTTGAAACTTTGCAAACTTGTTCACCATCATGACCCCAACCTGTAGACAGGAGGAGGTAGCTCTATCAAGCATTTTGACAGAATTATGCCCCTTTTTCGACTTAGATTTTACGTTAAAGTTTTTGTAATAGTTCAAATATTTTCCAAGTCCATTGACATATGGCTTTGAAACTTTGCACACTTGTTCACCATCATGACCCCAACCTGTAGACAGGAGGAGGTAGCTCTATCAAGCATTTTGACAGAATTATGCCCCTTTTTCGACTTAGAATTTACGTTAAAGTTTTTGTAATAGTTCAAATATTTTCAAAGTCCATAGACATATGGCTTTGAAACTTTGCACACTTGTTCACCATCATGACCCCAATCTGTAAACAGGAGGAGGTAACTGTATCAAGCATTTTTTTTACTATCAAGCACTAAGAATAGTCGAGCGTTGCTGTCCTACCGACAGCTCTTGTTTGACTTAGAATTTACGTTAAAGTTTTTGTAATAGTTCAAATATTTTCCAAGTCCATTGACATATGGCTTTGAAACTTTGCACACTTGTTCACCATCATGACCCAAATCTGTAGACAGGAGGAGGTAACTCTATCAAGCATTTTGACAGAATTATGCCCCTTTTTCGACTTAGAATTTACGTTAAAGTTTTTGTAATAGTTCAAATATTTTCAAAGTCCATTGACATATGGCTTTGAAACTTTGCACACTTGTTCACCATCATGACCCCAACCTGTAGACAGGAGGAGGTAACTCTATCAAGCATTTTGACAGAATTATGCCCCTTTTTCGACTTAGAATTTACGTTAAAGTTTTTGTAATAGTTAAAATATTTTCCAAGTCCATTGACATATGGCTTTGAAACTTTGCACACTTGTTCACCATCCTGATCCCAACCTGTAGACAGGAGGAGGTAACTCTATCAAGCATTTTGACAGAATTATGCCCCTTTTTCGACTTAGAATTTACGTTAAAGTTTTTGTAATAGTTAAAATATTTTCAAAGTCCATTGACATATGGCTTTGAAACTTTGCACACTTGTTCACCATCATTACCCCAACCTGTAAACAGGAGGAGGTAACTGTATCAAGCATTTTTTTACTATCAAGCACTTAGAATAGTCGAGCGTTGCTGTCCTACCGACAGCTCTTGTTTGCTGTAACTACTTTATTTCTTAAGGGATCAACTTCATACTTCAAATATGTGTACCTTATCATCAACCACATCTTATGTGACAAGGTTCATAACTCTAGCACTAATATTTTCAGATTTATCTCCCCTTGAACTTAGAATTTTCCTTAAAAAATACTATTTTTTGCTGTAACTACTTTATTTCTTAAGGGATCAACTTCATACTTCAAATATGTGTACCTTATCATCAACCACATCTTATGTGACAAGGTTCATAACTCTAGCACTAATATTTTCAGATTTATCTCCCCTTGAACTTAGAATTTTCCTTAAAAAATACTATTTTTTACTGTAACTACTTTATTTCTTAAGGGATTATCTTCATACTTCAAATATATGTACCTTTTCATTAACCACATCTTATGTGATAAGGTTCATAACTCTGGCACCAAGATTTTCATATTTATCTCCCCTTGAACTTAGAATTTTCCTTAAAAAATATTATTTTTTAATGTTTCTTATTTATTTCTTAAGGGATCAACTTCATACTTTAAATATATGCACCTTATCATTAACCACATGTTATGTGACAAGGTTCATAACTCTAGCACTAATATTGCAAGAATTGTCTCCCCATCAACTAAAATTTTTTTTACTTGAAAAATGTTATTTTTTACTATAACTTTTTTAGTTTTAAAGGTATCTTCCTCAAACTTCAAATACTTATTCTTTATCATCAATAACATTTTATGTGAAAACGTTCATAACACTTGAAGCAATATTTAAGATTTATCTCTCTTTGAACTTTGAGGATTTTCTTATATAAATATTATAACTTCTTTACTTTTTAAGTTATCTACTTCAAACTTCAAATATATATGTCTTATCATTACACACATGTTGTGTGTGACAAAGTTCATAACTCTAGTATGACTATTTCCAGAATTATTCCCCTTGATCTTGGAATATATGTTAACAATGTTATTTTTTTACTATAACTTAATACATAATTATACATAATGGATTTTTCTTTCATAATTTTGTCTTCCTTACTGCGTCCAGTATTTTATTAGTCGAGCTTCACAATCTTCTGTGATAGCTCTTGTTTAAGAAAACGTTAACTGTATTTGTTTAGGGAAACTCAAATTTTTTTTTAATACTAGAATTTGACATTGATAGTTGCTATAAAAATGTCATAGAAGCACCTTTTTATTTATAGTATATCTTTAATGAGCTTTTATGTAAAAAGTGTTTTGTAATAAGAATTAAAAGAGGATTAATAAAATTCACATAAAAGAGGAATGTGTGAACTCATTGTTTTCTGTATTTCAGGATGGCTCTGCAGTTGGTTCAATAAATGATAAATTTTTGTTTAACATCACTGTAGCTGACTTTAAGACTCATGGGTTCGCTGGTGTAGGAACATCATCATGGGGGATAGCAGATTTTGACAACTTTGTTCTTCGAAACGCTAAAGAAGGCGAAAAAATTATGAATAAAATGAAAAGAGACTAAAATTGATAGAAATTTGCAAGTTTTTCTTGACCAATTTTGGTTAAATCATCAAAGAATAATGTGATACTTGGACTTATCTCGAATATATTTTAAAACATTTTTGGGGCATTTTTACATTATGATAAATTGAACTTTTACATACTGTGATAAAGTTCTATAACTTGGACATGATTGATTATTGATAAAAATTCTAGCTATATTTTTTAGGATCAACTTTGAATGTTGCATGTTAATTCAGAATTTGAAAGAAAGATGTTTGTACATAATTTATTATAAACATTGTTATTGTATTAGTTTATGCAAGAAAATATTTTTACTTTTTTATCAAATAATGTTTAGGGGGTTCTATGCTTTACAGGTGTTCTATGCAAAATATTATGAAAATTGTGTATGTAGATCTATGCTTTTGTTTTGTCACATGTGTTTACATGTCATTATTTGATAAATTTACCAGAATTATGGTTTAATGTAAGCTAGACAATAAGTTCTTCTTGTCTATTATACATATTTTGTTAATTTTAATTAAGCAACTTTTAAGTTAATGTTTTTTAATTAGAAAAATCCCATTTTGTCATTAGTTGTTTGGATATAGTTTTGTGACCAGTTTATGATTATTTTGTTTAAGAAAGCACTAAATATGTATTTTTTTTTACAATTGTTACAATATAGTTGTATTTTTTACATATACATTCCACCATTGAGATTAGTGTATCCAAAGAAATTGTGTATATATATGTTGTTTAAACATTTTTTCAATAAGTATTTTTCAGTAAGATCTGTTGTATTATTTTGTACTTTGTTACACAAAACCTACCGTAATTAAAAGGTATTTTCTTTTAGAACAGTTTTATGTTCCGGAACAGTTTGGAGAATAGGAAGAGTTCTTTTTGGACCATTATATTATGAAATCCAAACCTTTAAAGCGGCCTTCATCTTTTATTTTGGAAAAGAAATCAGTGTTGTTTCAAACTAAGTATTCAATAATTTTATCTTGGAAAAGTGCATCATATCACTGTTAAGCCTTCTTCAAAACAGCTTCGAGAGAGTTATTTATTACCACAAGTGATGTTCGTTTCTGAAAATAGAAGATCTGGAAACAAATCATCGGGTTAACTAATTTACATATAGAGAGTAAACCAGTAGATTAGAGGTATCGAGGGGTTTCCTTATTGTTTATGTATTTTCTTGGTGGCAACTTTCATTTTCCACCTTAAATCTTTTGATTTATCAATTATTTGAAACAATTTATCTAAAAACAACATATTTGACCTTGAGAAAAGATGAAGACTGCTTTAATGTCTCACTGTTTATATATTTATATATGAGCCGCGTCGCGACAAAACCAACATAATGGGTTTGCAAACAACATGGATCCAGACCAGCCTGCGCATCAGGCTGATCAGGATCCATGTTGTTCGCTATCAGTTTCTCTACTTGTAATAGGGTTGGTAAGCGAACAGCATGGATCCAGACCAGCCTGTGCATCCGTGCAGTCTGATCAGGATCCATGCTGTTCGCTATCAGTTACTCTACTTGTAATAGGGTTGGTAAGCGAACAGCATGGATCCTGATCAGACTGCGCGATGCGCAGGCTGGTCTGGATCCATGCTGGTCACAAACGCACTATGTTGGTTTTGTCGTGACGCGGCTCATATTATTTAAATATGATGAATCTCAAGTTTGTAGTCATAATTGATCTTTTTCTTTGAAATGTACCTTGGAATTAGTACCTGTTTTATTTGTTTACAATATATAGCATTAACAAATGCATAATTGTGTTTATAGCTTATAGCTAGTTTTTTCACCATTATTGGAGAAGGTATTATGTTAGTAACATATGGCTTGAAGGGTAAATTATTAGGATCTAATAACAGTTTTTTTTTTCGCACCTTTTCTTATAGATTTATTAGGAGCTTGTAATGGAATGGATTGTGAATGTTTAGTTTGTGTTCTTTTATTTTTAAGCATTTACTATGTAAATTGGTCAAGACGGCACAGCACCCTGACCTATTGAAGTTGGTGAATGCTTGGCCAATTTAATTTGTTGAATGTTTACTGATGAAAACTTTCATTTTAGTGTTCACAATTATTTTCTTAGTAAAAAATATACTAGACTGATAGTGAGGGAATTTACAAAATAAAAATGTGGTATGATTCATCTGAAATACTGCAATCCTATTGGACAAAAGATAATTTCAAACACTAACTTTAATTAAGATGATATTTGTACCAAATAATTCTTTCCTAACAAAAGTATAGCACTGTTAATGGTTTATTATGCATGTATAAAACAAATCAACATTTTGTTGTTTTCTGAAAAGAAAGGTAATTGAATAGTCAACAACATGCTATGAATTGAAATAATCATCACCATTGTTATTGTCATGACAAGAGGTACCAAACAATACCTGTGACACAATACTTATTATAAATATATCCTGATAATTGTACATTACAAAAAATGCTTATTTCAAAAACTTAATAATACTACTCATCCATGGTCATTATAGGAAGTACTACAAAATGATATATCTGTGTGTTTACAAGTAGATCTAGTATTACTGGTGTAATGGCACTGATATTAGCCGTGCAATAGCTTTGTTTTAGCCACTCATTTTGCTTTTAAGATCCACTCTACTTCAATAATTAAAGTTCTAAAGTAAAATAATATAAGGATCTTTCCCCGGCAACCAAACAGATTGGAATATCTAGGTAACTGTTTAAGGCAGTAAAGAGGCTCTGTCCAGTTTCGGCTAAACAGTTACCCCAAGAGATAGTTATTTCCATCTGTGAAGACAATTGGTGTTTGATTATTTTCTTGCATATTACATATTAAATAATATTTTGGACAGAAATCATGTAAACTAATATTTTCATTTTGCACTTATTTCTTATAGAAGCATATGAATTTACAACTTCTTTCATAAAGGAAAAGAAATGATGTCATCCTATGAATGCAATTCATTCATAAAAGGAGACCCTGAATGACGTCATTTAAAGACAGATTTTTCTAGCACCAGTGAAAACAGTACATAATTCTGTCTGATATGCAAGAATACAGCGTTTCTTCTATTTTCCTTTTATCCTGTGCTAAAACCAACGTCTTTTGTCTATGTTTGTGCAATATTTTGTTTATTATGTATTAGAGACTAGTAATATACATTTATATATAGATAAAAATATGTAAAAACTGGGTTGTATGTCATATAAATGTTTAAGGATAAAAGAAGAAATCCATTTAGATTTGTTTATTATAATGGGATCTATATTTTTGTATATGAAATACTCAAGACTTTTGAGAGAAATAAACATACTCATATAACAGAAGCACAAGTTTCATTGTTATTTAAGTACATATGTGTTGATTTCATGTTATTACGGCAAAAAGAAATTGTTATAGAGAACATTCCAGGTAAATTATACAAAATGGCAGATAAATATGAAGCAGTAGTACTTAAATTGCTACTCAACTTACATTATAATTATTATAGACAATTTTTAGCTCGACTATAAAAAGTATATGGAGAGCTGTCCTACTTGCCTCGGAATCGGCGTCCAGTTTTCAGATTAAAGTTTTGGTGCAGTAAAATATTTTTATATTTTTCACTGTAACCTTTTCATTTATTAAGGTATCAACTTCAAACTTTAAATTTATGTTTCTTATCATCAACCAAATCTTATGTGACAAGGTTCATAACTCTAGCACCAATATTTTAAGATTTATCTCCCCTTGAACTTGTAGAAAATATTATTTTTTACTATTACTTCTTTATTTCTTAAGGGGTCAACCTAATACTTCAAATATATTTTCTTTATCATTAACCACATCTTATGTGACAAGGTTCATAACTCTACCACCAATATTGCAAGAATTATGTACCCATTAACTTTTATATTTAAAAAATGTTATTTTTTACTATAACCTCCTTAGTTTTAAAGGTATCTACCTCAAACTTCAAATACTAAGTAGATATTTTCGTTTGTGTGAAATATGGAATATATCTTCACGAAACATGATAAAGTGCCACATATTTTCATGAGCCGTGTTGAGTGAAAATATATACCATGTTTCACGAAAAATGAAAAAAAATAACCTTTTTATTTAAATTCATTATTAAAGAAAAATGGTAACGAATCCCCTTGCTTGATACACAACTGCAATTGTACAGGGCGCAGTAATATATTTATTATTTATAGATGCGTCTTGTTTTGCACGCAATATTTGGTGCTACATTGTGACGTCGCGTAAACAACTCTTTAAACGTCTGTACAGCGTTAATGACTGAATTAAAGATATTGGTATTCGATTTATGTTCTTAGTAAGACCATTTTCTATCATTCTAGATAGTTTTCAAAACAAAATTCAACAAAAATTTGTTATTTATATATCAGATTTTTAAACAAAATAGTGAAAGAAGTCCTTTAAAATAAATGAGTTTTGACTCTGCACACTTTCATACATTGGTTGTATTTATATTTCATATTTATTTTTTACAAATATGAAATATATTTGACTGATATAGCACCATATTTCATGGGTAAAATTAAATAAATATTTCTTATTATCAACCACATCTTATGTGACAAGGTTCATAACTCTTGAAGCAATATTTCAGATTTATCTCCCTTTGAACTTAAAATTTTCTTTAATAAATATTATAACTTCTTTACTTTTTAAGGTATCTTCTTTAAACTTCAAATATATATTTCTTATCATTACACACATGTTGTGTGACAAGGTCCATAACACAAGTGCGGCTATTACCAGAATTATTCCCCTTTGAACATGGAATTTATGTTAACAACTGTAACTTCTTGTCATAAGAAGAAATATATTTATTCATAATTGATTTTTCTTGCATAGTTTTGTCTTCCTTACTGTGTCCAGTATTTAATTAGTTGATAAGTTGATAGATGATAAAATTGCAGGTCAATTCTGGTAAATCTGACAATGCAAATTTCTCGTAAGCCAAGTTATGGGGACCTGTAAATAAAGTATTGAATGCTTTGAGTTTCAGGCATGCTTCACACAAAAAAAATACAAGAATTTGTAACAGAGTTACTAATGTCACCCTCCTCAGGGAAGTTTTATATGAAGCATAAAACTGTGCTATTTCAAAAGATTGAGCTATGGATATACCATATAACAGGCTTTGATAACCTTTGATCTCTAAGTGTGACCTTGACCTTGGAATTAGGGGTGCAGATGTTGTACTTGACGCATGACACATCGTCTTATTATAACAAACTTTTGTGCCAAGTTATATCAACTTCCTTTGGTAAATGACATAGTTACGGACCGGACACGAAAGTGTGACAGACAAATGGACGGAGCCTATTTCTATATCCCCCTTTTTTCTTCGAAAAGGCGGGGGACAATAACTTATTTTATTTAATACCATTTTATTTTAGTTCCATTGTGTTGGAAGTAAAAAGGTTATTGAAACACTCGAATCCGTTCCTGAAACCAACCAGTACTAAGCAATGAGTGTTAAGTTGCTTGCTCACGGAAACAACGGCTTGCCCCTGAAGGGGTTTGAACTCATACAGTCAGCAATCCTTATTTTACATTTATTTATTTTGTCACACGGACAGACTCAAGCTCTTATAGTGACTTTCCAGCTTTAATGGTGGAGGAAGATCTCAGGTGCCCCTTCATGCATTACTTCAGGCATATCTGGGCAGGGAAGAATCACGGACTTGGAATAACAAATTGGAATTATCTTACATATTTCAAAAAACGTATATTAATTATCTTCCCTTGTGCTATTGCATTACATTTTGATAAGGAATAAGATTAACAAGAGCTGTTGCCCAAGTGACCAATGCCCCCCAAAAGCATGCAGGTATTATGAAAAGAAAAGAGAATGAAAGTAACTAATTGCTTAATATTGTTCTTTGTATTATTGTACGTGTCCCTCAATGCACGACAAAGTTACAGTCTGGAAATGATTGTTGTGTGAGTGGAATCAAAATCTCGAGAGAATGAGTATCTTCAAACTATAAGTGTGACCTTGACCTTGAAGGTAGGGACATGGGTCTAAGTCGTGACATGTCGTCTTGGTGTGGTAGACATTTATGCCTAGTTATTATAAAATCCTTAACTGCATGACAAAGTTACAGTTCAGACACGGATGTGTGTACCTATAAACTCTAAGTGTGGTAAATTGAACTTCAAAATGGCAGTGTGACCTTGACTTTTGAGGTAGGTACGTGATTATTGGACACGACACATCATCTTGATGTGGTAGACATTTATGCCAAGTTATTCTAAAATCCTTAAATGCATGACAAAGTTACAATCTTATCTGGACACAAATGTGTGTACCTATAAACTCTTGTGATAAATGAAACTTCAAAATGTTGGTGTGACCTTGACCTTTGAGGTAGAGACGTGATTATTGGACGTGACACATTGTCTCTGTGTGTTGACATTTATGCCAAGTTATTCTAAAATCCCTCGATGCTGGACAAAGTCACAGCCCGGACACGATTATGTGTACCTATTAATTTTAATAGTAATAATGTAAAACTTCAATGTAAGTGTGACCTTGACCTTTGAGGTAGGGACGTAATTCTTGGAAGCGACACATTGTCTTGATGTGGTAGACATTTATGCCTAGTTATTTTAAAATCATTCTATGCATGACAAAGTTTCAGTACGGACACAAATGGTGGGGATGCACAGACAGACGGACAGACAGACAGTGCGATTTTAATATGCCTCCCTTCGGGGGCATAAAAAGATAGAAGTGAATAGTTCTGATACTTTTCTGAGACAATGGACCTTTAACTATTACAGGTATCAGTAACCTCCAACCATTTATCACCTGAAAAAGGGTTTGGCATGGTGCATTAACATATCAAATTTTAGTTCAATAACTAAATTACAGTAGAATCCCTACTAAAGACCACCTCGGATTTAAGACCACCCCGCTTTTAAGACCAGTTTTTAAAAGAACGGAATTTTCTGTTCTTTATGTCAATGGTTACATGATCCAGAATTAAGACCACCTCACTTATCCACTTTTAAGACCACCAAAATCAGTCCCAATTCATTATTTTGTTCTTTATTTGACCTCACTATTGAGACCACTGATATTAAAATCAACACCTTTAAAGATCCTAAATGTGTTGTTATGTTGTTATTATCTGCTTGATTGCTCTTAGGCATGACACAAGGTGTCAAAAGCTGTTATTTATGGGATATTTAATGAAAAAAGGTGAGAATGTTAATTTCATAGTGGTTTAATGTTGCTTTATCCACATTTGTTTTGTGAAGAAATAATGTCTGATATTGTATGTGAATTATGTAAGAAAGAAACTATTGAAAGAAAGAAAATTTGATATTAAATTTCTTCAGAAATATGTTTTCTTCCCATCAGATGTAACATTATAACATACTTTCATATTGTATTTGCAGGTTAAGATACATATTGTTTGTTCATACAAAATGACTAAAATAGGTCCTGGTCATAACGTGTGTAAGCAATGATAAGAATATTCACAATTAAGACCACCCCGCAATTAAGACCACTTTGGTCCAGTCCCGATGGTGGTCTTAATTGAGGGTTTTTACTGTAAATGCTTTAAACGAAAACTCCAAAACCAAGGTGGAGTTGGTTATGACAAGAGCCTTGCTTTATCTATAAAAGCTACAATGCTAATTTATGTTACTAGAATGAAGTCACATGGTATTCGTCCCTTAGTAAGGCATCTTTTTGGAATAAAAGAATAGAAACAACTTCACCATTCAAGGGATTTATTCACATTTACATTATGGCCCAAAATGAAAAAGCAATGGAAATAGCACAAAATACGATTTCAGTACAACAAATATAATTACGTAATGCCTTAAACTATACATGTATATCTATACAAATATATTCTGACATGTTTCTAGCATTGTGTATCTAGAGACATGACTTCAGTTACAAAAAAAGACAAAATAAACTAAATGATCTGCTAACATGTAAGTTTTCTGTACAAATCTATAAACACATACTTTGAGCATGCTGATTGTGTATAAACACACTAGTAGCTAGGCTTTCATTGTTTATACAGTAGAATCCCTACTAAAGACCACCTCGGATTTAAGACCACCCCGCTTTTAAGACCAGTTTTTAAAAGAACGGAATTTTCTGTTCTTTATGTCAATGGTTACATGATCCAGAATTAAGACCACCTCACTTATCCACTTTTAAGACCACCAAATTCAGTCCCAATTCATTATTTTGTTCTTTATTTGACCTCACTATTGAGACCACTGATATTAAAATCAACACCTTTAAAGATCCTAAATGTGTTGTTATGTTGTTATTATCTGCTTGATTGCTCTTAGGCATGACACAAGGTGTCAAAAACTGTTATTTATGGGATATTTAATGAAAAAAGGTGAGAATGTTAATTTCATAGTGGTTTAATGTTGCTTTATGCACATTTGTTTTGTGAAGAAATAATGTCTGATATTGTATGTGAATTATGTAAGAAAGAAACTATTGAAAGAAAGAAAATTTGATATCAAATTTCTTCAGAAATATGTTTTCTTCCCATCAGATGTAACATTATAACATACTTTCATATTGAATTTGCAGGTTAAGATACATATTGTTTGTTCATACAAAATGACTAAAATAGGTCCTGGTCATAACGTGTGTAAGCAATGATAAGAATATTCACAATTAAGACCACCCCGCAATTAAGACCACTTTGGTCCAGTCCCGATGGTGGTCTTAATTGAGGGTTTTTACTGTACCTATATATCTATAAGAAAACTCCCAAAAAAGTCCTTAAAAATTCTTTAATTTCAAGTTTTTTTCTTAAACAATATCAATCCCAAATTCATGCAAAAACTTCATATGCTGCAAGTTTCAAATTTTCAGGTTTTTGGTATTTTGAGACAGAAATGTTTGCTATTCAGGCAATACACATTTTGAAATTATCACTTGAATAATGATGAATAGTTTTGTTAAGACTGAAAAATGTATAGGACCATTTATAATATTTAGTGTGGTAAGAGTTAATATCAAAACGTACATTTAACTGATAAAAACAAACCCTGAATGACAAATAAAAAATTGAAAGAAGCAAGTTAAACAATTCTTTTAGCTGAGAATCAGTACAATGATTTATAAAATTAACAATATGCAACTCATTTATCAATATAGGCCACACATACTGATAAATAGTGGAGCAATCAAAGCTTAAGAAATATATGTAACATAGCTGTATGTAATGGAGTTGATCAATTTGCGTAACAGACTTATCGTCTATCTATTGTTGGTATCTTCAATTTTACAGCTAACATAAACTGTTGACAAAGTGTTGTCATCTTCATATCTACCATAAACTGTTGTCATCTTTATAGCTAACATAAACTATTATCATCTTCATAGCTAACATAAACTGTTGTCATCTTCATATCTACCATAAACTGTTGTCATCTTTATAGCTAACATAAACTATTATCATCTTCATAGCTAACATAAACTGTTGTCATCTTCATAGCAACCATAAAATGTTATCATCTTTAAGCTAACATATACTTCATAGTTAACAAAAAATGCTGTCATTTTCAAACCTAACATAAACTGTTGTCGTCTTGACAGTCATTAATTGGATATAAAATGTTGAGCATAAAGATGAGCATAAATATTTTAAAATCAACCCGCAGAAAAATGTATTAAGATTTTAAGAAAATTAAACATATTCACAATTCAAGAAATAATTAACATTTTATATCCAATTAATGACTGATTTTGCAATATTTATCACCATATGCTTCGTTACTAACGCAGTAAGGACTATTTCTTAATATTGTAACCTACTATTTGGTAATTTTCGTACATTTAAAATGTCGTTTGCAATGTGTAAATTACTTTCTTTGTTCATTTGAAAATATTGGACATTTAAGTTTATTTTAAAATTTTCATAAATATCAGCATGAATCTGGAGGCATGCTGTTACTTGACCGGGAATACCATTTCCATTTGCAAGCAAATTGGGGTCAATATATCAATGGTGCTAAAGATGGAAATGTGAAAAATGATAATAAAAAAAGACTTTCTGCTGGACAGAAAATGACTTAATTTTCATATATATTACAAACTTCAAGATTTGATAAAATACTTTTAATTGCAGACGTTTAATGAAATCTAGGCAATACTTTATGAATATATCTACTTTTAATTAGAGAATGCACAACCTTTGTTTGGAAGATTCTTTCCATTTTATTTGATCTGCCAGTTTTTAATGACACCGTGTACTCATACTGCGTTTACCTGTACTGTTTTGCGGACGCGATGACCTTTGTTTCTTAGATACGCGATGACCTTTGTTTCTTAGATATTCTAGGTTCTAATTTTTTTTTTTCAATTTGCAATATGAAAGGTCATTTGCTTCACTGGTGATAAAGCATTGCTGATGCCTTATTCTAAAACAATGGCAAACGTGTGCGTGTATCATTTCATATCCATACTAGGATGAGCTTCAATATTTATATGTGTTTTACAGACGTTTTAAACAATTCAAAATAATACAAATAATACAAAATCGATGATAAAATGTCTGCAGCCAAAACAGTGCATTTGTAAATCAAAGGCAACGTGTATCCATGGATATTTTAGTCACTTCGACTCGCTTACTTTTCTTTGTGTACTCGAATCTTAAAGCTGCAAGTCAAACTATTTCTTGAAAAAAAAATGTATTATGATTTTAAGAAATGTAAATAGATTCAACATTCAAGTTATAGTTAATTCAAGATTCAAGTTATAGTTTACATGTTGTTTGCGATTAACGACTGATTTTGTAGTATTTATCACTATATCTCTACTGCGTTACTAACGCAGTAAGGACTATTTTTGCATATTTTGATCTCTTATTGGTAATTTACGTGGATTAATAGTGCCATTTGCAATGTTTAAATTACTCTCGTTGTTTCATTGACAGTATTTTACTTTTGAATAATCATAAATCTGGAGGCATGCTGCTTTAATGAGAATAGTGTATTGTATCTCTTATGAGGAATCAACTCAGTTTGCTTATGGAAAGTCGGTTATTTTTTTTTATTATATTTTTTTTTGCTGTTTTTGTTGTTTGTTTTTTGTGGTTGTTGTTTTGGGTGGGGTTGTTGTTTTGTTCTTTTTTCTGTTGTTGTTTGCATTTATGTGTCCGATCATGAATTGATACTTTATACAGATGGAAATCGGGGTAGAGTAAATCTTGTAAGAAGCCATATGATCTGACTACATACCAGTGCGAATGTTGCATTATACTAGTGTATGAACATATATGTATTGAACGAGAATATAAAGACAACAAACTTGAACAGTATGCAGGTGACGGTTTCTGTGGTCACTTCAACAACTTCAGTTTCAGTTTTTATTAAAACAAGACATGTAATATGCAAATGGTTGTAACAAACAATTAAACAGAAATCCACTTTATAAGAATACAATTATGATTAGCTAAATAAACAAAAATAGGAGATCATATTGTTCAGTTTCATCTACTGAATTTCAATAAGATTGAAATCGGACCCGAAATTTGTGTTCCATTGTAAAGTACATGTAGTATTGAATACAGTCTCTGCCAGCATGTTTTTTTTTTTTGTCTTTACTTCAGAAGTTTCCGGATTTAGAAGTACCGGAAGTTCGTGTTATATGCACAGCCGCCCATATGGAAAATGCACGTTAAAACAGCATGCCTCATAATTCATCCCAATTGCCATGAATTTATTTCAAAAGTAAATTATTTTCAAGAAAACAAAGAAAGCAATATACACATAAAATCTACGAACATTACCAAAAATAAGTCAGAATATGCAAAAATAGTCCTTAATGTGTTAGTCACGCTGATTACTACTGTTAAATCGGTCATTAATTGCATATAACGTGAAAATTGTTTCATGAATTCTGAATATTTTACTTACCTTAAAATCTTAGTACATTATTCTCAAGGTGGATTTTCTGTCATCTGGAGGCATAGTATTTAGTCGATTACCAAACATTTATTGCATATTTTTAAGAGTCATTTTGTAGAAAATAAGTCTGCTTGTTTCTGAGTCATATTTCCCATTGCATTCGACAGGTCCGTCATTGTATAGAATGCCTTTATTTGTGTTTTTGTGCATTCATACTGATGAGGCAAGTTGTTTGTTTGTGCTCACAAAGGGAGACCACCAAAATAACCTTGATAGTCTGATCAATAATGAGTGGCGCCCCTTTATCTATGCTTCGGCCACTTTCGTTTATACAGAAATTACTTATACCGCTAATCAGCATTAAATTTTATTTTTCATGAAAATAAATTAAATTCCTTCTCGGCAACAAATTATCTACATATAGTTTGTGCTACATATATTTTTGGCAGAGAACATGCTATATCCAGCAGATTTATTGTTTGTTTTTATTTCGATTTACGTCTCATGGACACAGTATATATAGGTCACATGGCGACAATCCAGCTAATAAACTGGTGGAGAAAGACCTCAGATGCCCTTCCGTGCAGTATTTCAGGCACAAAAGGACCACTGACGTTCAGTAAGCTAGTTAGATAGCTTCCTCCCATGAAAGAATCCAAAGTCACTGTCGGGATTCGAGTGGTTTGAAGTTAACGACCTTAACCACTCGGCCACGGAAGCTCCGTAATTATTTCAAGGCAGTATTACCTATGTCATCCTCGATTTATATTGGGCTATTGACAAATACGCGAAGAAACCGAAACTATATTTAAACACTCATCACGTAACAATTAACAATACATAGCCTACTATCTTAATTATCTTGAATATCTGATATATTATACCTGATAACATTTTCATGTGAATTGTACTAATTGTCACAATATCATTTCAATGAAGTTAATCATGGTTGATAGTTTAGATAGTTATTGAAGCTCAGATAACATATCTCTGGGCGTTTTATAAGCTGAGAGACGTAGCTGAGTTAATTACTTTAAGTCCAAAGTTAACTACATTTAGATCAATTTTTACTTAGGTTAATTGTCTTTATTGACAATGAATTATATTTGAATATACCATGGCTTCAGCGGGATATACCAATGAAAACAAAAATTTTATTCGCGCACTTCGTCTGCAAGTTGATATCGGTACAAGCGTTCTAAAGGAATTACTCAAAAAACACGTTAACCAACACGGTAGTATTGCTAACTTTCTCAAAACTCACTCGAAGAAATTGAAAAATTGTTTGCAGAAATACACTCTTCAAAAACATCAATATGAGTGCCTTTATCCAGCAGGAGGACAACCCGTCGATATAGAGACATGGGATATTTCTTTGTTATGTGCGGTGTTAAACATTTGCTGTCATTTGTCTTCGATTGAGAAGCAAGCAATAGATAAAATAAGAAATACACGAAACACCGTGTTCTGTCATACATCGAACTTTAATCTAAATGATGCCGCATTTAGTTCTGTATGGACTGATCTAGAAACTGAATATGTCAACATATTGAATTGTATTGGAGATGCAAATTTTGCTCAAGAGATTACAAATAGTATGAGGGACGTCAAGGAAAAACGTATTGATGGCGATGAAATTGCCTCAGATGACATCCAAGGCTTATTAGAACGACTGGCAAGCATTACAGAAAACAGTGCATCCGATGTAGAACGACTGGCAAGCATTACAGAAAACAGTGCATCCAATTTAGAACTGCTGACAAGTATTACTAAAAGCAGTGCACCCGAGACAAAGCTAAATGATCGTGAGTACAAATTCTAATGATGATTAAGGTATAATTTTTGCAGTACTTAGTGAATAAATTATCAGTTTCATCAGTGTTATTTCCGATACGGCAAAACTAAAAATTAGTGAGATAAGTATTTTTTATCTTACTCTTCAAATCTGTTCCCTAAATGTAACTTATGAAACTGAATGTTGAACGTATTAAAAATGAATGTATAGTATTTTTTATTTCAGGCATTCTCAATCTCCAGTCTTATCTTCTTAAAGCATACATAGAATATACAAATATGAAAAGCCTTCCGATTGGTCCTTTTGGGGCAACTGATGTTGAGAAGATTTACGTTGAAGAGAATTTAGATGACATGTCTATTGAAATATATAATCGCATTGAATCAACAGGAAATTGTCATATTAACATACCATATTCAGATTATCAGAAACTTTTCAAATTGTTCCATGCTGAAGAGGAAACAAGACATATTGTTATTGCTGGCTCGGCAGGAAGAGGAAAAACTACTTTCTGTCTCGAATTGGTCAGTATGTGGTGTTCAGCCGTTCAGAAATCTTTGAATGCCGACACCAGTTTAACACTGTATGAACAAGAGCTGTTAGATCGTTTTAATCTATTGTACTTTGTTTCCATACAGAACGCTGTCGATGAAGACTCAGTAATTAAAATGATAGCAGCACAACTATTCATTGAGAACAAGGGTCTTATGAAAGATGTTGAAGAATGTTTTAAGGAAATTCCAGATAATTGTTTGGTAATAATCGACGGACTTGATGAATGGCATGATGCCTTTTCAAACAAATTACCAAAATTTGATCAATTGAATTTTTGCAGAATATTGTGGACCACAAGGCATTCAAAACTGTACCTTCTGTCAAAGCTACAGAACACTAGAATATTAGACATTGCCCCATTAAGTAAGGAAAGCGTTGAAAAACTGGCACGAAACTTCCTGAGCATCATTCATACAGATAGTTCTCCAGCAGTCGATGAACAGGTTCGGTATTTCTTAAGCGATTTAATGAAATACAAAATGCAGTTACTGGCAGAAAATCCGCTGATTTTAATGTACCTTGTCTATCATTGGTACGAAGAACACGGGTTAGAAGATTCAGTAACATTAAACTACATAGGTGTTTTAAACCTCGTAATGAAAACTAAAGAAGCGTCATCAAATGAAACACAGCAAGTTGTGAGCTCTTTCCCAAACTTGCCAAGTGCTTTAGCATACAAAAGCAATATCAGTCACAATGCCCCGGTTCTTCGACGACTATGTCCGTTTGCATACGAGTGTTGCCTGCAATCTCTTTATGTCTTTGAAGAAGGATCAGTATGTGATACTATTGGAAAGGCAGATACTCAAAAGTGCTTACAATCCGGTTTGCTCTCATCAGTGGTTCATATGACGTGCCAGCAACCGAACTCACCCAAACGTCGTATCAAGTTTTTTCATAAAACGTTGCAAGAGCTTTTAGCTGCAATATGGATTTGTTGGAAAGATCCTAAAAGCCATAGAGAACTTGAACATTTTCTTAAAGAACAAGGCACTATACAGAAGATACAAGAAATGTCGTTGATTTTAATCTTTGTTTGTGGTATAGATCCAACAAAAGCAGAGATAATTTCGAAACATGTGGCAACAGTAGCTTTAAGGGACGAGGAACTTAAAAACTATAGGCAATCACTTCAAGGTCGTTACTCATTTAGAAGTTCAGAAGATGTCTCTATGTCATACCGAAAGATAAAGAGTCTTCAGCAGTTGATACTTGAATGTCAAAAGGAGATGCAGTATAGGTACAGCAAGAATTCTACTCGCCACTATTTAGTAACAAATTTTGGTACAATTTTTGGCATGATGAGTGACGCATCAGAGTTCCAGTTGTATGATATTATTATTGCAGATAGGTTGGATAAATCTGTTTGTAAGTTGTTGAATGAAAACACAAAGAGCTTACGATCGATTTACATTGATCTTCCAAAAGCAGAGAGTACTGAGAAAATTGAACTTGCAATTTGCAAAACAACTGAAATGGAGAAACTCACTTTGGACCAAACCAGTTCGCTCATAATTTATAAATTGACTCCATTGCAAATGCAAAGACTCCGCTCTCTATCTTTGTGCCTTGACAAAATAGACAAACTGCCGGAATCCATGAGTCATCTTGTGAATATAACAGGCATGTCTTTGAACATTTCTGGGAGTCACAGAGTCGTTGAAGAGTTGGGAGATATTTTACACTCATTAGCGAATCTGAAGGAACTAGAGCTTGAAAGTATTGTTTGCGAGGAAAACAGGCACGAAAATCACCACTGCGAGATTGCAATTGATTTGAGTAATTGTAACAATCTGAAAAAATTAAAATTAGAAGATGTGCGTTCTTCCCGCGCAACACTACCTACCTCTGTTCAGCTTGAAGAAATTCGACTTTCTGGAGCAGTTTCAAATTTATCTTCGTGTATCAGTCGTCTATCTGAATCTATGTCGTTGTCTTTAATTGTTTTGGGCGATTTTAAACCATTCATCTGGAATGAACCGGACTTCAAAGCTATAAAATCGGAGTTACCCAGATGGTACTATTTAGAGTATGTTTATTTGATTGGAATAAACTTTGAAAGATACGGTATGGCTCCAACATTCAGTGCACAAAAGAACCTTAAATATTTATCCCTGGAAGATATTCAGCTTTCTAGATCAGGCTGGATTAAGCTTCTTCTAAGCCTTGTGGCAGATACGGATAGAGAGATTGAAAGCGTAGCAGAAGTGCAAATTATTACTATTACAACAACAATGCACAAGGACATAGTGTCAAGGATTAAAGGAGAAAATGCTTCAATGAATGTGAAAAGAATTTTTCTTGATCTGAAGCTGCATCAATGCCGCGACAAACTTTTGAGACTATCTGAACTCAGGTGTGCGTCCACTGTGTAGCTGGAGTGGAGAAATACACATGCCAAGTGAATTAACCGATGTTCATGAATATCTTTTTTGTGGCTGCGTCGTGTGAACGTTGTCCTTGCCTTGTTGATCTTTGTTCTCATTTTGATACCTCTAACCAGCCCTGTACATTTCACCTCTTCACAATTTTACTTTAAATGTAAATATAAAGTTAAACCTTGTTAAAGATAAACTTTGTAAAATATTTTCATATATTGTCAGCTCCAGTGTTTCGTGACAGGTAGATATCTGCATAACATAAGTTTTATCATTATATGATATCAAAAGAGATAAAACACAATAGATAAAAACAATTATACAATTACGAAATATTTCACCCAATTAAAGCCGTGACTTTATCAATGATAAACAGATATTCAATTCTTCCTTGTCGATTTGTCATTATATCCGAACTCTTACAAAACCTTTAACCTTTAGCACGAAAGTGATCAACTTTGTGATCCGTACATATTTTCCAGGCTTTAAACTGTTGGCTTTTAATCTTGGTAACCCACAAATGATCGTCTTGGTGTCTAGAATAATATCTATCGCGCTGGACAACCAGACAGTCGCGAATATTCGGCTCTACCCGTCACTGATCCACGTATGAATTGCAATATAACTAATGGAAGACATTGCAAGTTACTGACGTATACCCATTGATTAGGTCATTAAAATGCTTGATAAACAATTTGTATGAAATAATGTAAAATATAAATAACGTTAAAACGCTAATTCGTAAGACGATAGAAGTCTTTTCGGGAATACCAGTTTTCAACGACGGAATGGTACAAAAACAATGACACTGATAAAGGTTCAGATACACAGTACATGTATTGTTTTGACATTCGAGAAGATTTTAAGAAAGCCATTCATGCGAATGACACAGGATGAGATAAACGTGCAGCCAGTTTAAAGGACCTCCACTAAGCCTAAAAACATTTTATTTTATTTCTTGCATAGATCCTCTGGGTCATTTAAAGTATAAATATATGCAAAATATAAGCGAGATACTAATAGTCGGGAAAAAATAAAAATCGTAACTTTGCGCCATTCTTGGCCTGATTTGAGTGAAAAGCGTTGTAACTCTTTTCAAAAAAGTAATCCTTGAATAATGAAGTGCGCGAATAATTTGAAATTTCGCACACAAGTTATGGGTCTTGACCTATAATCAAATGGAAGATTAATCTCGAAAAAAGTATTTTAAGCACTGTCATGTAAAAAAATAACCTCAGTTGAGTCCCTATAGACCTAATTTCTAGTTTTGATGGTCTACCGACTGAGCTTATTAGGTGACCAAAGTTATTTTGTAGTGATCTTTGGCATCATACGACAATATTTTTTCCAAATCAATCGAATTGTTGTTTGTTGTTGTTGTTGTTTTGTATTAAAGGTCAAGTAAAGTTGGTCTTTTCTTAAAAAACTGCCAGTTTTTTTTTCTAAAGACACTATACGTAAATTCATATTGTGGCCACCTATAGGTTGTAGAATGTTAAGCGTGTGCACATGTCAGTTTATTTTATATTTACAAAGATACTGTGTAACAATTATCAATATTTTCTAATATCAAATTTTAAATTTGAGCATAGTATATCTTTAAGTCATCGTTGCCAATTACCAATCTGATAAAATATCAGTTCATATCTCATGGCTTCATGTAAAGCATTAGAACTTAACAGACACGGACTATCTGCTAGTATTCAGTTATGATTTAATAAAACACAATAAAAACAAGAAAACAATGTTTGTTATTGTATCTTTGGTTTATAAAATACATCGTAAAACAATCAGTAATGAATAGATTACAAAATTATACAATACTGTGAATAGGACTATGTAAATGAGACACTAACAGATATAATGACATCACTTGATGTTTATATGAGACAGAATTATATATCACAGAATATAAACACTACATTGAAATTTTAATGTTCATCTAGGCACTACATAAGGTTGTATAGTGTGTAATGTTCCGGAGATGTGCCGTCATTCGGCTATTTGTACTCTCCTGCGCATCAGTCAAATGTTCCCACTACCGTTCACTTTCTTTGAAGTGAAGAAGTGTATTCAAAGCTGCTAAAGGGGCGCTAACGTATTCTGGCTAACACGTTCTTACCAGTACAATTGAAAAATACTCATTAGAAATATTAGTAACTAAGCAGAACTACAAACATATTGATTTCACTATGATCAATCTTAAATGTAAGTCATTCATTTCTTTATAAGCTTTTTTACCTCCTTACTGGCACGAGAAGCACAATTATGGTATACATGTATAATGAATTTCCATGCTGATAAAACAAGATTTAGGAATTAATACATTTTTTCTGACAACAGCTGAGCAAACAAATGTAATATTGGATCACAGTTTTGAAATACATTGTCAAATTTTGATGTACTTTCATCAATCAATCGATTTTGTTTCTCATTTTTACACGAAATTTTAATTGCAATAATCAAATATTATATTGTATTTATTCCGCATCACGGTACCCGTAGAATGTGCTTGGTCCATAAATTGGCGGTACACAGGTGCTCTCATAAGTGGTGCCGAACGTGTCTACATTAATATTTTCCTTATTTTTATCTGGAGTTATATGAACCGCACTCGGTGACGAAACACTTGGGCATTCCGTGAAAAAGTTAAAAGGAATAAGGTGGAGGGACAGTTTATTCCACGACGTTGAGGTGGACGGAACGTCTTCTGTATGCGGAATATGGTACATTCCAAGTGTTGCCCAGGCAACGAGATCTTCATTAACAATTGTATCATTGTCAGAAACAAAACGTTCAAAGTCAACAACAGGATTCCAAGGATCGTTCTGAGCATAAATAGAGCTAGAGAGATCTTCAGTGTCGTCATACTTTGTTATAACAAGAGGATATTTCGCCCATTTAGCCGCGTTAGTGACAGGCACATAATCAAGTAAATATTTAGAACTACTTTTGTTTAAAATACGATACGCTCGCTTTGTCTTGTATTTGTTGTGTAAATATTTATCATAGATGAGATGATATCTCGGATTATCAGAATCGTCGACAACAATGTCCATCTCCCGCTCCATCTTCCGTTCACTGAGCACAAATTGGGTCTTATTTGATTTGGAATACCACGGATGACGTATTGTTTCTAAATCAACATCTAATACTGAATACCTATTTTCTTGACGTCCTATATCTAGATCTATCTTAAAATGAAATAACTGTTGATGCACATTAGCGTTTACATCGAAATATAAAGGGTTTCCGTACTGTTGTTCAAATGGAAGTTTATACGTTGCCTGAACATACCCAGTTGTTGAAACGCGTATTTCTATCTCCCCGTTTAGTCGGAAGATGTAATCGAAAATGTAATCTCCATTCCATATGGTTGCTATATGACGCACTATCAGGTGGTAATCAACTATACCTCCATAATGTTTATATCCGCCCGCGTAATTATTTGTATAATGCCTCCGTAGGGGAATACCTGGGTTTACCTCAAAAATACATATAGAATTCTTATAATGTAACGGTACTCCTGAGTTTACAAAGTTATGTGTATCAAGAAAGGACGCCGTATCAGGACAGTCGATGCCACGTACAAGCTCAAAAGATGAAGCTCCTATCATCCACGATGTTAGATACAGGTTTGATATTGTCTGTGATGGACCATATCCCGTATGAAATATCACTGCATCTTGTAAACTTATTTCATATGCAATACGTTCACTTTGAAACCTGACATCAAAAATCTGTAATCCCGTCGAGGGACGCATCCGGACGTCAAAATCCCAGTGCATATATTTCACGTGTTGCCCAAATATTGTGTATCTTTTAGCATCGGGTTCATAGAATCTAGGTCCTTGTAAAGGTTTTGCCATTTCAGATTGGCCGCGTCTAGTATACGATGAATATATATCCCTATGTTGCCGACTAGGGTTTTCGAACTTTATCTTTCTCATGCGTTTAGACTCGTATTGCTCAATTAAATCTCTGACTGTGTACACAAGTTGTCCGTTATAAACAATTTTGTCAATTTTCCACTCTTTGATATTATTAGACGTGTGATTAATTTGAAGCTCCAAACCCAACGGCTGTAAGTAGTAGCCCTCAACATCTCGGAATGACCAAAACCACGTGTCTCTTTGTCCGCTCTTTTGACCACGTGGTGCGACGTCGCGAAAAATCATACAATTTACACCTTTCGTGCAGTTATGATAGCAAAGTCCATAACTTTCAATTAAAATATGATACGCCTTTTCGGAGAAATCGTTTATCATTTTAAATAACTGATCATAATCTATATTGTCCACCGGCCTGCTTGTGTACGGTATTGGAAATCGAGCGTACGATGGATTTCTTGCGAGTATATGAGTTCTTGGATTTGGAATGGGTGAAACTAAATACTCTTCCACTTTCGGCGTGGCAAGGTTACCCCTTATCACCACTACTTTTGCTGCTCTTTTTATTCTAATGCTCCCTCTGTCTAAATGTTCCAGCACAGATGTTTTCAGTGGAATGTGAAGATCTATCATATAAATATAACTACTGTTTACCGTTGCTTTCTCGAATCTAGTCAATCCTATCTTAGATTTGTAAAGCATATAATCAAGGACTGCCTTATACTCGTCCACTGACATGTCCTGGAACACTCCAGGGTTTTCAGTGTCCACGGGAATGATTGGGATACCTATGAAACAGTAATGTATAACGCCGATATGGACGGCTAGAATAATCACAGCGGCAAGGAGTATCACAGAACAAAAGAAGATGATAATGGCGAAGAGTTTCAGTTTCTTTATAGGTCTGTCTGATTTTGTACCGACTGTTCTAGCTTTTATACCCTTCGTCAATGGGACCTGAAAAAAACACATCATGAAATAATATTTGAGGAAAATATACTCGTACGTCCAGATTTAAAATAAATGAATGTATAAAGTTGAAGTAGATTTAAAAGCGGCATGCCTCCAGATTCATGATTCATGCTTATTTTCATGTAGTTTTTAATGTTTCAAAAGTACAATATATTGTCTAGTGAACAAAGGAAGTAATTTACACGCTGAAAACGGCACTTAAAATTTACGAAAATGACCAAAAAATAGGTAAGATTATGCCCAAATAGTCCTTACCACGTTAGTCACGCAATAGAAATATGGTGATTAAAGCAGAAAAAATAGTCATAATATGCATATACATATATCATGTAAATTACTTTTTCTTAAAATCTTAGTACATCTTTCTCTGAAATCTGTTGGGTCATCTGGAGGCATGCAGCTTTAAAATATATAAGCCAACCGTTGTACACAAACGCACGTTTCGCAAACGTTTATATTTTTTTAGATATAGAAAGATATCAAGAAGAATGACTTGCTAATGTCAGATTAGATAATATATTATTGTTATCTTCTTTTGTATAGTGTCTAAACAAGTTTGTCAAATATTCTAAGTTTATAATCAACTTTATACCTTTTCAAATACAGTTTAATGTTTCGAAATATCATAACTGCAGTAAAGTAAAAAATGTTGTTTGGGTGGTTATTTTATTGTTTTCTTTAATCTGATTTTATTATTATATTTTTTTTCAAGCTATTTTGAATTGTGTGAGTTATTCCTGCATTCCCATGTTTCTCGTTTTCTGGAAATATCATTCGCAGTTGTTCTGTTATTATCATTTCACAAAAAAAAAATAAAGATTAACACTTGTTTACTGCAAGCCCCTTCATACACTTGTATTATAAACGATGTGAAGTTAATGCCGAAAGCATTACAAAACTTGGCATAATATGCTGGCAACATCTTCCAACAATTTGACTTTTGCTTCTATGCTAAAGCATAAATGTCGCTCAAGTATTTATTTAGGAAAATATTTCTCGCGATCTTGTAAACAAAATAAAACGGAGTAAAAAGCATTGCCGTGTTTTTTATCTTTCTGGTGAAGGCTGATAATGTAATTCTTTCAATACCCTAGCAGAAATCCGGAAAGAGGAAACACACAAATAAATATATAAACAGTGTAACTGAGAATATAAGCTTGATGGTTGATATATAAGCATTATAATATTGTTTTATGTACTGTTTATGAGATTTTATTTGGCATATGTCCATTACAACAAAGCAATATTCTCATATCACATATACAATTTATATTTCAGACATAGAAGTAGTATATAAAGTAAAGTACATTATTATACATGTATTTAAAAGTGCATGTTCGTTATTTCTGACAGAATTTGCCCTATCTGGTAGCTATGGCTTACTAGACCAAATGATATTCAAAGTTTAAAAATGTTTATTTTGTGATCATACTTAATTTCGATAGTTTTCATTTGATTCTTTTGATTGTTCTGCTTCGGACTGCTTCGGGTATTAAAATTTTAGAACACTAGTATTAGATTGTTGATATCAGACATCTTGGGTTCGAGCCCTTTTTGAGTCATAAACATTTTTCACCATATAAAATACAAATACTGGTTGATTCCAGGAAGCGAAGACGAGGTGCAAATACGCTACAATCCTAATGAGTGTAATATTCGCCCTTGCAACAATGCCATTTTTATTGAAATCATTTTTTTTTTCATGTAGACTTATAGTCTTGAACCGCATGTTTCTGCAGGTGGGATTTTTAGCTCTATTTTTAAATATATTACATACACAAGTACTTTAAAGTCACAAGATTTTAAAAAGAAATGAAGTAAATACCAACAGTCTTAATGAATCTACTAAGACATACATAAGATGAAAATTTTTGTTTTTCTGTTAAAATTATTCTTATAACATTAATATGGATCCTACAAATTCTGTACGTACTGTTTATATGTTTTGATTAAGATATTACTCACCCTGCAAGCAGAATCATCGTCATCGGCTGCTTTAATGGCGGTGTCGCTTGCTGCTGTACCGCCAGTGCCGTTTGCTCCTTTACCGCCAGTGTCGTTTGTATATTTACAGCCAGTGTCGTTTGTATATTTACAGCCAGTGTCGTCTGCATATTTGCTGTTAGCGTCAGTATCTTCTATAGTGATCTTGACCTTGTGTTTCACCTTTTTCTCCCTACCCATAGTAGAAGTTTCACTTATGTCTCCATTAGCCTACCATCCTGAAAATTGTAAATGTGAAAAAAAGTGTATAAAAGGCACATTATGTCTCAGATAATAATATATTTTGTTCTCCTCTAATAAGATCAAAGAAATTTATAACTTTTAACTAATGTTTAATAGGCATGTTATAGATGCTGTTCACCTACAGAAATAGCAATGTTTTACATTTTTTGTCATTAAAGTAGTAAAATGTAAATTAAATAATATTTTGACTTCCATGCAAAATACTAAATAAGTATAGCTGTATTAATCTTTGTTTAAGTACATTTGGCTTTCAAAATGTTTATAAAAACCTTAGATCTATTATTATAACGCTGTTTTCTTTAATTCAGTTAGAATATTGCATTATTTTCATTTCGGAATTCATTATCTCATTGACTAACTTCTTTGTAATAAAGAAAGAAAGAAAACAACACATGAAACTATGGTACAAAAATGTCATAAGCTGTAACATATAGGTATTTTTTACTGCATGACACAAGGAAACAACAATATATTTAGTCAAAATCAGTTTTAATGGGCCAGACGTAGACCATATGTCGGCCATTTTGAGAACAGTATGTCATCATTTAAATCGCGGTAATGGTGTTTTATTTCATTTTATTTTTCATGTTTCAGTTCAAAGTTCTACGTGTTATTTTGCATAATTTTAAATATTAAAATATTATCTTTACATTGTAACTCAATATTTATTTTTTCAACAAACAAAAACATTTAGAATATGACGTATGCACAAATTTAACGGACTAGTGTTGCTTTTGGCAGAAGTTTGTAAAATGTTGTTATGTTTTATAGATTTAAAATATTTTGCACAAAAACTTTGTTGTTTAGGTGTTTGAATAAAATATGTCAATTCTGACCAATTTATGGAAATATGCCATTACCGTGAAATAAGTGATGACGCAGAATTAGTGATGTTGAGTATAATTGGCTTTTAATGGAATACATTTAAGTTTAAAGGCAATAAATTTTACATAAAATACTTTATATTAAAAATTATGGAAGCCTTGGAGGGTCATTTTTGAGTTTCGACTTATAGATTTATTTTACTATTTTCTTATGACTTTTGATTTGTGACTTTTGATTTATGACTTTTGATTTTGGACTTATGGATTTTGTTATTGTCCCACGTGCTTGCCCCATAATTTCCAAGGAAAATATGGCAGAATATGACAACGATTCAAACGAGGTAAGTTCATTTACCTAAGTTTCCTTGAGACTTATTAAAGGAAAATATATGTGGGCTCATATGCAAGAACATAATGTTTTTCTTGTATAAGTCTTTTAAATTGATTAAGAACAGAAAATACTTTGCTTGCATTGCATTGCATTGGGTATACATCTTTTATTTTGATTTCCGGAACAGGGATATATAATCTCAAATTGACATACAGCGTATGAATCAAACGCTTTGTTTCTTATATGGGTTCCAGTTTTAAATCCAAATCAGTCTCGCATTGTTGTTTGCTGCAGTTTTAATCGGTTTTCACCCGTTCTTTCATTCTTCGTCCATCTTTTATTGAATATAGACCAAATTATAGGCATTATTTTGACAAAAAAATTTGTAGTTAAGAAGTTTCATGAAACATGGTATTTCAAAAACAATAAACCATACAGCTTTGAAATTTCACACACTTGTTTAGAACATGCTCTAAGTTAAAACTCTCTGAATTGCATTGTTATCAAATTATGCCTTTTTTCGACTTTGACTTTATGGTTTAGAATTTTCATGAAAAATGGTTTCTCAAAAACTATTTTAGCGATTCCTTTGAAACTTATAACACATATTAAGTGTTGATATTTAAGGTCAATGACCAAGTTTCGTATGAGTGGCTCACGACTCGACATACTTATGCAAATTTTAAAGCTAAAATGTTTTGTCAGAAGGTTTATGAAATATGGTCCCATAAACCAGTTATGATATAATATTTGAATTTACTGGCAGATACATCTCGGCGAGACAGAGTGCATTGTGTTGTTAACAAAATTTTTGATTTTAACATTTAATCGTTCTCCTTTTTCGACAGTCTGTGGGTTTGGGGTATGCTCATTACGAAAGACAATGAGATTTCCATTACATATATAAAGTCGGCCATTCTTCGGAAAAAAACTTGTGAACGTTATTTAATATACACATTATACAATGTATACAGTTTCTTAAAGTTAACTAGGAAATTTTTAGCTAGAGACTGTGTTTGTTTTTTCTCTCTTTTGAGCATTTAGAAATGAAGAAATAACGCGCTGACAAAGATTTTAAAAATCTTGACTTCAATAATAATACAGACACTCTAGCGTTGCTATTTTACCTAATTTATCTTATGTTTTCAAAAGCTTCGTTAGAATACTCATGATTTTCTTAGTTTTTCATCAGTAACGTATCAACAATGTGTTGTTTTGTAGAAATATGTCTTCTGTGACGTAAATACTTTTGTTGATGGCAGTGTTTATTTTTAGCTGTGCCTTAGTGTTAGCTTTTAAGTAAGGCATATGTGCTATTTTAGAAAATAATCCTTACCTCTGTATTTCTTATCTCTTTTTTTTTTAAATTAAATATAATGAAGCTCAAATGCAGTTTGTTTAGCATATCTAATACATTTTTTTACTTATAAGACAACCATTTTGTTACGGTTGTAGAATAAAAAATGTTTGTTGTTATCTGTTTAAACGCATTTATTACAAAAAAACTATTGATAGCTCTGCCAACCTGTTACGGTCTACCGTGAGGTAAAAACCTTTGGTAGTGTGGTCTCTCGGTAGAGATATATTTAGGTAGTCTGTTGAGGGTGTTGGCTGGTTCCACACAGTTTTCTTTGCTATTCTATGTCTACTTTGCTCATTTCAACCTCTTACTTATAATTTTAATGGAACACTATCTCTACATAGATAATAAATTTTCTGTATCATTTAAATACTGTTTATTCAGGTGGTAAATTACAAGTTTATTTTGGTTACATGTATAACAAAGTTACAATAAAACAATAATAAATTGTCTACATATGAGGACAATGTCTTTTTATCATTCAGGACCAGATTTAATATGATAATGTAAATAAGTACAAGTTTGAAGTAGAAATTATCAAGAGTTTTCAAGTCATATTTGTGTCAAAACCGTTTTCTATATTTTATTTTATACCTATAAATTTTATTCCAACGGATAGAAAATTCCGCATTATGTTAGTGACAAATACGGAACCATATTTGGAAATGCCGGATTATTTTTGACGTTGGTTCCGATCTTACCTTTGCCTTACGTAACATTAGGAAACGGGAACAAAAATTATAAGAGGCGTCGCCGGTTTTGCATAAATTACGACGTCGCGCCATTTTTTACGTATAAATACGCAAGATATACGAAAAATGCATTAAAAAATAAAAAAGATATAGCAAAAGTCCACGTAATTCTGGGACACCCCTCGTACGTATTCATCCGTCAGTCATAAATTTATTTTTCATTTTCTGAAATTTCTTATAGAAGTGTAGTTTAATGTAAATCATTTTACTAAAAACGAAAATGTATATAATAAAAGTAAAATTATGTTGTAGTAGCTTTCTAAGGCTATGCATTTTTCTACTTGCAACATTGGAAAATTGATATCTCACTCGACCTTCGGTCTCGCGAGATATCAATTTTCCACCGCTGCTCGTAGCAAAATACAAAGTCTTAAAAAGCTACTACTACATAATATTCCGTATATATCTCCTTTAATTTAATATTATAATGCCTAAGCTTGTACAACACGGAAAAATAGCGTACCAGTCAACCGTGACTAAATTCAACAAAGAATTAAATAATCTATTTCAAGATGTAAAATGTTAATAAAAATTTGTAATAAAGCTACACATCTAGAAAATAGCTCAGAACTTTTTAATCTGAATAAAAAATTCGTTATTGATCAAGAATAGTTTATTTAGTTTAATACTTAATGCTGCAGACGTCACTTATAATTGAATGTTCCGAATTAAAACTTCTATACATATGATTTCACATAAACAATTGATTTTGATTCTTCATGTAAAAAAAGATCAACAATGATAAAAACATATGAATGCAATTATTCTAATGCAAAAATGAGGCTAGTGGCTAAATGTACTTGTAAACATTATATGACTTCAACACCACTCCCGGCCGATGTGCTCTCTTGCGTTTGGTGATTGTATCACACATTTGCTTATTTTGCATTAATCTAAAATCAAGTAAAACTAATGTTTAAACCAAGGCAAAGAGTAACAGCAAATGGCAAAAGTTATAAGTCAAAAGATAAAAGTCATAAGTAAAAAGTGATAAATTATAAGTGATAAAAGTCATAAGTAAAAAGTGATAAATTATAAGTGAAAAGTCACAAGTCAAAACCTAAAAAAAACGAGAAAATAAGTCAGCATTGATTACAAAGATCAATTATTATTTTTGAAATAACAATCATATATATATATTCCTTTTAAAATCCATAATACATCCTATAAAGTATGGTTGCTATTTGTTGCGAATGAATAAGACGTTTGAATCTAATTACACAATGACATACTTGAAATTACACATATATAATTAAATGTTACGGTACGAATCCTATTCAGCCAGATGATGTGCAATCTCGGACGGGACAGAACTAGCCCTGTAAGGGGTTCCGGGTTCGATTCCCGGTATGGCTGCATATCTTTCTTCCCCTGTGACATCTCCCCCTGTGACATTTGGCATAGTGGAAAGTGTCCCTGCCAATCACGCGGCAGACCGAGGTTCTATTACTAGTCGGGCAGCCGTTTTGTAACCAGGGCTTGATAGAAGAGACAAAACCAGAAGGCGATTCATATAGTGCAGTTAATCTCGTAATACGTATGCCAAAAAAGAAAAGAAATATTGCATGTATTTTACGTAAAAAGTCACAAAAATTGCACATACATATATTGTGATGTAAAAACTTTACAAATTAATATTTACAGGCTGCTGAGTTGAAAATCTTTAAAAGGACCATTCACTTGTACAATAAATGGTTTAGATTTGTTTTGTCTTTAGGAAGATTCCCACTACACGTATAGCTCATGAGGCTCTTACGTTATAATTACATTTTCGTGTGTTATAAACGTTCCTTTGAACCTTAAAATGGATTTGATGTGTTTTATTTGATAAAATGACAGTCGAAATCGTATTAACATTAATGATGTTATCAGGAAATATTCCTGTAATATATAAGTTATACTTTTTAAAATGCATTAGTGGGTGCGGTAATATTTTTATGCAGTTTTAGTAAAAAAAAGTTAGTAATCGTGTACTAACTGCATTTTTATTGATTATCCTTTGACACTATAATTTCTTAATTACGGTTTGATATTGTAATGATATATTTAATAAAATTTTACAATAAATATTGATATGTAAACTGACTTCCTGATTCTGTATAATTTTTCATGAAATCCAAGGTACCATGTAATTAAGGCATTATTTTCTCAGCAATGGCAACAGCAAAAGTTCGGGACTTTTTATGGGTAAATGTACATACATACTAGTTTCAGAAAAACAAACATTTAAAACTGTTGCAATCAGTTCTAGGTTGACCCCCATATTAGGGTATATTGACTGGACTAGTACGCTTTTCGTGAAAAATTACATGCAAAGACTGTTTAAGAAATGACCCGTTAAGATATGACCATTCTAATGCACTACCTCTATTTCAAGAGTATTTACATTAGTTGCATGAAATCAGAGGGTTGTGGGTTCGAATCTCATAGGATCCAACTTTTTTGTTCTTCATTTTTTCTTTTAACAGTATTCTTGTATTTTTCTAGCTATATTTTGATGGAAAAATATGCTCGTTTTCTATTATTATCATTTTTTAGAGATATTCATTGATCTAAGAGCAAATACGACATATAAGATTTTCAATGTTTTATATACCCGGTATTACAAACTAGCCAGTAAAAGCCCTCCATATTTCACAGAATGAATCAATATACTTCT
Organism: Ruditapes philippinarum; assembly: GCF_026571515.1. Lineage (NCBI taxonomy): Eukaryota > Metazoa > Mollusca > Bivalvia > Venerida > Veneridae > Ruditapes > Ruditapes philippinarum. The sequence continues at coordinate 161,077 of NW_026860756.1, read as the reverse complement.
AGAAAGATTCTAGCAAACTTTGATATAAGCCCTTTGACTAAATGTAATTTTAGTGATTTTTAAAATTTAGAATGATATGATAGAAAATGTTCAAATGGGTGGGGTAGAGAAACATTTCCATGCATATTTCTATCGTGTTGGGAATAGTCAAGCATTTAACATGCATAGTTCATTACTAGAATGTTATTATAAATTTGCATCTAAACAAACAACACTTGCAAAACATATTTAAACGAGATGACACGGATATTTTTTAGACTTTCAATACATGTATTTCTTTAAAAAAGCCTTTTTAATGTATTTGTTCTGACTCATAGTAATGCCGACAACTCCAAATCCGTACGGTAAATTTTGCTTAAATTTTGCATACAGGTGTCCTTTAGGTATACCACTCAACAATGTTGTCAATTTTACAATGCCTTATAGTGCAAATTAGAGTGGTTATAACTTCATTGATAATTTACAAATATATAATGTTTACAAACCAATATTTTAAAACAACCATATAATGCAGTGAAATCGTAGACTATCGTCTTAATGATTTTCAAACATCGTTTTTGAAACTTAACCTCTAGTAACCTAGTATATATCAATAACACGAAAAAAAATCAGTATAAGTCGTTTCAAAGCGTATTTATATTAAATCTATTCTCAAAATTTAATCGTTCAACTCGGTACACAGTTGTAGTGCTGAATCAGCGTTCAATGGCATTTGTAAATCTGGCTTCAGAAGGGGTGCTAATTCTACGAATTCCTCACATTGTCTTTTTGGGCGTGAATACTTGCAAATATATACGTCTCTCAAGTTAACTGCATTGCCTAAGTCGTGAGTTTCATACAGACCTGGTAAAAAACAGTGTGTCAGGTTTACCGCAAATAACAGAAGAACTGGTTTGTTGCCTTATTTCATATGCAATCCGGTCTAACTCGGTTTGTATGAGATCCATGAAGCTCAATTTTAAGTTCTCACATTGTATCGGGTCCAGATCATTAAATACACATGTATCGCGTAAGTCTTTGAAAAAATCTACCAATGGATCCATTTTGTAGTAATGTACACCACCACTTCTCAATGCGTTGGAAAAAATCTACCAATGGATCCATTTTGTCGTAATGTACACAACCACTTCTCAATGCGTTGGTTAGATGTGCTTTTTCCAGCTACAATGCTTTGAGTACCAGCAATCGGATCTGTAGAATCGTGTCTGAAATCACAACGTAGTATTGGGTGTGGGAACGTAGTATTGGGTGTGTGTGTGGGGGGGGGGGGGCTTGATAATGTTCATTAAAGGTGTCTAAAGGTATCTTGCAATAAGGTGTGGGTCGTTATTTGAGTCCGAAACCTCTTACCATATTTTTTTCTACTATACCCATTCACATCACCATGGATACAAAATCCTTATGGTTTAAGTTTGTCTTAACCGTCCATATGTCATATAAACTGGTCCTTTTGCGTAGTATACGCGTCGGCATAAGCGATGAGCTTTCCGCATCTCAACACCATCTGGATCAAGCGCTCTCATTATTCCCATGACGTCGTCCCCATTGACGTACATGTGATAATCCAGCATTAACCTACGCCATATTGTACGGTATCTTATGCATTGTCCACTTATTTATATTTCTCTGTTTATAACATCAGGCACAGTCTCAAAAGGAGTATATATTCCATTACGCCGTTTAAAATCTAAGCTATCCACTGTACTAAATGACGTCGTAATGCCATGCCGTAACAGAAAGTACTCTATTATCAGCAGAGTTTTATTTGCTATAGATGTTGAGGGTAGGTATCTTAGCACGGTAGCTTTGGTAATGCCGAACAGTATAATGATGAAGACACAGAACAACATCAAGGTTTTCGTCCTCGTTACCTTTTGTCCAGTAGTTGTGTCTGAAATAAGAGTTTATCTTTTATCTTAATCTTTATACATTCATAGTATAAAAATGGGTAAATCTCTTAGCTCCGTCTTTTAAAGATTGATAGGTGCGATAAAAATATAACATTTAAAATGTTAGTAGAATATTTTGTTCTAACTGGTCCTATATCTATGTTTGTTCTTATGTTTTCTTTTCTCAATTGTTAAAATATACAACAAAATTAGACATTGATGCAAAATGCAAATTGTGCTCGATCACAATTATAAGTTAACTTCGTACTTGTGTGTATGAACATAGCATTTGCCGTTCTTTATGGAATTGGTCAACACTATCTAAGTACCGGTACTTTAGAGAAATACTGATTCTGTGGTAGCTCAATAAAATGCTGAATTGCGATACATGTTTAATACTGTGCACCATGCCATTTTAAGACGTAAAACTTGTAGGGGCGTCCGTGGCCGAATGGTTAAGGTTGTTGACTTCAAACCACTTGCCCCTCACCGCTGTGGGTTCGAATCCCGACATGGACTTTGGATTCTTTCATGTGAGGAAGCTATCCAGCTAGCTTACGGAACGTCGGTGGTTTTACTCAGGTGACCGTTCGTGCCTGAAATAATGCACGGAAGGGCACCTGAGGTCTTCCTCCACCAGTAAAGCTGAACGTCGCGATATGACCTGTACTGTGTCGATGTGACGTAAAACCCAAAACAAACAAACAAACGTAAAACTTGTATTCCCTGTCTACTTGTAAAACAAATATTTGTTTGTTACTCATGGACAGATTTTGTGATGAGGACAAAAAATGTATAAGCATTAATATAATGAACATATTTAGAACATAGCAGATTGCACAAAACACACAGTCACACTTGTGAAGTTAAGTGTGTGATATATTACCACTGTGGGATTATATCAAATAACATTAAATTCCCTCCTGAACACATCCTCTCCTCATTGACAAATCTCAATGAAATTATTTAAAACGTTTAAAAACATACCTGAAACCAAAGTTGCTGCTTTCAGCTTCTAAAGCACGTGTAAAATGGGTTAGCCAAAAGTCATAAGACGTAAGTCACAAATCAAAAGTCAAAAGTCGAAAGTCAAAAGTAAAACATCCAAAAGTTGAAACTCAAAAGTGACCCTCCAAGGCTTCCATAAAAAATACATTTGGCTTTCAAAATGTTTATAAAATCCTATGATCTATTATTATAACGCAGTTTTCTTCAATTCAGTTAGAATCTTACATTATTTTCATTTCAGTTCGTTCTCTCATTGACTAACATCTTTGTAATTTCAAAGATAACAATTTTTACCTGAACACTTAATTTCGGTTAATTTATATGGTATCCCCTTCACAAACATGTTAACAAGCCTCTCGTACTTACTGATAATGATTTTCACCTAGAAGTGTGTTTTTTAGATAAATATTCCGTTCCTATGAATTGAGTCATTTTGCGAATGTTTTACACGAAAAACTGGAACAATTTATTATATAATCTTATTTTCTGACAGGTTCCATATGTTCAACAGTTTTTTGTGTAAACTTTTTTTTCCTGTATAAGCTATAAACAATTCTACCGAGGCCACAAACGATATGCACCGGTGCAAGTTATGGAACTGAAATTCGTGATAGAGATAATAATCCGCAGCTGTTTTTAAATGATTAAAATTTCATTTCATGAATTAACAGTTGAAGCTATTCTAGTTCACCACTTCTTTATTATTATATTAAGGCCTCAGTGGCCGAGAAGTGGCATGATCAGTATGACTGGAAAATCGCCATATGATGATTTGGCTTAAAACCTAAGTAATGATAATAATAACAACAAAACAATAACAATAATAATAATAATATAAAGAGAAAATTGAATATCCATATACCGAGAGGAAAATAAGATTTAACAGTAACATTTTTAGCTTGAATCGTGTAATGGACTTGCACTGCATCAGATTTGGTGCATTCCATTTTTAATTTAATTTATATAGTTAAGAGATTGGTCTGTAAGACACGGTTATTAACTGGTGGTGCCGTCTGCCTTAAAAAGTATAAAACGGTGAAAACTATGAAGCGATTCGTGCTTATCTTTTGCTCCTGTCCATTGAAAACCCGGCCCGCCCAGTGACAGTCGAGGGATAGGGGTGGGGGATAATTTGTTTCCGTTCTGTTTGACCCCGCAATGCCGGGCATCTGTGGTGATTCTATTTGGACGCCAAACAAGCTTTAATACATGGGCAATATGAGGTTCTCCGTATGCAGCAGATCATTTACAGTTCTCCGCATGCAGCAGGACATTTGCAGTTCTCCGCATGCAGAAGGACATTTACAGTTCACTGCATGCAGCAGGACATTACCAGTTCTCCGCATGCAGCAGGACATTAACAGTTCTCCGCATGCAGCAGGACATTACCAGTTCTCCGCATGCAGCAGGACATTTACAGTTCTCCATAGTCAGGATATTTACAGTTCTCCGCATGCAGCAGGACATTTACAGTTCTCCGCATGCAGCAGGATATTTACAGTACTCCGCATGCAGCTGGACATTTACAGTACTCCGAATGCAGCTGGACATTTGCAGTTCTCCGCATGCAGCTTGACATTTACAGTTCTCTATATTCAGGGTATTTACAGATCTCTGCATGCAGCTGTACATTTACAGTTCTCCGCATGCAGCAGGACATTTGCAGTTCTCCGCATGCAGCAGGAAATTTACAGTACTCCGCATGCAGCTGGACATTTACAGTTCTCTATATTCAGGGTATTTACAGCTCTCCGCATGCAGAAGGAAATTTACAGTTCTCCGCATGCAGCAGGATATTTACAGTACTCCGCATGCAGCAGGACATTTGCAGTTCTCTGAATGCAGCAGGACATTTACAGTACTTCGCATGCAGCTGGACATTAACAGTTCTCTATATTCAGGATATTTACAGTTCTCCGCATGCAGCAGGACATTTGCAGTTCTCCGCATGTAGCAAGACATTTGCAGTTCTCCACATGCAGCAGGACATTTACAGTACTCCGCATGCAGCAGGACATTTACAGTTCTCCGCATGCAGCAGGACATTTGCAGTTCTCCGCATGCAGCAGGACATTACCAGTTCTCCGCATGCAGCAGGACATTTACAGTTCTCCGCATGCAACTGGACATTTACAGTTCTCTATATTCAGGATATTTACAGTTCTCCGCATGCAGCAGGACATTAACATTTCTCTATATTCAGGTTATTTACAGTTCTCCGCATGCAGCAAGACATTTGCAATTCTCCGCATGCATTAGGACATTTACAGTTCTCCACATGCAGCAGGACATTTGCAGTTCTCCGCATGCAGCAGGACATTTACAGTTCTCCGCATGCAGCAGGACATTTACAGTTCTCCGCATGCAACTGGACATTTACAGTTCTCTATATTCAGGATATTTACAGTTCTCCGCATGCAGCAGGACATTAACATTTCTCTATATTCAGGATATTTACAGTTCTCCGCATGCAGCAAGACATTTGCAATTCTCCGCATGCAGCAGGACATTTACAGTTCTCCACATGCAGCAGGACATTTACAGTTCTCCATATTCAGGATATTTACAGTTCTCCGCATGCAGCAGGCTTTTTACAGTTCTCCGCATGCAGCAGGACATTTGCAGTTCTCCGCATGCATTAGGACATTTACAGGTCTCCACATGCAGCAGGACATTTACAGTTCTCAATATTCAGGATATTTACAGTTCTCCGCATGCAGAAGGACATTTACAGTTCTCCACATGCAGCAGGACATTTGCAGTTCTCCGTATTCAGGACATTTAGAAGTTCTCCACATGTAGGAAATGTTCAGAGAGTATGAGAATCCAAAAGTTAAACCTGGTCACTATTCAACCGGGAGCATAGGCAACGAGTATTAAATCGAATAAGTAACTGAATATTTATTGACAATGTAAATGTTTATTTTTTTTCTCCAAAAAAAATTAAGAGCCCATTATACATTTGATGCCAATGAAAATATATAAAAACTCATTAAATATCAAACGAATGATAATCCAAAATAATCAAAATCATTTAGAATCCTTTAATATCAATAAAATAGTTTGACAGTTGAAAGAATGCAGAAATTTAGATAAATCAAAACCACATGGCAGTTATAGTAATCATGTATGTTTTCAAACAACATATGTTACATAACACTGTTAGTTGAATTGGAATATATGCATTCTCTAACTTAAACAGGGATGTTTATTATTCTTCCATATACCTTTAATTTGTTTCAATCTGGTACGTTTATCTTTACGAAGCTATAATAATATTGTTCCTCAGCTACTATTTTGAGAACCGTCACGCAAACATGCATAATTTAAGTAACAAGATTAAAACGTTCAAGGAAATAAAAAAAAATTGCAGCATAGATCAAATGCTCTCGTCGTCTTATGACTGTCATAGTTTTCGGCAAAGTGATAAAATGATGTTGGTATAAGAACTTGTTAGACGCATGAAGAAATAAGCAATGACTAACACTTATTGATTGATGGCGGTCACAGCCTGTCTAGTGTTCGGGATACTTTGACATTATCCATAGCAATAGCATGATAGACTGGTTATGTTTTGTTCTAGAAAAAAGTTCAAGTCGACCAGATCGATAATAAAACAATATTTTATGAAGCGCATAAAAAACTGATTAACAACAGCAACAGTTGCAGATTAAAAATCAGTTGTTATGCATACGGGCACTTTACTATTCATGTGACTGACAATACACGTAAAATCGATTGGCATCTGATGACAGAATATTTAAGGTTCTAAATACTGAAAAAGAGGGGCATGTACCAATCAAATGAATCATATCCAACTGTTACAGAATAAGTTTTATCAAGTGGCGATACAATTTATAACAAATTCGGTTCATTTATTTTAAGGTCTGTGAAGGATTAAGAAGTTATATAATGAATAAATAATATAGGTAATAAAGATGGAAACAACCAGACTACTTAATGTATTATAATGAAATATCCCATCGAAATATTTACTTTTATTGTGTATGCTTAAAACATAATGTAAGAAACAGCGTTAACTGAAGCGGTACTAAAATTCAAGTGATGTACTTTAAATGAAACGTTGATCTATTTACCACAATCTAAACTACAAATATGGTCACATGTGTATACCTTTCAATAATAAAGCATTCCATTATATAATCCACTCACAAAATCTGAAAACTTCTGTCTACAAATTCAGAAAACAGAACTCCATAAAACTGACATATTCTTTAAGAAAATAAATTCCTCCTACAACTTGCAGTCTAATAATCCAAGTTATGATTCATAATATTCCAGCGGTAATTCCACCGTGTAATTTATTCGTAGAGCTTTTCTAGCTAGTTATATTTCACTAGTGGATATACTCCACAAAGTTATTCTACTGATGCGAGGAACTCTGCGGCAGATCTCAAGGTTGTTTTGATATTAGAATGTGAAATAGTTTAGAAATAATGGCATGTTTGTGATGTACCAGCAAATAATATGCGTATTGATTCCACAATCGAGAATTACGGGAACTTTTGCACATGGCATGAATGCTAAATATATAAAATGATTTTTTTCATTATAATCTGATAAATTTCGATGCGTGAATATAAATCATTTTATCGTGTAAGGGAAGCTAATTGCCATTTAACCCATGATTGATTCAGGTTACGTGTCTGGTGCTTGTAAAACACGTGGCCTCTTATGTTATGAAATAGTTCTCACATAATTGTAAATTAATTGTTTGATTAGCACGTAGCATGTCATAAATAAAAGATGATTTTTTCATCTCGAATTATACGAAAAAAATCGGAAAATGACACTGAGATGTACATTGCAAAACTTTTATTATATCTCAATTAATTTAACTTTTGTTAATTTAAAAAAAAACTGCGCATAATTTCTAATGGGAATGGGAATCTTTTGTTTCAGATTTAAGTCACTTCAAATGTGCACTTTTGTATATATATAACGTGCAAAAACAGATGCGTCGTACAGACATTTTTGAGATAACTTGGATTGTTTTGATGGATTTAGATTCAGATTTGCAGTAACTTAATGTCTCTCCATGTGTTCAAGAATGTATAGAATAGCCTTCGATCTGAAGGTAACACTGTTCTAAAAATAGATTTTACCTTATCACCACTACATCACCTGTACTGACTTTCGGACAAGGGATTAGGGAGTTCACACTACACATAATGTTAATCAGCGTATATTTACTTTGTTTACATGCAATATTTTAAGAAATTGTAGAATGCAAACAAGTTGGAAATGGAATTTAGTGTGAAAAGAAAAGGGACAACTACACACTGTACTTTTGAAAAGTTAAATTTAAACATATGTCACAATCTGCTCTGGCCTCTATATTTGTCAATAAAACGGTTTTTGTCATTCAGGCAGAAAAAAAGTTTGACTCTTTTGATTGATGAGGCGATTTTTACAAAATGCACCAGTAATTCTAAATTGGCGATGATTTAAAAAAAACAAATATTTTGTGTGAGACATAAAATAAAAAAAACAAATGTATCTTATTGTCTATACGTTAACAGTGTATGTTAAATCACGGACCTCAATTGTCAATTCAGTTTAAATATACATGCAAGCATGCATGTACGTATACATTATTTCTGATACAGTAACTTCTGGAATCGGCATTTTTTATTAGGAAAAATAGGAAAAACGCATAGTTTTGCGTATTCTAAAATTAATAAAGAATTAATTTAAGATATTATAGTAATTAATATAATACTCGTAGCACTTTGGTGGATAGATTCATGACTTCTCCAATCTGCGTATTTTACATATTAACAAAATTTTGTACGGTATATCTGGGACAGAAAGATACTTTTTCATTTTTAGTCCCAATTTCTTAAAATCATACCATATCATATCACCATTTCTAATTTTGATAAACAGTGAAACAAAAACAAATTGCCAAGCGCCGGCATTTTTCTCAAATTGACATGCAGGGAAAGTATTGCCCCGAAAGTTATTTCTTTTTCACCATATCATCTTTTTTTTCCTGATGGTTTTAAACCATCTCAATCATGCTTTACGCAAGTTTAACCCCAGGAACATCATTTCCATTGAGAGAAATGTGAATAAAAGCATTCGTAACCATTACATGTTGTATAATCTACATGTAGATTAACCAGTTTCCTTGTCCGAAAGTTATCGATATGTTGCTATTTTTAGAACAGGTCTCTTATCAGTGACGTATACGATGCTCATCTCAAATCGTTCCCTATTGCAGATTCTTCCAAATTTCCAAGCATTCAAAATGTATAATTGAGCCATTCAAAACGTTAGGTAGCATAGCCAAAGGGCGTATAAACATATGATTGATAACTGATTTAGTACAATGTTTCCTTAGAGACTATCAAGATAATTTGATTACATGGAGTTCATTATCTTAATTATCTTCACCAATTGTATAGTATTACAATCGACATATGCACTTATTCACATTATTGGTGCAAGATCTTACAAATGATATGCTAAACCAACAGCCAATGGCGTAAATTAACAGCCAATGGCACAAAACTAACGGTCAAATATGCAAAATAACAGTCAAGGATGCTAAATTAACGGCCGAGGATGCTAAACTAATAGCCGATGCATCTAAATTAACAGTCAAGGACGCTGAACTTACAGTCAAGGATGCTTAACTTACAACCAGGGATGCTTAACTAACAAAGGTGGAAATGTCGCTCAAATAAGTATAAATTGGGCCAATTCTTCGATAAAATATTTTCTTCACATTATTATGAAACTGTGTTCTTAACTGACAAAGAATTAGCTAAACACAAACACCTTAATAACAAGCATAACCGTATATTTTTAGATTTAGACCTTGTTCTATATTGCCAAAAATGTACATAAAGAAATAGCTCACGTAAAATAGCATACACAATCACATTGATGCTATTCACAAATCAATAAAAGATCAATATCAGATTGGAGCATAATTTCCTGGTTGAGAAACATACGTTAAACATTATAATTTATAAAACAGATTATGGATCGATCAATAACAGAGCAGAACATATATTTTATTTGACTTATGCATTACAAGCTAATCGTCGTAACATACAATATACTTGTATAAGTATATATATTGAATAAATTAACAAGGCACACTACTTCAAAGGCCACAATGGTGCCTTTGCTTGAACAAACTTCGTTTTCTCTGAATAAGACGTTTTCTAATTATAATTTCAAAGGCATATACTATATACACTGTCTAACAGTATGTAGTCTTAATACAAAAAAAAAACACGCATACGTTCATATACATTTGTAATATACAGTAAATTCAAACCTATATAGAGAGCGCCTTCATTGAATGCCATACGTAATGTTAAAACTAGCTTTTTTATACAATCCCATTGATGAGGAGTGTACTGTATTTATACTTTTATACATTAACTATTTCAATAAAACAAAACAAAAATAATCGAAACTTTTTATTTACCTGTTGGTACAACTACAAATAATCAGAAATCCTGAAATTCCGTGACAATTTACCGTTGTACTTTTATTAAAAATAACTCAAAAATTGTAACATATATACGCATTCATTAGGATATGAACGCTGCATATGAATCATAAATATTCCAACAGAACACTATTCACTTGTAGAATATATTCAACCACTGGAACCACATAGATCGGTCTGCGAAGATCAGGAACTAGTAAACGCTTGTTTTGCTAAGCGTTGTTTGCACAGTATCGATAAAATGCCTCTCTATTGAGGTTTTTACTGGAAATGTTATAGTTCTAACATTGATAACATCGTAAAGGTTGTCAGTTAATCTGATAAACTTATTTACATGTCAGTAAATTAGATATCTAAATTTCTGCATCAGACTGCGATTTCTGAGTCATTTGAAAATCATATGTTTATTGCTTGCACCTTACCTTCTCAATTTGCAGAGCTATTGCTTTTTTTCCTTGAAAAAATAAATTGTGCTTTTCACATTTTACATTTTCTATAATGGACAAAGATGAATTTTGCTTCAGTGGTAAACTGAACTTAGTCTTTATTATTATAATTCCACATGTGTTTCTGTGATGATATCTATTTGAGTTGTTATAATTTTCGTATGTTTAAATGTCTTTTGTTGTTTACGATTATGAACATGGTGTCTGTAGATTATATAAGTAAAAGTTTCCTTTCTGTTTTAGTTTAAAGCAGCACGCCCCCAGATTCTCTCTTATTTTCATTAAATTTTGAAAATGAACTAAAAAGTAAAATATTGTGAAGTGAACAAAGAAAATTATTTTCGAATTGCAAGCAACATTAATTTTAATACCAATGTAAAATACCAAAAAGGTCAAAATATACAAAAATAGCCCTTACTGCATTACTAACGCAGTAGAAAAATGGTGGAAAAAAGTGCAAAGTTGTTAATAAACCGTTCATAACGTGATAATTGTTACTTTTATTTTGAACATTTTTACTTTTCTTAAAATCTCGAAACTTTTTTTCTCAAGTTTGATTTTTTGAAATATTTTCGTTCATCTAGTACATGTTATGACAATATTTACATACAAATGTACACATAAAACAGCAAGTTTTCGAATAAACAAAGGCAAAATGGTTGGACAAAGTCCTTTCAACATTAACGATTGGCACTTCCTCCGCAGTCAGTACGTCATGTATATAACTATGAACGTAGAAGTAGTATTTTGAATGTTAAAGGAAATTCATTGTTAATTTGCAAAATCCCTGAATGTAAACCTGCACCGTACATATTTTTGTTCCAAGTAGGAAATTATTCTTAATTATATCCCATCTAACAGATGTTTATTTTGTACAATAAGTACTTGTATATACGGGAAATGTCTGTCACTGACAACAAGTGTACTCCTTCATGCCATAATATCTGCACGCTGTGGTAACACCTGCAGTTCCTGAAGGCGACATTGTTTTAGGATTTTACCAATTAACATTACATACATACATATCATATATAATAAGCGAACAGTGTGTGTAAGTGAATTAATTGACAAGTTTCTCTCTTATTTATTTTACGATCGACTCGGCCAATATAATGAATTTGATTTACAAAAAACTTTATAATAATATAAGAGATTGTATGGCTGCCTCAAGTAAAATGCATTTTTTCCCCTATTAACATAATGCCATCGATAAATAACAACATAACTTAGTACCATATCTTATGTATCAATAAGCAAAATTGATTTTTAACTGATTTTCTTGTATCATTTGACGCATCTGTTCGACATAACATGTAATCGGTCATAACGAAGTAAAATATTGTACGGTATTATAGATTGTAAAACAGACTCCTGGCATTAAGGTGTAACATGACCTCTTTGGTGAGGAAATTCCTGCTACATGTAGTAACTGTAATTTTAACGAAGATTAAATCTACAAGATTATCAAATAATCTAACAAAGTTTATGTATGTGTGTGTTACCAAGTTGTTATTTCAACACAAGCATACTTTTGTCATAATGGTCCGATAAATGAACAGAATTTATATATGACATGAATAAAAACAGTTCCTCAACATTACGTATATTTTTTATTAAAACATGCATTAAAATATTGATGGGACAAAACAAACATACAGAATTATGAATGAAGGATGACTGTCCAGATGCTGTACTTATCATCATATTTTCCCTATATATCCTGAAGAAACACAGACCGTATATGAAGAAACACAGAAGGTCCCTGAGGATGGTTTGCACGGACAACACGTGCAGCTTTTAGGAGATCTATATAACGAGCATGTAGGTAAATCAATGTCACCTGAAATGCTCTCGCAAGTTCGGACCATTTTTTTTTTTTTGCAAAATTGCGCAGAAATTAGAAATATATAATTCGTAAAAAACATAAGGAAATATTTTCCATACAGAACTGTGTGAGCCAGATGTTCTTTGAGCCTTACCACCGGCGTCAAGGCACCACTTGTTTCTGTACCAGGTCCTGTTTTCTTTGTTTTCACTTTCATTGTTTTCATGATTACAAGTTCTTTTAGTATTTCATTGAAAATATTATTTATCATGAACAGATTAATCGTATCTTTGAATATCTTCTACGCTGTCATAGCCCTTTTGAGCATGCACGAGAGGTGAGAAAGAACGTTGTAGTATGTAACACTAATAAAATTGAACACGGACATGATGTTCTGGAATTAACAAGAAAAAAGTCATTTTATATGTCGGGTAGTCTTTTGCAATCAACAAAAGTAGCAAAACTTAATAGCTTAGTTTTAAGAACAAAACTTGGCCGAGTGGTTAACGCGTCGGACTAGTAATCTAAGGCTTTGCTGACCGCGTGGGTTCAAACCATGTCAGGGGCAAGCCGTTGTTTCCTTGAGCAAGAAACTTTACATTCATTGCTAAGTACTGCATGGTTGGTTCCAGGAACGGATTCGAGTGTGTTTCAATAAGCTTATAGCTTCCAACATAATCGAACTAAAATAAATTTGTATAAACTAAACTAACAAAACTTGACTTCTTAATCAAGTATTCGCTGAAATTTTCGGTAGAATTAGGTAAATCTCTGTGAAGGCCAGGAAAATTGTAATTTTGATTTGTTTTTCGTACAGAAACATCCCAGCGTTTCCGTTGCAGACTCGTGTCATGACCAAATGATATTTAGAGTTTGTTCATATTTCTGTATTATTCACATAAAATATAATTCTGCTTAAAGTATAATACTTACATTCACAAAAATGTAAGCAGTTGAATCAGCACGAGTTGTTTTAATTACTTTATCGTGGTTAGAACATTAATTTCATATACATGTATATTGTATATATTACTATCATAATAGCTTTATCAATTAATATACGATTTAAAATTGTTTATTGTCATAAATACAAATCGAACAAATTCTTTATTGTCATAATAATATTCAGTACTTTTTTTATAAATAAAAGTTTCTGAACGAATTTTATTGACGTCGGTCCTCTAAGTCTCGTTCTGGGACAGAGTTAACCCCCGTGTCGTTTGCAATTGCTTATTATAATACAGTCAAATAATACCCCTTTTGAGATAATTCAAGTATTTCAAAAATATTTCTAGATTATTATTTAAAAATATTGATTTATACTTTGTAAATGGTGTAAATCACGCAATCACATACCAATCAATTACATGTAGTTCATTCGTTTAAATCAGATCACCGTTCTGTTGTATTTTCGGTTTGTGTTTTATTTTATGACTGGAACCGACAGAGACCTATTGATTTAGTCACAGCCGGTCTTTCTTCATGTCGCATATGTCGCAACATTCGCCCTGTGAACAGGAATAGGGAAATATGCACATCGAGATTTGCACCAACGTGGTCGCTCAGACCTGATCAATACATGGCAATACCATGTATGAATGAAAATATTGCAACACTAACATCAGTGAAAAGATTTTTCCATAAAAAATTCAAAAAGCAAACTGTATAATTTACATACTCTATATAATTTCAAGACAAAAGCAGGCATAATGCGATATTAAAACTACATGTCTATGCCTTGTGCAATTTGAGGTACATGTAGTTTAAACACAACGCTCTTCAGTAAATGGAACTACTGTTGATAGAATATTGTCATTTTTAAACAGTACTTAAATTTACAACAGAACACTATATATATGGATAATTTTGCGCATCATTGTGTCAATTTTCATTATAAATCAATGAAAATGAGTTTTAACAAAATCTGTAATTATACATTGTACATGTCATCTCCTAACAATCATTCAAAATACTGTCAATTGTCACAGATAATTTCAGCGTAAAATTTTACTTCATTTTTTTATAACAATTTAAAACTGGGGATATTGCCGGTAAGTTGTATCGATCAGTTAAAAGAGTGACAAAGAAACATTGTATTAAACATGACCAATAGGTATTCTGTCTAATTGAATACAAAAGTCTTACAATACAAAACGAAAACATGCGTGCACATAAAAAATCGGAAAATCTTAAGAAAAACTAGCTATAGTTTACGTATCCCTAGACAGAGGTATACATGTATATTACTAATAGTTAACATATACATAACACAAACCAATATATTAAAATCTATAATATTCACCTTAACACTGACTAGTTATTTATGTGTATTAACATGATCCAATAGCCAAAAATAAAGCTATAACTTCTTTTAGTTTAAACAATTTCAACTTGTACTGTATATTACCATTATTATTATCATAATTACATAGTTGATATACATGCGACGCCATGCATTGCCGTACCATAATACAAGCATATGTAGTTCTATATCTATTGAATGAATGATCGACCTGGAGCCAAAGGGATGAAAAGTAAGGAATGTCAAACTGTTTGCTAAGAATCGATTGGTGGTTGTGTTGGTAGTTTCCACTCCGGATCACGACAGTTAGCCACATTGAATTTACGAGAGCACAGTTCAGCCACCGCATTGCAAGAATTGATTAAAATGAAAAACCGATATTATATTAATAACATATAGGCTTATAAGTAATAGTAGAAATATCATCCCGTGGGAGAGGCATAAGCCGAGGGTATTAAGCAGTAATTTTACGAGAGATGATATTTTTGTTGTTAATCTCAAACCTATGTGTTACCCAGAACAAATACTTCATTGGGACACTGTTCCTATTTTTTCCCAGATTTTTACTGTGGTTCACTTGAATTAACAGTAAGAATATCTCTCATTTGCCTATGGGAAATTCGAATTACAAAAGTAGAGGGGTAAAATCTGTTGTACTTTTGTCAAAAACTTAAGTGCAATGCGCAAAAAATATCCACTTGGTCCTCTATTCACATACCAAGTATTATCAACATAGTTTTTGTAACTTATGCATTACATGTATGGCGGGATCGGATACAGATTTCTACAGACAGACGGAATGACAGACTGTCGGATGGATGAAAAAATTTAAATGACGTGCACAATGTTTATATTGTTCTTTATCCACATACGTACCTAGCTTTTTTAGCTTTTTATTCCTTTTATGTTGTAAAAGTAGGAACAAAACGACAGACTGAAGCAAAAAAAATCAAATAATGTGCATAATTTCAATATTGTCCTCTATCCACATCTCAAATACTATGAAGTTAGATTTGTACGTTTTGCCTCTGGCAAGATCCAATTTTTTTTCGTTACGTGGGTTGACAAATAAAAAACATGATTTCATTTGTTTCTCTATCCACATACCAATTAATTTTCATCAAAGTAGCTTCTGTCATACAGCCCTCCACTTACCAAATAACAACCTGACTTTTGTACTTCATGAGTTATGGCAGGATCCACATTTTAATTTTCTAAATTTCAGTAACCATACGTACTAACCACAACGAAAAATAGAATAAATTAATTTCCAACCAAACTTTTTTCTCTCACAGTGGAAAATGTACATGCTTATACATTATGCTTTAATCCAAATGCATAGTAATATAAAATAGTTTTACAACTGAAAAGTTTCAATTGAAAGCTTATGATAAAATTAAAGTTCTTAATAAGACAATAATTCCATGTGTTATTGTGACCTTGACCTGTGAAAAGTCAATGGCCTCAAAATTACAAGGGGTCATCTAGACATAAACCCAAACATCAAACCTTAGTATTGAAGGCCTTAGTTTCAATTTTATAAGTAGTCAACATACCGTAACCTTGAATATTGACATAATGACCGGTCATATAAATAAATACTGGTCATGACAACACACTCAATCTTTGCTTTCAAGGCCAAAGTTCCAAAGCTTCTAGCAGCATTATCCAGTAATAGGTCGGCCAAGCTTTTAGTTATAGTCATTGTACTTCCATCATTTGACCTAAAAATCAACAGGGGCCATCCACTAGTCAATCAACCACTACACTACATCTTAGAACTGTAAGGCAAAGGTGTTCTCAGTAATTGGTCGGACAAGAGGTGACATACGTGGAGACTCCATCACTGCATGCCCCCACTTATAAAATTGGGGAGTGGGGGGGATAAAAATTAAATGAATATGCCTAATCTCCATGTGGTCTTCTACCACACACAAGTACCATTAACCTATATTTTGTACTTTTGTGTTATGACTGGAATGACAGACAGAGGGTAAACCTCCCATCAAGTATATCATATATCATGATCACCAGTTGGATCAACTTTTAAATGTTCACATCTTATAAGAACTAAACCCTTA
The DNA here is from genome assembly GCF_026571515.1 of Ruditapes philippinarum. NCBI lineage: Eukaryota > Metazoa > Mollusca > Bivalvia > Venerida > Veneridae > Ruditapes > Ruditapes philippinarum. Next base: position 144,034 of record NW_026860756.1, on the reverse strand, counting down.
GTCTGCTGGCAGAAAGATAATTTACCCATGCAACCAAGATCAGTCGGAACATCCACACAGTCTCAAAGGTTCACTATTCAACCATTACTTATTTGGAAATATTTAGACTAAAAATGAGAATGGTCTATCCCAAATTAACCTTTTACCCCATGAGCATATTGCGAAAAATGGCCGTTTTCACTGAAAAGCCTCCTGTAACAAGTTCAAACTGCTATGAAACTGTGAAAAATGCTTCAATACTAATGAAACTTGGCACAAATGTTGACTACACCATAGCCTCTGTAACAGCATGCTTAATGGTAAATTTCCTGTTACAATGGCAACGGGGGGACGTCTCAAAATTGCCAAAAATCACTATTTTGCATTGTTTTTTTTCCATCAAAACTGGTTTACTCTATATCAATCCATTGAGAAGTTGCAGCACTTTGATATCAGTTTTGGTGGGGAAAAAACAATGCAAAATAGCGATTTTTGGCAATTTTGAGACGTCCCAGCGGGACCATGGAAACAGGAAATTTCAGATGGAGCATGCAGTTAAAGAGGCAATGGTCCAGTCAACATTTGTGCCAAATTTCATCTCCTCAAATAACAAATTTCATCAGTATTGAAGCACTTTTAATAGTTTCATAGCAGTTTGAACTTGTAACACGAGGCTCATCATTGAAAACGGCCATTTTTCACAATATGCTGAGGTAAAGGGTTCAATTTTAAATCAAATGCAAACCGAAACAAAATTTTTAAAATAATTAATTTTGATCCTACTCAAATCTTTGTGAACATGGCCTTGGGGCTGTCTGTGCAAACAAACATGCATCCGAATACTATAGAATTATTTGAGGAGAGATTCTTTAAATTTCATTTGTAATTAAAATCTAGATGCCCTACCTACGAGTATATCACTATCTTTCTGGATACATTTTACTAGTAGGGATTAAGTTTGATCAATATTAGAATAAGTGAGTCAGTTTTATCACAGTACCAGAATTCCAGCTGTTTTATTTGAATTTGGCCCTATGGGCGATTTAAGTCAGCAAATAATTATAGTACCTAATCCAAGATCAGTAGTAGTTAGTAATCATTTGTGATCAGTAGTCTAACATGTGTATAGCATCATTTCTTGGACATGGTGTGTATAAGCCAATATTAATTTTATAATTACAGGTCACAGGTGACTTTTACCTTTTGACCTGCAAATGGGCAACGAAGGTACAGTTCATTAATAAGGTAATATCAATACAATGTTTTAAGGTTCTATGACAAATTTAATTATTATACTGTCAGTGACATTTTGATCTACAAATGGGTGTAGGTAGTAAGTCATGAAGTTGCAAGTTTGAGCAAGATTCGCATCAGGCTGTTTTCAAATGTACAATTCCAGCTGCTTTATTTCAATTTGCAGCTTGAAAAGAGCCAGCAAATAAATAGTATAGTACTAAATCCAAGATCAGTAGTAGTTAGTAATCATTTGCAATCAGTAGTCTAACATGTATATTCCATCATTTCTTGGACATGGTGTGTATAAGCTATCATTACATGTACTACACAAATAGGATTATTTTTCAAATACTATACTCCAATTTGAAATAATGTATATGCCTTGCAGGTCTGATGAAAAATATATTCATTTCACTGAAATTTTCTTGTATTTTATCAAAAATTAATGTATTTTTAAGCAGAAAAACTATATTAACTCAAGTGAAAAACAACTTGCTTATATTATATGGACTATAGTGTACTTATGATAAACAATGAGGAACTAAGTTATTTTGTAAATTTGTAGGGTTTTACAGAGACATAAAAAGGAAACAAAAGTACAACAAAAAACATTTCAAAAGCTTGGATCTATATGAAATACTTATTGATAATGTTTTATGTATATTCATTTCAACTTTGTTCAAGTGAAGGTACAAGATGTTGTTGAAGATCATTGTTTTACTTCTTAATACTTATGAAATGCAGACAGTAAAAATGTTTTTCAAATTTGCTTCAATAGCAAACTTACAGCTAAAGGGGAACAACTCAAATTGTAGAAGTGTTGTTTAACCAAAGTAGTTGTCTTTTTTCATTGGGTAGAATCAGTTGCAATCAGCAGGGTAAGGAATAAACATATTGAGTATTTCATTCAAATGCTTCAAAAAAAGCTACACCGAATACCCAATAATTGAACATATACGCATAACTGGTAAAATGAATACATGTATGTCTAAGATCAGTAAAAGTTAGTAATCATTATGTATCAGTAGTCTAACATGTATATAACATCATTTCTTAGACACAATTTACCAGTGTTATTTTGGTACTATTTTTGCATTCATTCTTAAAGAAAATCTGTAGTGTTGAAGAAATTAGCACAGTTTTACAATATCACATCACAGCAATTAAAAGATTCATGAATCTTCAATATTCTTTCAAATGACATTATCTTGTAGAAAAACCAAACAATTGTGACATTACTGCTAAAGGACATAAAACTTTTTCAGCCAGAATGAAAAGGACAGTTCAGTTAAACTTTAAAGACATTTGTCAGTCCACAAAGAAATTAATACTCAAAAATTTTTTGATAGAATGATCAACGTATTTGAAGAATATTATCCATGCAAAATATATCAAAAACTTTTCAAGGTTTAAAAATAAATTTGAACAATCTTCAACAGGAGCCAAAAAGGACAAGGCCACACCCTAGGCCAAGTTTGAATTAATCTGAGCAGCTGGTTCAAAGAAGTGTTGATGCCACGCACAGCATGCACAAGTATCGATCAAACTTTGACCCTTGACCTCTTGATTCTACAAGCACTCAAGAAAAATGAGTAAAATAAAATACAAAATTTCATCCAAGATCAGTATGAGTTATCTATCACTGTATTTCAGTAGTCTAACATGTATACAACATCATGTCTTGGACAAAAGTTTATTATTCAATGCCCATAAAATGCAAAAAATATTTGAGAACGGAAATGTTTAAAATCATATAGCATCTTAAATCACTGACACTTGATAAAGTTTATATGCAGGGTTATAAACATGGAAACCATTTTTGATTTTTTAATTTTATTCAAATAAGAATGTCTATTTTACAACATGATACACATATTAAAAAGAATGAACAACATACAACTTGTGTGAAAAATGAAGGACCTTCTTAAACAGATGATATTTTTACATGTAGCAATGTTGATGATTTATAAGTAACAAAAAAAATCTTTTAAAATGTTTGCAGAAATGCCGGATATCTGCACATCAACAAGTTTAAAATTGGAGAATGCAACAGTTGTTGATGTTCTTTCAATGAGATCTTGACACTGTCAGAATTTTCTTCTTTTAAAATCAGATAATGAATCGGTGTAAACAATATAAATTATTTTGTATTTGGTCACTCGACTCATACCTGTTATCACTTCCTGAATTTTTTTTACTTTTTCAGTTTCCAATTCATACTGATCAATGTTCAGATCCCAAGGCTGTTTTATATTCTATTCTCTTTTAGAGAAAACCAAATTATTTACACTAGAATGTTTTATCTTCAAAGTTTGTTCCTACTATCAGACCCTGTCTAAAGCCTCCAGTATGATTATGCTGTTCCCACGTACAACCTGCAAAAACAATATACATTTTATACTAAAATAAGACATAAAATTACAAGTATCAACATATATAATTCAATTGCTTGTAAATAAATGTACCATTACCATCTAACAGATCCAGAGACAGTCTGCAAAAAATAGGCAAAGCCCGAGCCCCAGTCTAGTAAAATTTTGTTCAGGCTAGCATAAAATGAAGGGATCCTAGTCTGACAGTCTAGCAATGTTTTGAGATCCAATAAAAATACATGTACAATATGTATGCAACATCGGAGAGAAATATTGATTTTTTAAGGTATTGGCATGACATATTCTGAAATAATTTATATATAGAATCATTTACGCCTATTGTACTTATAATGACAGAGAGAGATATCCATATTGATTTTTTTAGAGTAGGCTATGACACAAGAGGGGTAAGCTAAATGTAATCATTTGACCTTTGAGTTTCAGTCTACAGTACACCCTGTCTAAAAATATCAGAAATAAATGTTAATCAAGTGATACCACTTTGCATTAATTTCTTTGGATTTAAGTTAATTTGAAAAACCTGGCCACATCTTTTGTTAGAATTTTCAGGCTAGTTAAAATTGGTTTGGGCTACATGATATTTGTGTGTTTGTTTGTTTGGGTTTTACGTCACATCATCAAAGTATAGGTCATATCGCAACGTTCCAGCTTTACTGATGGAGGAAGACCTCAGGTGCCCTTCCGTGAATTATTTCAGGCACGAACGGGCACCTGAGTAGAACCACCGACGTTCCGTAAGCTAGCTGGATAGCTTTCTCACATGAAAGAATTAAAAGTCCCTGTCGGGATTCGAACCCACAGCGGTGAGGGGCAATTGGTTTGAAGTCAACGACCTTAACCACTCGGCCACGTACGCCCCGGGCTACATGATATTTTGATGGACAAAGCCCAAATGTCTTCAGGTTTAAAAAGTATTTTAGCTATAAAAAGTATAACAATAGTCACTATTGTTATATATCTATTAGTGGTTATTGTAGGAGTATCTTAACCTTGTACTACTATTTTACACGGGTAAATTTTGCTTTGCCAGGCCAGCATATATCACAGAAGTGTCAAATATGATTTGGAAGAGACTTGAAATTTCTCACATGAAGATATTCAACATCTTTAGCAAGATTTAAACCAACAACAGTGGCGAGCTATAGAACTAAAATCCAACTACTTAACAGTAAACCTTGCAAGATACAGGTTTTAGAGAAAGTTCAGCATTTTAGATTTATAGCAAACCTGATTGCAAGAATTAGAATTAATAGAAAACAGATTTAAATTCGACTTTTCTTTTTCTTAAGCTCAAAACTTGTTAAAACATGAAGGCAGTGACTTTTTAACTACATAAAAAGAGGCCTCCTAATGTAAAGTTTCTTTAGAATTATGAAGTTTTCCCTAATATCTGAACCTACACTAGCTTTTTTACTTCCAAAATTAGTAATTTTATGGATAAAATTTCCAAAAAACAACAGTCTTAAAGCCCTTTTCCCCCCGACTAAATTGGACAAGAATTTGTAACAGAGTTACCAACGTCCCCCGCCCCGGGAGTTTTATATGAAGCATAAAATTTTGCTATTTCAAAAGATTGAGGTATGGATCTCAGGACATTCAGTCCAAAATTATGATCAATGCTAGATCTGCAAATGTAACAATAAATTTGTTAAAAAAATAAAATGAAACACGGAATTTAAAAATCTATCATGTTAAGCTTTGACCTCTAAGTGTGAACTTGACCTTGGAGGTAGGGGAGCAGGTGTTGTGCATGACATAACGTCTTATTATTGTGACTATTTGTGCCAAGCTATTTCAAAATCCCTTGAACTATGAAGAAGTTCTAGATTCAACACAAAATATACCCTATAACAGACTATGTTAATTTTTGACCTCTAAGTGTGACCTTGACCTTGGAGGTAGGGATGCAGGTGTTGCGCATGACACATCCTCTTATTATAGTGACTATTTGTGCAAAGTATTTTCACAATCCTTTGATCTATGAAAAAATTATAGACCTGACACAAAATATACCCTGTAACAGACTATGTAAGTATTTGACCTCCAAGTGTGACCTTGACCTTGGAGGTAGGTGACCGGTTTTTGCGCATGACACATCATCTGATTATTGTTAACAATTATGGCAAGTATTTACAAAAGTCCTTCATAGATAAGAAAGTTATGGACTGGACACGACATATACCCTCAAATACACAATGTTGACCTTGAATGAACAAGTACGACCTTGACCCTGAAGGTACGGGTCTGGTTGTTGCGCATGACACATAATCTTATTATAACAAACATTTGTGCCAAGTTATCTCAGATTCCTTTGATAAATGACAAAGTTATGGACCGGACACGAAATATACCCTGTAACAGACTATGTTAATATTTGACCTCCAAGTGTGACCTTGACATTGAAGGTAGGTGACTGGTTTTTGCGCATGACACATCGTCTGATTATTATGAACAATTATGGCAAGTATTTACAAAAACCCTTCATAGATAAGAAAGTTATGGACCGGACACGAAATATACCTGTAACAGACTATGTTAATATTTGACCTCCAAGTGTGACCTTGACCTTGAAGGTAGGTGACTGCTTTTTCCGCATGACACATCGTCTGATAATTGTGAACAATTATGGCAAGTATTTACAAAATCCCTTCATAGATAAGAAAGTTATGGACCGGACACGAAATATAACCTGTAACAGACTATGTTAATATTTGACCTCAAAGTGTGACCTTGACCTTGAAGGTAGGTGACTGGTTTTTGCGCATGACACATCGTCTGATTATTGTGAACAATTATGGCAAGTATTTACAAAATCCCTTCATAGATAAGAAAGTTATGGACCGGACACGACATATACCCTCAAATACACAATGTTGACCTTGAATGAGCAAGTGTGACCTTGACCCTGGAGGTAGGGGTCTGGTTGTTGCGCATGACACATCGTCTTATTATAATAAACATTTGTGCCAAGTTATTTCAAATTCCTTTCATAAATGACAAAGTTATGGACCGGACACGAAAGTGTGACGGACGGACAGACGGACGGACGGACAGAGCCTATTTCTATATCCCCCTTTTTTCTTCGAAAAGGCGGGGGACAAAAATCAAGTGACTGTCATACTTTATGATGCTTCTTATTAAGTTAACAATAACTACAGGCATCATATAAGCCTGGAATACATTATAGTATACATACCACCATTCCGATTGCATGTTTCTCGCCTGTTTTTGTTTCTTCAACTGTCTCATCTATAACGAGGTTCATGAAAGGATCAAACCCACGTAAGATACCATTGATTCTTCTACCACCATTCAGCTTCACTAAAATCATATAAATTCATATATATATTATTGAATTTTTCTACAGAATATTTTTTTCATAACTCGGTGGTCAAAATTATATTCTGTGAGTGTCTAATTAAATTGTTCCATTTTCAATTTCTTTGAGACATCTAAAACCAATATGTCTAAGATCAGTAAAAGTTAGTAATCATTATGTGTCAGTAGTCTAACATGTATACAACATCATTTCTTAGACACAATGTACCAGTTTTATTTTGAAACTTTAAATGACTTGATCTATAATCAATTAAACAAAATATCAAGAAAAATATATCACAATGTCTACATAATTACAGATTCATATAAAGCTACATTTTGTTCATGTTTCACTTAATTCTTTATGTCCTTTTAGGCGTACAGAAAGTTAAACGTGAAAATAATTGTATCCATAAGCCAATATTAGCTTCAAACTTACATGCAAGTCTCTTTTCCATGTACCTGAAATAAAAATTGAAAGCTGTTTCAAATTGTCATATAATAAACTTTTCTTATTAAGACCCTGTTGAATTACTATTTATCTAAATACAAATGTATAAAAATATTTATATAGTTTAATATCAATTTACTTATTTTAAATAATAGCAACAGACACTATGGTTCACCCTATCCTTCGGCCTAAAACCAATATGTCTAAGATCAGTAAAGGTTAGTAATCATTGTGTATCAGTAGTCTAACATGTATACAACATCATTTCTTAGACAAATAGTTAAATAATAACCAGACACTTGGGGGTCAAACCCTATCCTCCGGCTAAAATCGCCCTTCAGCCCTGAAAACGATCAATAAAATCTTAAAGATCAATAAAAACTTGTAACTTTTTAACATAAATGGGACATCTCTCTCAATCACTGAACTACTTTTTAAACCATTTCCACAGGAATAAAGAAACAACCATTTACTGTAAAGTTCCAAAAACGTACAGATGGCTAATGCAGAGACAAAGTTTCAATACACATCACCGATCAGTGTTTGAAATTATTTTTTGTCTGATAGGATTGCAGTATTTCAAATGAATCAAAACAAATTTACTTTGGTAAATCAGAAAACTGTTTATCAATCTAGTAAATCAACTTTTTATAAAAATAATTTTAAACAAGAGGGCCATGATGGCCCTAGATCGCTCACCTGACTTATCAAACTCATCCAAACAATTACCTAGACAAGCATTCTGACCAAGTCTCATGACAGGTGAGTCAAAAATGTGACCACTACAGTATTAACAAGGATTATCCATATTTGAGCAGTGCGACCTAGTTTTTTACCCAGGTGACACATATTCAAACTTGACCTAGAAATCATCAAAACAAACTTTCAGACCAATTTCCAGGATACTTGGATCAAAACAGTAGCAACTAGAGTGTTAACAAGATTTTTTCTATTTTTAGCTCCGGTGACCTAGTTTCACATTCGATTTCGAACTCATCCAAGCAATTACCTAGACAAGCATCCTGACCAAGTTTGATGATAATTGAGTCGAAAATGTGACCACTAGAATGTTAACAAGGTTTTTCCATATTTGGGCGGGTGACCTAGTTTTTCATCAAAGATGACCCATGTTCGATCTTGACTTAGAAATCATCAAAACAAACTTTCAGACCAATTAACAGAATATTTGGATCACAACAGTAGCCACTAGAGTGTTAACAAGATTTTTCTAGTTTTAGCTCCTGTGACCTAGTTTTTCATCCGAGATGTCCCATGTTCGATTTATTCCCAGCAATGACCTAGACAAGTTTCCTGACCAAGTTTAATGACAATTGAGTCAAAATTGTGACCACTAGAGTGTTAACAAGGTTTTACTATTTTTAGCTCTGGTGACCTACTTTTTCATCTGAGATGACCCATGTTCGAACTCATCCGAGCTATCACCTAGACAAGCATCTTGATCAAGTTTGATGATGATTGATGCAAAAATGTGACCGCTAGAGTGTTAACAAGGTTTTTCTATTTTTAGCTCCGGTGACCTACTTTTTCATCCGAGATGACCCATGTTCAAACTCATCCGAGCTGTCACCTAGACAAACATCTTGACAAAGTTTGATGATGACTGATGCAAAAATGTGACCACTAGAGTGTTAACAAGGTTTTTCTATTTTTAGCTCCGGTGACCTACTTTTTCATCCGAGATGACCCATGTTCAAACTCATCCGAGCTATCACCTAGACAAGCATCTTGACCAAGTTTGATGATGATTGATGCAAAAATGTGACCACTAGAGTGTTAACAAGGTTTTTCTATTTTTAGCTCCGGTGACCTACTTTTTCATCCGAGATGACCCATGTTCGAACTCATCCAAGCTATCAACTAGATAAGCATCCTGACCAAGTTTGATGATGATTGATGCAAAAATGTGACCGCTAGAGTGTTAACAAGGTTTTTCTATTTATAGCTCCGGTGACCTAGTTTTTCATCCGAGATGACCCATATTCGAACTCATCCGAGCTATTATCTAAACAAGCATCCTGACAAAGTTTGATGATGATTGGGTCAAAAATGTGACCACTAGAGTGTTCACAAGGTTTTTCTATTTTTAGCTCCGGTGACCTACTTTTTCATCTGAGATGACCCATGTTCGAACTCATCCGAGTTATCACCTAGACAAACATCCTGACCAAGTTTGATGATGATTGGGTCAAAAATGTGACCTCTAGAGTGTTCACAAGGTTTTTCTATTTTTAGCTCTTGTGACCTAGTTTTTCATCCGAGATGAGCCATGTTCGAACTCATCCGAGCTTTCAACTAGATAAGCATCCTGACCAAGTTTGATGATGATTGAGGCAAAAATGCGACCGCTAGAGTGTTCACAAGCAGTTGTGGACGTACGACGGACGGACGACGGACATTCACCGATCCTAAAAGCTCACCCTGAGCAAGCTCAGGTGAGCTAAAAACTAAGCTGGTTAAAATTTATAAGTACATATTCCATATTAATTTAAATTGGTAGCGCGGATCGTCTTATGATTTGTTTTCTAGAAAAACAACATTGAACAGTGTTAAATGATTCAGAACAAGTCCCAGTATTTTCTTTACCAAAATATTTATCAAATTTGGCGCCATTCCCCCTCAAAATAGTATGTTTTTTCCATCCTCAAAGCCAAAATTTTCCCCTCATACAGCAGCCCGAATTAGCCTGCAATGAATATCGTTTTTTGCAACTAACTGCCGAAGAATGTTTTATTTTATGGCTGTAAGAGTTACTGTAAACAGGTCTAGTATATCGCAAATTGGTGTATAATACACAAATTGGAGTATTTAATCATACACCGATTGGTGAATAAAAATTTTGATAAATGCGTTTAAAAAATAGCTTTAATGGGGTACATATGTACTGTACTGTACGTATTTTGGTTCAAAACACAATGATAGGAAAATGTATATTTGGGTATTTTTAATTATGATAGGAAGATGTATATTTGGGTATTTTTAATTATATCTTAGAATAGTGAAAGTGTATATTGTATACATGATTAAAACAGCACTTTTTTAGTATGAAACATTTATTTTTAGTATAACTGGACAATATTTTGGTATATTTAGGCAATATTTGGATATTTTGTGCTGCCCCACCGAGAATCCGGGTCAGCTCAGCCCTAAAACATACTCGGCCCTATTCCAACTCAGCACGGGTCAACTCGGCCCACTTTTAAACATCAAAGGACTCACGGGCTATTTTTATCAATCAATGTGTATGTTAAGGATACCGATTAATTAGGTGATAATTATGATTGACTCATTCATTCGAATTTGATTAGTGACCACCTGCAATTAATTAGAAGCTTATGCTATTAAGTAAACACGTTTTTGTTTCATATTTTTTTTGAAAATTACTTTACAAACAAAATGCATCTAAGGAAACACATTTTCATTATATCTATATTCACAGGCACAAGTATCGGACCTGGGAAGAAAAAATATGAAGTTACTTTATCAATCTGTTCATATTTTTTCTTCCCAGGTCCGATAATTGTGCCTGTGGCCATATTAATTTTATCAAATCTGCAAGACATCTTTTTTTTCTAAATATACTTTATTTCAGCAGAGGTACAATATATAATTATATAATACGGGGAAGTCAAAGTCCGGGCCCGCATGGCTTGCCCGGCTATAGACTACATGTGTATATTTAAAAGAAAATCAAATAAAAAAAAACAATTAAAAAATATATAGAATTCTTTACATATCAATGAAATTTTCAGTGTCAGTTCTAGTTAGGCGCCGCCATTTACAATGTAAGTCAATGATAAAAGGCGATGTACTCCGATAACGGAACAAATCTCAACTTTTCGGATTAATAATAATCGTCGAGTGTTCCGAGTGAAAACGGAAGTGGGTACATATAATACCGAATGACACCTTTAAAACGGAAAAATGAAAGGATTTTTTACCGACTTCCCCGTTCATAGGCTTTGCCTAATTTCATATTAATAATAAGATATTTCTCATTATTCATTTACCTTAACAACATGCAAAGCAAAGTAAATACGTTATAGGCCTATATATTTTTGTAAAGTGGGCCGAATTGACCCGTGCCGAGTTGGTATAGGCACGGATTTATATTACAAGGATCGGACACTTTCGTTTAGCTTAAAGTCCCGTCACGCGCATGCGCGGAATCGGATAAAGGTGGACAGAATGAGATGGCGGAACGCGCGGAGTACGAAATATGACAGATTTTCACAGGAGTATGTGGTGTTATTGCAGCTTTGTGAAAAATTATACACATATGAATGTATTGATGCAGTATTATTTTGTGTCGCTAAAGTATTAATATATGAAAATATGCTGATAGAACGCTGCAACGCTTAGTTAAAAAGTACCTAATTTAAAAAATATTCGCCTATTGTTTAGGCATACTCTCTACACTTCGTCGCCCTTTTACTTCAAGCACGAATTATTACCGCGATTCAGAATAAAGATAATTATTTTCTACATGGTTTAATGATGGCATTGCAAAAAAATGTTTCTTGATTGCTAAAAAAACTTTTAAAGAAATTCATGTTTTAAATGTGTCTTTATTTCTGTGAATTATTTCCAAATGATTTGTACATTTTTTATTTGATTACCTGTATATTAGTATAAATATAGTAAATATTCTACTAATAAGTGTATCAAATATATTTTCAGACCATTCTAGACAAGCATTCCTATAGATGAATTCATTAGATTGGCAAGGAAGAAACTTTTATTGGCATAGAGAACAGCTGTTTTATAATATTATTTTTTATTTTGAAACATAATTTTTTCATGGTTATCCTTAACAATTCACGTCAAATGTTTTATTTATCACATGTTTATTTTCATTATTTTTCAGAGAAAGGACTATACAAATTTAGTTGTATATTTTCAATTTCATTTATAAATGTTAATAAAGAAAATAGATTTACATTGTATTTATATATATCCTCTTCAGAATCATTTTCTTAACGCATATATGCCATGGACTGTTGTTAAAGACCGCGCATATACAAAATATACATTCAAATTCTTATTGTTTTTGAAGATTGAGTGTTGCAATTATCACTTGTAACCTGGTAATGAAAGTTTGGAAATAAAGTTTTTTAATTATCACACCCCTTCAAAAGTAATTACACTTGAAAGAAATTTAAGCGATGTGTAAAAAATAATCAACAGTTACTTTTATTTCGCAAAATACTGACTCAAACTGTAAAGATTTTTATTGTTTTTCTAGTGTTACATTAAAAAGTATCATAAATATCTTTCTACAGGCATTCAAATAAAAAGAATAATTAAAATATACGGATTAAAATATACGAGTGACATTAAAAAGGTCGGAATCGAGACAGCCACACGAGAGAACTTTACTGTTACGATGATTGTCTACTTCACTGCGTTGCGGACAGATAAACTGTACCTTTAAAAAATAAATTAGATACTTGAATGAAACAAGTACTTTTCTTCAAAATAAACTTTAAATTTCCAAAATCGCATAATAAATGGAAAAGTTATATGGTATTTTGTAAAGTAGGTATCTGTTGCGAACGGACATTTACGCTTAGCGCCGGTAAATTATCGATCGATGTACCTTTATCGTGCGCACGACAAGATATTAAAGCATTTATATAGGGTTAACTGGGAGTGTCCGATCCCTGTAATATAAATCCTTGGTATAGGGCCGAGTTGACTCTTTTCCCCCCACCGACCCCCTTCCCAATAGAGTGAGAAAAAAAACACTGGGTCGAAACTGGATAAATGATCAATTTATAATATGCATGTATTTAACAATTGAGACTTGACAGTAGATGGAATTATTTTATCATTGTAGAAATAGATTATAGGCAAGTTTAAGCAGATGGTTGATGTTTATAAGTGGAGAATTTCTCAGAAAATAAACATCATTGCTCCATTTTACTTAAAACACGGATTGAAATTTAAAACCGACGGACAGTCTAAAACGAATTCAAAATCATGAAAATGAATTAAATAAATAAGAAAGAATTCAATGAAAACATGATTCTTCCCTCTTTACACACCCAAATTATTGCATTTAGATTTAAAACGTATCTTTCGAATATAGCTAATTATAAATAAACTATAACACAATAATTTACTTCTTCAGCTCTGGTGGATGCGCTTTACTCATCTTTGATTTATGTGGATTTTCTCAGATTGGGCCTACCCGGCAAATTTGTAAACAACAATGGACGTTAAAATAACGTTACAATACTCTCGCGTGAAACGAGATCACGGCTGTTAAACAAAACTCGAAATGGACAATTTAATTAGCGGAAAGAACATGTATTGCAAATAGTTTCACCTCCTCTACTTACTGTTTCTTTCTTTTTTCCCCTTTCTTTTTCAGTTTTATACCGATTAACTGCTTCTTACAGTTTTGTACTGACTGATTAGTACATAATTATTCAATTATTTTACTATTCTTTCAAAAAGAGATAAGCAGAATCCCTAAAGAAAGCCCAACACGGCAATGTGCAGGCTCCTGTTCATGGACGGTACTGGAAAGTACAAGTTACCGTCCACGCCCCCTAGCACCGACTTAAGCAGAATTCAACATTTAAACACGAAAATGGGGAAAATTTGAATTTAGAAACATTCGCAGATGTAATCACGATCACGGATTTATAATATAAATCCGTGTCACGATGTAATCATCACTCACGTTCAAAACAGAAAAAAAACGTAACTGTGTTGCCAAAAACTGTAAAATAGAAACTGTAACCTGTTTATGACGGGAGTGACCTAAGTGCAAGCTACCTCCCACGCCTCTTGCTCTGACAATAATCACTGAACTGCAAAATGCCGACGATATGCACAACTAGACATGCTGCAATTAAATTTTGGAAGAAATTGTATCAGTAATATGGGCGGATGGAAAGACGGATGCAGAAGTGACCCCTAGCAAATTTAACATTCTTCAAGAATTATTCTTGTCGTGGATATTTTTAATTTAAAACTACACACATTATAATTACTAGTATTTTATTATATAATAAAAGTTTTAAATTAACACATAGCGTGAAAAATATTACTGTTAATACCGATAGATTTGTTTAATGATTTAATTGTTTCAAAGTCATCAAGTTTTGTTTCAACATGTGTAACTATACAGAAGTCCTGAAACTTTTTAAACTTTAGTTTACTATTTATATCACAAACATCTAATAAAACAAGATTTAAACCGAAATGTAGCACACAATTAAAAGAATAAATGTGATCATGTTTATCGGAACAGTCATGAAATACATATGATTGTGTAAGTTTTGGTTTCAGTCAGAGTATGTGTTTTCACCTTCAAATAGCTCCAAGATATGAGAACCCATTCCTTGCTCCTCGTAATTTGGCTTGATATACATATTTATCGAACAAGTCACCGGGGTGGATGGAACAAATCTCTTCTTACTCTTGGCATGCAGTAAATAATATGAAAAAGGCAAAGCCTCAAAGCGAGCTCGATGTACTTTTAACGTGAAATAGTATGAAATAGTCGCTCATTTTTATTTCAAATGCAGTGACGAGTGCGTTTGACGTTACACGTACTGTGTTAAATATGGCTCCGCCCCTGTCGTTAAATGAATAATGCCAACGTTAATAACACTTCGTTTATTTTGTTTAACTCTATAATTTTTCAAGCGAAATGAAGATTATTAAAAGTGAAATAAATGTAAAACTTAAAACGTTTGCGACATTAAAATAGCGTACTTAATTTGTTTGTTTTGCACGTGCTGTTTGGCGCTACATTGTGACGTCACATAAACAATACTTTAAACGTCTGTACAGCGTTAACGACTGAATAAAAGATATTGGTGTTCGGATTCATTTTCTTAGTTAGACCATTTTCTTTCATTCTAGATAGTTTTCACAACAAAATTCGACAAAAAATTGTTTTTATTTATCAGATTTTTCAAACAAAATTGCGCCTTCAATTTTCATTTTACATTTCCGTTCGATATTTTATCGATAGCTTCCGTTATTCTGGTTCCCTGTCCAATTATGGTTCCCATAGACGTGCGCGGGTGACCAGTCTACACATCCGTTTTCAGTCAGAATTCCTCAGTTTTTATCCTTATCTTTAAATTCGAAAGGTTGCGATGTGTCCAATTCGGTACTTCGGACGAAAGTTTTCAAAACCATCACTTAGCAGGTACTCGCGTTACCGTAAAGCTCGCTTTGCGAGCAGGCCCTTCGGGCCAGCTCGTCGAGCTCGCTATTACCAACCATGATAAACCTTCCCGATTCTTAACATAATCTTACAAAATTAAGTTACGTGAGATCCTCATTAATATATATTGACTTCTAGCGGATATGTTCTGATTTGTTGGCATCACTTTGACATTTTTCTTATATTTTAAGTTTCATGGATGGTTTAGTAACACTTATTGAGCGTTTGTCCATATTCCTTCCCCTATCGGTTCACCAACGTACGTAGTACAGTGTTCCGTGTAGACAATCGTGACTTTTTTATTTAGCCTGTACCCGCGATGCACGATGGTACGATGGTGAAAACGCGATGACACGATGGTACGATGGTGAAAACACGATGGTACGATGATAAAAATGCAATGGTACGATGGTGAAATCGCGATGGAACTTTACATATTAAGTTTCCAGTTGATATATTAAATAAAGCAAGAGAAAAAATTATATATTATATAGCATATATAACCATATATATCCATATAAGAAATAGTCGTTGATCTATATATATATTCACATATACAGTATCACGACATAAATGGAAAATTTAATGTAAAGACGCTGATAAAAATAAATGATTTAAACAAATCAAAAGGAGCGACTGTACTGTAACTGTTAATTTCCTTTTTTTTATCAGCGTATGAAATGACCGTTTTATTTATATGTTATACACATTACATGTAAAACATTCCAAATGCAGGAGAAAAAGTAGGGCATATACTAAAAACACGGATAACTAATACTTAATACACGCGGAAGATTTAAACAGGTCACTCGCTCAAGTAAACAGAAAATACATCAGATAAAAAGTTTAGATCTGGCGATTAACAGGGTATGTTGATTTCTTTCCTCTTCTATTAAATCTAAATTTACTCATAAGATAGTCACTAGCAATAGTGATAGATTCAAATACATGCATCCTAACTAGCATGTGGCTACAGCAATCGCATCTTCTCGACACTTTCCGTCAACCTTCGGATACTTAAATAATCTCATGTATACATTTCGACAGCTATTTCGGTAGAAGTGGGCATTTTTAAATCTGACTATGATTTTTAGGGATATCTGCTAACAAAATTTTACTCAAATAGACTATATTCTTTTTGATGTCAAATAAATACACGTTTTCCTAGTGAATAGGAAGTTTATTTAATTACTGCATGGGCATTATGAATTTCCTACGACATGACAAACATGTTTTCTAACGCAGAAGAAACATGTTTTACAGCACGAGCAACTTATTCTCTCGCACATATGCAATACGTTTTTATTACGGCACGAGAAAAATACGTTTTTGGTGCGCAGGAAAAACGTACAACACAGACACCACGTTTTCTAAAAGTACAGAAAAATGTTTTCAAACAATACGTAAGGAATTACAGCACGTGTGAAACACGTTTTCTTACGGCATAGGAAACCAGTTTTCATGGAAGTACATTACTTACAGCAAAGGCAACAGGAAAAATGTTTTCTTACAGCACAGAGAGCACGTTCTGTTGCAGCACGAGAGTAACACGTTTTCTTGGAGCATGTGAAACACGTTTGCTTGCTTCACAGGAATCACGCTTTCTTGCATCACAGGACGGGTAAAGCATGAAATACTTTTAACGCTATAGAAAGCAATCGTGAATAAAATAGCATATTATAATACATGTATATGTGCTATCATTTAAGCCGACGTTTAATACAGTGTACATGTACTTGATTTTATATCAGTTCGGGTACACACAGAGATAAACTTCATATTCGATAGGTCATAGTGAAACTTCAGACTAAAATGCGTTACACTGAAACGGGTATATGCATGTATACAAGAATCAAATGTTAAAAGAGGAGATGGTACATGTGTGCATGCTTTAAAAGAACTTTTAACTTTCTTAATTAATTTGCTCTATTTTTTTTAAACCACTGTGGATTATTGAAGCATTAACTCACGGTATATATATGTACTTATATTTTATTATATTATCGACGTTTTCATATACATAATATACGTTAAGGTTATTAGTTATTAAGAATTTTGACGGGTTATATGGCCCTATATAAACGGTTGTTTGTATATAAAACCCGAACCGCTAGTATATAAAACCACGTTGTATAAAATCGCCACTATTATCCAATGAAAAGCGACGTTACAAATGTGCAGTATCATAAAACTAGATGCATTATATATACATGTATATTAAACCTAAAAAGTGTTAGATGGTCGCCGATGCCGTTGTTATCCTCGTCATACTCATTATCATCGTCGCCGTCATCGTCAAAATCATCATCATCATCAACAACATAGTTATCGTCGCCATCATAATTATCATCATTATTACGTTTTTATTTTGTGTTACTCATGTTTTTACTTTTCTAATAATTAAACAGTCACAGTTAAATTTGAGACATTTCAGTCATGAGAGCTTTTACGTGTTACTGATTTATTTTCTTCTAAATTTCTTCTTCTTCTTCTTCTTCTTCTTCTTCTTCTTCTTCTTCTATACGTAAAGTAAAAAATTGAAAATGTTTGTGATACATCGAGCGTGGATAAAAATTAATGCATCACTTATCATTGGCCTTGATTATAAAGTGACATACTAATTTATTTTGCGGCCGAATCGAACTGTCGGCTATATTTCGCAAACGATTAGATTTAAAAAAAAACTTTAAATGCAGAATGTTCACTCTACGATATTTCCTTGGGTATTCAGTATTGAATATTCATGCAAAGCAAAAACAAATATGACAAAATTGAAAGTTAGTTTGATTATTCAAGTACATGTATAACCCTCCTGGGCATGTCACTTTAAGCGACTATCTCATACATGTACTTTTATGATGAATCTGTGTGATATTTATGTACTGTACGTTGCGCCTTGAAAGGTAAATTAAAATTGTATTACTATACATGTATATCATTAACTCTATAACATTATATCATTTTACAGGTTTCATAGCACATGTTTTAATGAAATCTGATCATGTCTTATTAATATACAAGCTGCTGAGCGAAAACTCATAAAACGTCCCGGAGTACTATAGAAAAGAGACAATGCCCCTGTATTGTTGCCTTGGAATCACCTTCATTCGTGATTTGCTGCATTTGTAGGTATTCTGCATATTTTTCTCTTAAACATTTATAATAAAAACGTCATTTTTGTTTTAGATTCGTGTTGAAATAATGACTGAATCAAACAACAACGAATCATCCAATATAAAGCTACAGGATCCAGACGAGGAACTGAAACCACGTGTGTCTAAAAATGCAATCCCCGAACTTGTACACAGACTGTATGGATTGAAGGTGAGTTAAACGAAAAAATGTAAATTATAGAAATAGCTGCTGCAGTAAAAGTATACTCTCATGACGTCGCTTGTTTTCTACGTAATATTATGAGGTAATACATTCATAAGAACAATAATAAATAGAGGATATTCAAGTTTTTTCTATAAATACATGATTTATTTTCATCGAGTGGTATGAAAATAAATATTTCATGAGTGGCGGTAGCCACGAGTGAAATATGGTAATTTTCATGCCACAAGATGAAAATAAATCATGTATTAATAGAAAAAACTTGAATTTTCTGTTTATTATGTACATTTTTCTCTTTTTTGCGATAAAATTTGAAAAACTTTCCCTTAAATTTTGTGTACTGGTAGAATTTAAAAGAAAGTAGTCCGGCAAGACACCAGTGAAAATACGGAAAATATGTTTCACTGCAGTGAAAAATAAATTTTTACAGTGAAAATACGGAAAATGAAAATACGCATTTTATTTCATCAATATTTCTCAATATTTCATTTATAAGTATATAATAAATTCAATACTCGTACACAGCTAGCTTCAAAAGTTTTATTAGACCCGGCTGGCGCCTCGTCCAATAAAGGTTTGACAACTGTGAACGAGTCCAATAGAATCAGTATTGTTCTCAACAATGTATGCTAATATCCTTATTTCGCACCACATATTTTTACATTTTGAAAAAGGTTTGTTACTTTTAGTACAATAAGGATTTGATATGACTTTTTTGGACTTTGAAAATGAAAACGAGACTAGACGGAGTGCATTAATGATTTGATTTGGATTTTATGATTCGGGCATTTATACGGTATGATTTTATTCATCCCGTTTAATAAATTTAGTATTACATCTACACTCATTCAATATATTTTAAATACATATCATAGGTAAAGGATATAAAAGAGTTACCAAGCTATGACGACCTGAACTTTTTCGTGTTAGCAGACGACAAATTTGAAAACAAGAACATTCAATCGGTGAACAAGGATGGATATGTCCTAAAAGTTCTAAACTCACTGCAGTCATCAAGTCCCGGCATCATAGGTTAGTACAGACTGGATATTGTTAATACAGCAAAAATTTTAATGCTGGTATTTGTATCAATACATGAGCCGCGTCACCATTAAACCAACATAACGCGTTTGCGACCAGCATGGATCCAGACAAGCCTGCGCATCCGCGCAGTCTGATCAGGATCCATGCTGTTCGCTTACAAACCCTATAACAAGTAGAGAAACTGATGGCGAACAGCATGGATCCTGATCAGACTGCGCGGATGCGCAGGCTTGTCTGGATCCATGCTGGTCGCAAACGCATTACGTTGGTTTTGTCGTGACGCGGCTCACATAACCTTTCAAGCAATAACAATATCTTATTAGAAGTAAAATGAAGCAAATACGAGTTTTCATATTGATATTGTTTCTATGTCTTGCTGCAGACGTTTTTCCTTTCGGATAGGGGACATAACTCATTGTTTCATTCAGTTAAAAATTTTGTATAAAAATTGGATTATAAAGAAAACTTGAACATAATATGAGACACCCTCGAGTTCTCTTCCTAGAGGTTTCCAACACAGTTGTTTGCATATGTGGAAATAATCTCAGAATCGCTTAAACCGAGGATCCAAATGTTCTTAGACAGACACCTTAACCTCTAGATGATTACTTTATATATTTAACATATAGAATGTCGTCCGTGTACATTTTGTACGGCATTTGATGCATTAATTTTCATAATAAAGTTGTGATCCATAATTACTTATACATTTCATCTACTATACTGAGGTAGTATATTCATATGACACAACTTGATTAGATTAGGTTAGATTCAAGCGATTTTGATTATTTTGTATAGCTATTTTTTATGTATTGAAATTTATCTAATGATATCTCAACAGATGCCCAGCATGCATTGTGTCAATATGTTCGAGAACGAGGGGTGGCCACTCAAGTACAGATACCAAATAATGATGGAAAAGATTGGAGTTTGGAGACGTTTCAAGATAGTGAAAATAGTGGGTGAAATAATATATTTCCATCATCATCATCATCACCATCACCACCATCATCGTCGTCGTTGTCGTTATCATCGTCGTCGTCGTTATGATGATGATGATGGCGATGATGATGATTATAATTATTATTATATCACGAAAAGGGAGTGGTCTACTCATGTTACGTGGTGGCGCACACGAAGTCTTTCTTCACAGGCAAAACCGGAAAGTTGCCACATATTCTTTACAGTGTCGGTTTAACCTAACGAAATACATATTTAAAGCACTTTTTTCATATTAATATTGGCTGTTAATAAAGAACTACATGTATGCATATGTATAAGGATGCCACGGTATCCTGGCGGTATCATGGCGTATAATGTCCGATTTTCAATCAATGTCGACGAAAGATTTCTTTAGTTCGTTTCTTCCTCTCAACAAAGTTCTTAATTTTTTTAAATAAAAGATGAATAAAAAAATAATCTTGTAAAAAGATGATTTTAATCATTTATAATTTGCAGCGCCATCTACAAAGCATGGACCTTATTTAGTTAGACTGGTGACATTCGTTCCGGGTAAAATATTCCATCAAACTCCATATGTACCTGGATCATTCTACAATATTGGCTTGTTTGTGGGAAGACTCCATAAAGCCATGACAGTAAGTAACTTTTGTAGATATTGCATTAAAGCTGCACGCCTCCAGATGAGCCAAAATATTTCAAGAAATTCAATATTTAGAAAAATGTATTAAGATCTTAAGAAAAGTAAAAAGATTCAATATTTAATTAATTATTTACATGTTATGTGCGATTAATGACTGATTTTGCAGTATCAATCACTATAATTCTACTGCGTTACTAACGCAGTAAGAGGTATTTATGTATATTTTGACCTCTTTTTGGTAATTTACGTGGATTGTAAGTGCCGTTTGCAATGTGTAAATTACTTTCTTTGTTCACTTCACAGTATTTTACTTTTAAATACATTTTCAAAATTTTCATGAAAATTAGCATGAATCTGGAGGCATGCTGCTTTAAGCAAATATTAGCCATTATTTGAACGATATTGGTTGAAAAAATACTCCATTTTTGCGGTTGCATAGCGATGCCAAAACCAGTGGTACAAATCGTAGGTGAAGACATAAAACTTAAATTAATATCTAAATCAATATCTCCATAATAAGTTGCAATACATATTCATTCAAATGGTGCATGTTATATAACCTAAGTTTATTTACATGTGCATTATATACATATGCAAGACAGATTTTTTTTATTTTGACAGATTATATGGCCTATTTTAAACGGTTGCAGTTTCATATCACTCAATCCGCTAGACGAGGGTTATATAGCTAACAGCCGTTTTTATAATCGGTCATATAACCTGTCGGATTTTACTATATTGCATTTTTTTTCTTTGAGGAAAAATAGAAAATGAGTTTGCATCAGTTATATGTACATGTGTATAAAAATATATACGTCCCAATTGTCCAATGAAAATTGCCGTAACAAACGTGCTGTACTTATTATAATACACTAACCGTAATATACCTCGACAATTATTCATAATAATACTTTTCCGAAGTTTGACGGAAAGGGCCGAGAAGACACGATTGCTAACTATTCTTATATACATGTGTTGTAGGGATTTCATCACAGTTTCTATGACAATTATACAATGATTTGGAGCTTAGAACAAATACCTGTTCTCAAAGACTTTCTTAAAGCGGTCACAAGCGAAGAAGACGTCGTCATTGTTCAAGAAGTTCTTAAAGACTTTGAAGAAAATGTTGTGCCAAATTATGACAAGTTTACGAAAGGTATTGTTTTTTTTTATTAATTTTTTTTTTTTTAAAGAATAAGAGGTCAACTTTTATGCAATTGTCTGTTGATATACAATTACATTTGTTTTTATTATAAACTTACACAACTCCAACTCGTGTTGATGAAATTTCGTCAAGTTTTCTATTACAGATTTTAACTATATTTTTATATGCGATATGGATCAATTATTATGTAATGTGTTGACTAAAATAATTCAAAAATCAGAATTTACAGACTGGAAAGTGCTATGTTAATTTCAGGAGTAATTCATGGGGATCTGAACGAACAGAATGCAATAATGGTCGAGGTACCAGGACAAGAAAATGTACCACTTAATGAACGTGTTCATGACGTCAGTGCCATGCTTGATTTTAATGACGTCACTGATTCATACACCGTGTTTGACGTCGCTATCTGCATTGCTTATATTAGTATTGACTGTCCCGTGGAAAGACAGGCCGATGTGGGTGGCCATTTTCTTGCCGGTTACTATAAGACATGTTCACTCAACGCGCATGAATTTGAAGCCTTAAAAACAATTATTTGTGCGCGTCTGTGTCAGTCTCTTGTTTTTGGAGCGCATTCATACGCCCAACAACCGTGGAACACTTATTTGTTAACTACGGCTAAAGGTGGATGGCCATTGCTTCACAAACTGTGGAAAATACCTACAAACGAACTATATTCAAGATGGACGGAACTAATACAACAATATAAATAAAATGAATGTACAGTATAGATAACTATCATCAGGGTGGGGGCATATATCATATATCCTGTATATATTTGTACCATTCTGTTATAAATGGTATTAAAATAAATTAACTTCACCGTTTTCTTCTTATTCGTATTAGCAATTACAGCTCAAAATTACTTTTTTGAGCGTGTAAGCAGTTCGGATCTTAATTTTGAGACTTGATTTTTTTACTAAAATGCACCTAAGGGCAGTAATGGGCTTGTGGCTAAGGAGTCTGCCTCTCAACCCAGTGATTGTTAGTTCGAGCCTTACTGGGACCAATACCCTGTTTCCTCAGAAAATACTTGTTAGTACTTGTTAGTCCCAGACAGCGTATATATATGCATGTATGAGACTAAAATTCATTTAAGTCTTTAAGTGTGAGAATAGAAAGAGAATATTGCCAATAAATTTCGCATTCACGACCTCTAATTTAGGAGTTAAGTGCTTCAAAAATAGCTATATATAGCGGACCTTTGTACACCTTTACCGGTTATTATTCTATTCTAAAATAATGGTTAATCATTAAATTGTAAAATGTATTATTTCGTTATTGCTTTTTTGCCCTACGCAGATTGCACACGCCCGAAATTCTGCATCCGTTTCTATGGAAATATCGTATTGTAAAACAATACAAGCTTCCTCTTCCAGGTTAGATATACATATACGAATGTATACTTCTTATACTAAAATATATCTATATAATATCTAAATCATCTTTCATGTTTTACAGTGAATAAAGAATAAAGATGTGTTTGATCGGGCTTGTAATTTCTAACAGTATTTATATGCTCCTTGATATTCATCCTCCTTTTAACCCAAGACGTATGGGCTTTCAGGATGGATCTGTTTGTTGGATAAGACCCGGTCCATAAATCCACTGGAGTTAAATACAAATTTCAGATTACAATAACCCGATTTTATTATAAGAAATATAAAAAGAATGTTGTACATTTTAGTTATCGTAATTTTAATATGTAAAATACAGCATATCGTACATTTAATGATATTACAACTTAGAATTATTTAGTCCATTACAAAACCATTGTTAAAGAAGGCAAATTCTTCAAATGTTGAACTGCAGCTGGTCATGTCTTCATATAAGGGTAGAAATTGTGAGTGAAGCTTTGCAAAGTTTAGTTCATCTTCGGTCTGATCGGAAATGTCCATGACGGTATTTTCTTTCTGCATAAAGGTTTCTTCTTCAGTTACTGCACATGTATTCTTTGAATCCGTTAGATCACCTGAAATGAAGGCCGCGTTCAGGACATTACTAGTGTTGTCTGCTGCATTGAAGAAAGCCGAGTCGATTCGATTACGATCCGTAGCCTCGTCGGAGATACCCGAGTTAAGGCGAGCACTGTCGACAGATTTTATATTCAATCGTGTATTTCCGGAAAATGATAGCGACCCATCAATTCTTGTTTGATCATTGATAAATGCAGAATTCAAACACGTTCTTGACTTGACGGGAGTAAAACATGTTATGTTATCAGCTATACATTTCTTTACGAACTTCTTTCTCAATTTCATGGTTTTGTAAAGTTTCAGTAATCCTTTAAGTTTACCCATTGGTTTATGTGTAAGTCGTTTTCTTGTCTCGGAAAGTGCATTGCATTCACAATACATAGGCTTAGAATACAGGACTTTTTCACGTTTCGAAAATTGATCAAGTTCTTTATTGATACATTTTTCACTTGAAATCTCTCGTTGTTCTTCCTTAAGGATTACATAACCATTACCCGCTGCTCCCGTTAATGGTGTCTGTTTATCGAGAGACAGGCAATTAATTAAATTGTGTCGGTCGGCTCCGGTAAGTCCCCTTTTAAATCGTTCACTTTCAACATCAGTAAATTTGTCGTCTGCTGGATCAGGTACTTCCGTTCCATCACCCGGCACGCGGACTAAATCTATATCCATGTCATCGTAAACTAGAGTACTTGATGAAGAATAACTTGTGTTCGCAAATTCGTCTTTGCCTTGAATATATCCCATATCTAAACACTTGCGAGAATCAAAATGTTTCCCCGCAACATTTTCCGGTACAGAAATTGTTCCAGATTCATGGAAGGCACAATCCATTGTATCTACATAATCATCAACATCACTTGTGTTCGAAACCTCGTCGATTTCTACATAGTTCAACTGCCTGACAGCATCACTTAAATATCTTTTAAGAATAGATCGCTTTCCTTTATTTTCGTCAAACAAATTCTCCACCTTTTCTTTTAGATTAGTTTTACGCATATGTTTCCCTAGGACACTATATCGTCCAGGCGTATCCATATGAAATGCTATGTTTGCAAGTTCCATATTTGTATATTTATGATAATAAGAGCGTTGAAACTAAAAAAGATATTCCCTTTTTCACAATAAGATATATTTCGAGGAACTGAACAAGTTCTGTTGTAACTTATGCCTCCGATAAATCTTATATACCAAACTAGCGTCCATATCCGTTTATAATTACATCATTATTTGTGTGAAAGTTATGATTTTCTGATATCTTTCTGATTAAAATGAAAGTTGTAAACGTTTCGTTAACTATCAGTATCAGATCAGGAACGATTGCACGATAACACGTTGACACGAGATAATACACGTGTTAACAATTACAATATGGTGTTAATTGACGCTTATCTAACATAGTGACACTAATATAACTGTTTACATTTGATCTTTTACATGATAAGAATATTAAGTGAAACAAATAGATATACGCTTTTTAATTTTATAATAAAATGATAATATAACTTTAAATGATTATCAAATATTAAAGGACATATAGAGGATATTTGTTTGTTTCAGTGTAAGATCGAAAAATATTTCACCGAGTGAACACCAGATGCAATATTTTCCACGAGTGGCGTAGCCACGAGTGAAAATATAATAGCTGGGGTTCACGAGTGAAATATTTATGAACTACAGTTATCACGTACATTTGTTATTATGATTGACTACATTTCCGCTGAAAAAAACATTCATTAATGATAAATATTTTATTTTTACGCCAAATATAGTTCGGCTACTGTGAAATTATATTTGGTAATCATTACTGTGAAATTATCAGAATATAATTAACCGTTATAATTCAGTAATCTACTGCAAAACATGTAATAAAACGCAATATCTTATGAAATATTTTCATAGAATTCATAAACGGTAAAAACACGTGGATTGATAGAATAGAAAATCCACAGTGTATGAAAAACGTTTTTTCCGTAACGCTACGTTAAATTTTCCATGCTGTTGTGATCTGTTCTGTTATAATTTTTTTGTTATTTTATTAAAACATAATTTACTAAGTACATAATATACATAAATGTTCGGGAACAAAATATCATGTTATTATTGACCATTTAGCAGTGATTTCGTGCATGTGCCATCCACTCTGAAGGAAATAATACAAAGAAAGTATTATTTTTCAAAAATGAATAAATTAATTGGTTAACTATAGGTAACAGATATATCATTTTATAAAATCTCGTGGCAATAAATTATTTCTCTCTTTCACGTTGTGTAATTGAACTTGAGAAGTTTAAAATTATATTTTGTCTATTAACTAAAGTACACCAGATGAAATTCCGGGTTTGATCTCTCAAAATCAGCGTGTTTCTAAATAATGTACTTTTTGGAATTTGTATGTGAGGAAAATATTCTGTTCTTATATCAAATAGATTTACGATATTGAATATACGAGAATCATTATTTGGATAAATAATTTATTGCTTGTTTTCAGGTTTTACACTTCAAGATTAATGCATTATATTAAAGATTGGACCATGCATATGGACAGCACCGGTACATGTATGTATTACAAATATGGCTATAATATAAGCCGCAAAACCCATGCTCTGGGAAACCACCAACTGTTAGATAATGCATGGGGTCCTGCATTATTAAGGTGGTTTATAGAATGTGCCAATACAATGCAATAATACTGCCAAATGGTACTTTTTTATGATATATGATCATAAAATACATCCGTTCCGTCTGCTGATGGTCTGTTCTGTTCGCAGTTCTGTCAGTACATATTTTGAAATTTTCCCTAAAATTGATGAATTTTGTCGTTTTGTTTATATTAAAAGATGGACATGTTCACTTATGATATTTTTTGTGGTATTTTTTTTTTTCGTTAGAAAGATCTTTTTAGTAAAACACTAAATATTTTGTGAAAATTTTTTTTTAAATGCTAAAGACTTAGAAATTCTTTGGGAAAAGGGGGTAAACAAAAAGCAAAGCTTGGGTTTGTATCAGGTCCCAGCCCAGTAAGGTCCGTCTTATCAACTAGTCATCTAGTTCAAGGAAATTTTAGTGTAAAATTTCAAGATATTAAAAGAATACACCAAATTAACCATAATTACAAGTATTGTAACTGGGAGAGGTATTAACCGGTCAAGGTTATCGGGTTTTAAAACGTAACTGATTTTCTTTAAAATTTTTTTTTAAAACCGGACAATAAAAAAAATAAATCTTCACGGAATAAGATATTTTATTAAAATTGGATATGAGCTTATGTAAGTATGCTAATAAATTTTATTCATTTCTTATTTGAGTGTGCAAGATAATCATTTGCCTGTCCAAAACGTCAATATTTTTTTTCTCAACACCTTCTTTTCTGAAAGAAAAACTTGTGAATTTGGTTGACGAAAATAAATGTAAATGGTCTGTACTTTAAAGATATTTATATCAGAATATTAGAAAAAAAAAACGAGCATTCCACGCGTGTTTCACAAGACCATTTTTTTGCGTTAGAGCTTACTGCTGAGCAGAAAAACGTTCAACTTATGCAACGGCTAATCCGGAACGGAGTCATACAAATGACGCGTTGACGGTTGGCTCAAAAATTTAGGGTTTTTTTCTTTTAAAGAAAATTCATACATAAACAAACAAAACAAAACTGGAAGAGAAAAAATGGCGAAGCAACACTCCTTAAGTACAGTACAGTGTGCAAGAACAATAACTCGACATTGCTTTTTTTAGATTTATTCCCCTTTATCAGATTTACTCGGGTTGGGGATCCAGAGCATAACTCCAAAAGTTCTCGAGTGATTTTTTTTTTTCAAACTTAATACACTGGCATAAATAAAACAAAATAAATAAACAACATATATACATTTGTATTCATGAAAATATGTGTTTAGATATTTTACACAGTTAACGTTTTCCGGAAATTTCTATTATAGCTAAGCGTTATAATATGGTACGTCGTATAATTTAAGACATTTGTTTATGTGTTTGATTTAAAATCTAACACAAATTAGCGTTTCATATCAAATTCTGAATAAATAATCAGCATTGAATTCTATCAAAGTTTGTTTTGTGCGGTATGATTTTATCAGATATTCACCTCCTTGAGCAAGATACGTTTTAAAGACAATGTAATAAATAGCATTTCTGAGATATAGTCCAAATATTTATATTTAAATTCATCCATTACTTTAATCTTCACTCCTTCCATTCACCCCATGAGTACTTGTAAACTCTGAGATCTGATTCGTCGTAGTCCTCCAAAATATTGAGAAGTGAAGTGCGCACCACTGTTGATCTGCGTAACTTTCTGACGCATCTAGCTGGGCAGCACTGGTAATCTTTGTTGGCTCGAGAAAATGACATGCGCATTAACACGCTTTTGCGCATGGAAACTGGCGTTTCGAAATAACGCTTTATCGGTGTGGGAATTCGACTGTGACCAGCGTTGCAAACACATGACGCAGGACATCTTACATTGTCGTCTGCTTCCTCAATATCACCATTCCAGCGATTCCCGGAAGTGCCTGCAACCGGAAGTATATCTAAATTAATGTTGTCGTCTGTTTCTGAATCAGACTTGAAGCCAGATCTCCTGATAGCAGACTTATTGTAAGATTCACAGTATTGTAATGCAGGTTTTGTTAATGTAACTCGTTGTTGGTGTTCATTTTCAACAGATGATGATTTGAACCGTTTTCGTGGTTGCTCCGAGTAATCAAAGGGAAATTTCCGTTTTTCACCGCGATTATTAACCGTGTTCGTGTAGCGATATTTCTTTTGCCGTTTATACTTTCGTGTCTCATTTTCGTTTTCTTCAAACTTCCTTTTAACACCTTTTGCATTTTTGTGGGGATTTTCACCGTAACGACAGGGACTGGCCAGACCTATAAAGATTTAAAGTGCGATATATTATATCGTTATAAAAAGTATACAATATACATAAATAATATGAATATATTGTGATGAAACTCTAAGTCCTTCTATTTTTTTCCAAAATGATGCATTTAGAAAAAATTGTATGATGATTTTATTTATTCTTTTTTAAATCAGTTAAAAAACAAATAAGAGAATCGCTTTATCTTGCAATATCTTCAGAAGCATTATTCGCCCATTCTTAAAGATTTATCGCAGTTTACCATGATTGTACTTCCTGTCGTTCGATATAAACAAAGATATATATCAATGTCTAGAAAACTTACCTGGTATAACTCGAGCAGAATCTGAATGTTTAGTATAATTTCTTTGTCCAGCTGATGTTGATGGGGACTCAGAATGAGTAATGGCAGCTACAATGTCGGTTCTTTAATAGATAAAAAAAATAATATCGTTAAAACGAATTTTTATTAAACGAGCTGAATAAAATTACATTATGCGAGCCTCTGGCAAGCATAATATTATGATATTCAATGAGGTCAATAAAGTTAGTAATGAACCTAGAAATATTATATTTATCACACATCCAAAATAAGAACTGTGAAGATCTACAGTAAAAAAAAATAATTTATTGACGCGTATATAGCGTAACGCAAATATTTAGCGCATCTTCACGCTATGTTTGTATAACGCAAATGACGACAAATTAAAATATTTTCACGGTCCTATTTTACGGTACGGGTATGTGCTTAATGCTTATGTTAATGTTTTATCTCTTTTAAAATAAACGCAATTAAAAAGATGTATAACAAGTACGCAATAGTTAAATATGGACAGAAAATCAGCATAACAATGCTATTTAGGAGCACATTTGTCTCGGAGCACATTTGTCTTACGTAAGACCGATGCGGTCGCATTTGTCCCGCGATCTCAAATGTCTACCCCAAAAAAACTAATTTGTGTGATCAAGTTTTATAAGGGACAAGAAAGCACATTTGTCTCATGTGTTTAAGGGACAAGAAAGCACATTTGTCTCGTGTCATTTTCTCTGAATAATTTGTCACATATTTTCCAACGGCAACATTTCTTTTTAGAATCGATGATCGCCCTTTTTTGTCATGTCAAGTGTAATCATCATAGGTTTGCTACTGTTTTTAATGAAATCTTAAACTTAAAACCTATTAATTCTAAGATATCTTATTCAAGAAATTTGATTGGCTGAACCTTAAGGTGAACACTGAAACATACGGAATCCCGTTCAAGATTTACAATGGTGAAAGCGCGATGGCACGAAGGTACGATGATGAAAACGCGATTTTACGATGGTGAAAACACGATGGTATGAACATGAAACTACTATTGTACGTGGTGAAACAACGATGGTACAATTGTTAATTTTTAATGTTGCTGTTTTGCACTTTCTTTAGGGATTGCTATTATATCTATTTTATCTTTTTTTCCGCGTCTCGCCGGAATCGACGCGAGACAAGAAAATCCTTCGTAAATAGTTTTCCCTTTATATTCTATATACAACTGACATTTTTCAAAGAGCTACAAAACATAGCTAAATCCATTTTAGAGAACAAATCCTTATGCCATTTGAAGAGAAGAGATATGACAAAACTGATATAAAATGATGAGGAAAGTAGGGGTCATGTTTCTTTTAAGAAGAATTTCTAGCGTCACACTTGTTACTGTAAAGTTACTTCAAAAGTTTTGCTATGAGGTAGAATTAAGAACCACCAATATTAAAATTGAAATTCCTTGCCTTTGGCTTTAACTGCTGTAGGTTTGACACTCAGTCGGGCGTCGAACTATTCATGCGAGCCAGCCCGTCCAGGGTCCTAATGCGGAATACCTATCCTCGTGCGCACGTAATAGTTATCGCGTGCGCACGCAATAAATACCCCTTTAGAACGAAATATATCGCGTGCGCATAAATAAGAAAATCCTATGTCCCCTTTATGCCACCATAGATACTATACCTTGTTGTTGCTTATATTTCTTATATTAAATCATTTATAAAACTTTATGCATTGGAAAGAAACGTGTCACAACGAATGGACTCTTTGCATATGTGTTTGGGTTCTGGATATTGTACTGGTAGAAATTTTCATTGTGACATGCAGAACAGGGATATTCCTTAAGTTAATAAATATGACTCAGGACGCGTTTGATTGACCGGAAGTGACATACAAACGGTATTATAAATACAAAAAAACACAGAACAATGACTGTAAGCCGGTAAACGGACGGTCATAATTATTACCTGTTTACAATTTTATGAAAAAATGTGAGACAAATGTGCTTCGAGTGTCCTTAACATTGTGTGTCGAACACATTTGTCTCATTTCCAAATGTCGCAAATATGAATGTTTACGAGCACATCGGTCACATTTCGTGAGACAAATGTGCACCGAGACAAATGTGCTCCTACAATGCTATCTTAAATTTTACATTTAATCAATGATGTTATATTTCCGATCCTTGAAGATCATTCAGCACGACATTATTGTTGTGTATACATGTCATGTGGTACTTTTAGTTCCTTCCTTTTGGCCTTTTTCAACTTGGGTGGTTCCAGTATTCCTACTTGAATACTGACAACTTAATCTAGCCATTTTTGTCAAAGCTATAATGCTGAAATTTCAATAAGTCATCTTCCTTATTTACTTATTTACTTCATGCCATGTTTGTATTATTATTTTTTGTTTTGTTGATTGTTCACTCTTATGCACTTAAGGGCCATGAGTTTTGTTTATAAATAAAAAAAAATGTATAATCACCCTTAGGATATGTTGCCTGCTTTTTAAATTTGTCTTTTGACGTCTTATCTGTGATATGCAGGCTTCATAACTTCAGATCCCCTTTCAAAATTCCATTTTATTTAGTTCCGCCCATTGTTTTCTCGTTTAGGGCACATGCATTCTTTTACTTGGGGACCATACGCCGCTTTTCATGGAATGGCACTAATGTGTCACATTGAAGGTTCCATGATAACCGCCGTATGAACATTTCTAAATTCAAAATTTTCACCACGTTGAATTCTGCATGCTTATGCCTAGGTCACAAATAAAACGGGCGCCGTCCGATTAAACGATTTTTATAAAATCGGCAGATTTTTTGATGTCGTGGACGCCGGGCGATTTTAAATCTGATACCTTGCGTGGTCATGAATGAAACAGTCGTCGGGCGATTTTTGCCGAGTAGATTTTACAGAAAGAATGAACGGATCAGGCGGTCGCCGCCCGATGTCCGTACGGAGCCTGTGCGATTTAAAAGTGAATCGAAAGGTTGCCGCGCGGGCGCCGGGCGACAATGACTTTACATTTAATGACATCTTAGATAAATCAGCTAGTTGTAATTATGCCAGCAAAGAAGTCAGCTGCCAAAGCTAAGGGAAAGGCCAAGGAGTTGGTCCGTGTTGTTGACAACGAGTCACCAACGACCAGTATCGAGGCCGTAGAAGGCGAAAATCAATCAGACATTCGCATGGACATTGAAGAAAAAATTCATGTTTACTAGTATTCAAAAGAAATTCACAAATATATTTTTGAGGCAATTACAACTTCTTCAAGCTGAAATTACAACAAACACAAGCAGCCCGGTCGCCGGATGACAAAACGATGACCGCCCGGTGCCTGTACATGAATCGTCCGGGTACCGGGCGATAATCGTTTGACTACTTGTCTCTATTCTGGCACCGGGCGGGGCCCGGCCGATGTCCGCCCGGACGCCTTTTAAATTGGACGCTGTTTTAGTAGAACAAAAAATCGCCCGATCAAAAAAATCATCGCCCGGTCGCCGCCCGGCGACCGAACGATGTCCGCTCGATGATATTTATACTCAATGACCCCAAAAATTATCGTCCGGCCGCCGTTAGCTTTTAAGTATTACTTAAAACTCGAAGGCGCCCGCCCGATGAGCAAAATTTTCAGCTGCTGCCGTCCGATACTCACTGCCGCCGGACGGACGCCGGCCGATATTGCGATTTTTTGGAGAAACAGACGCCGCCCGGCGGCATTTTCTTATTTGTGACCTAGGCTTAAAGCCGATGCTAGGGGCGTGGACGGTAACTTGCACTTTCCAGTACCGTCCATGAACAGGCTCAATGCAACATTTTAAATTTTGTCGTGTTAGACTTTCTTTAGGGATCCTGTATTTCTCTATTTTATAGACACGTTCATCTTTGGAGTAAAAGTCGTATTTTCCGACACGTGAACGAGGAATGCTCGTGGGTTCTTTTAAATCGTAATATGCTGGCAAATATGTGAAGTTAAATTCTGACAAAAATTGTTTTTTTAACACGATGCTATTTTCTACCTTTCTATGGAATAGCCTTTGCTATGACAAAATTGAAAGAAGCATAACAAGTAATTTCAAAATTGAATAAATCAATCGGGGATCGTAATATTTAGATAAATGTAAAAATGCACTGATGTTGGATGTTAATTATAGGTATAACATTCTTTGCAATATTCATGCGCAATTCAAATTTTATAAAAACAGTTGCATTTTTTTTTATATTTAGAAAATGTGTCGTCACAAACTACATCTCTCTGTTTTTATTACAAAGAAATGTTATTTTACGTCAATATTATAAATTAATTATGTATTCCATGTTATTCATCTTACTTTTGACAGAAATCTTATCAATTTAAAATCAAATCTGCTTCTATACTTATCACGAAACAAATATTGTTAAATGTTTTTCAAAATGTTTTTCAAAATTGAATGAAAATTAAAAGCATATAGATCTATCATCATTTATAAAATACACATTATTCTTACATTGAACGTGAAGTTCCCTTATTTCTTAATAATCCGTCAGATGATTTATCCATAATAATCTTCTGTAAACGATTAATAAAACTTCGTGCAGCTAAACTGTGTTCGTTGTTAAGCGCGTATTGTGACGTCATTACGTCGACGTTACGAAGACTCACGAATATAGACGGCGGAAATCAACGTTCGATTGAATATTGTTTTCGATTAAAAGAAATATTTAGTTGTCAATGCCATTGATAACGTACGAGAATTGAACAAATAATTTTGAGATAAAATATACACAGATTAGTATTGTAGCTGACTTGAACGAATTAGTTGCATTCACATCTGAATAAAATAATCAATTTTACAAAAGCACGAGGAACATGGAGCAGCTTGCAACCTATATACTACCTTGCGCATGATCTGTAAACGTTGACGGGAAACCATATAAGATTATTGTTAGCTGTGTATGAGCACATACATGTATATCACGGATCACATATGTCATGACTGTGACAAGTGAGATCACGTATGTAACACTGCACACAGTCTCATATTTGCTGTCACGATTGTGTATATGTAAATTAAGTTGTGTTTTTTTTTACAAATGTCGAGAATCAAATTTGTCACCTGTATTTTTTGTAACTGAGCTGATCAATGTTAACGGGCAAACGCGCAAAGCGGCACCGGGTATGTGATAAAGATTTGTGTTTTACAAATAAATGCAATAAAATAACGTTAGTACGCAATAGTCAAACATCGAAAATCGGCATAACACCGCTACCTTTAATTTTGTAGACACGTTCAGCTTTGGTGTAAAATCATATTTCCGACACGTGAATAAGGAATGAGCCCACGGGTTCTTTTAAAACCGTAATATACATGTACTGGTAAATAATCATGTTAAGTTAAATTATGATACAACTTATTTTAACTCTATGCTTTTTTTTCTACCACTTAACCATGACAAAATTGAAAGAAGCATACTCTGGTTTTGAAGACAAGTAATTTTCAAATTGAATAAATCAACCGGGGATCATAATTTAACTTAACATGATTATTTACCAGTACATGTATATTACGGTTTTAAAAGAACCCGTGGGCTCATTCCTTA
This sequence comes from Ruditapes philippinarum, assembly GCF_026571515.1. Classification (NCBI taxonomy): domain Eukaryota; kingdom Metazoa; phylum Mollusca; class Bivalvia; order Venerida; family Veneridae; genus Ruditapes; species Ruditapes philippinarum. The sequence continues at coordinate 108,559 of NW_026860756.1, read as the reverse complement.
TTCACGTGTCGGAAATATGATTTTACACCAAAGCTGAACGTGTCTACAAAATTAAAGGTAGCGGTGTTATGCCGATTTTCGATGTTTGACTATTGCGTACTAACGTTATTTTATTGCATTTATTTGTAAAACACAAATCTTTATCACATACCCGGTGCCGCTTTGCGCGTTTGCCCGTTAACATTGATCAGCTCAGTTACAAAAAATACAGGTGACAAATTTGATTCTCGACATTTGTAAAAAAAAAACACAACTTAATTTACATATACACAACTTATTTTAACTCTATGCTTTTTTTTCTACCACTTAACCATGACAAAATTGAAAGAAGCATACTCTGGTTTCTTGATAAATGTTATAATGCACTGATGATGGGTGTTAATTAAAGCAGCATGCCTCCAGCTTCATGCTTATTTTCATGAAAATTTTGAAAATGCATTTATAAGTAAAATATTGTGAAGTGAACAAAGAAAGTAATTTACACATTGCAAACGGCACTTTCAATCTACATTAATTACCAAAAATAGGTCAAAATATACATAAATGCCTCTTACTGCGATAGTAACGCAGTAGAATTATAGTGATTGATACTGCAAAATCAGTCATTTATCGCACATAACATGTAAATAAAATTAATTAAATATTGAATCTTTTTACCTTTCTTAAGATCTTAATACATTTTGTCTAAAGATTGAATTTCTTGAAATAATTTGGCTCATCTGGAGGCGTGCAGCTTTAAAGGAAGAACATTCATTGCATTGAAATCTTATAAAATAGTCGCGTATTTTGTGCAAATATGCATTCACAAACAAGATCTATCTGTTTTTATTACAAAGAAATGTTATTTTACGACAATATTATAAATTAATTATGTATTTCATGTTACTCATCTAACTATAGATCTATCTGTTTTTTGTTACAAGGAATTGTAATTTTACGTTAATTATTATATTATAACTATGATATAACTTATTACATGTAACTGACTTACTTTTAATGGAAGTCTTTATATTAAAAATCAAATCTGCTTCTGAACTTATCACGAAATAAATATTCTTATTATTTTTTTACAAAATGTTTTGAAAACTTTGTGAAAATCAAAAGCATACATAATCTATGGAATGCCGGTAGGGACATGCCACTTTGCTTATTTGCCAACAACTGAATTGCTTATTTGCTAATTGCTGATTTGCCATTTTGGTTATTTGCTAATTGCTGATTTGCCAATTTGCTTATTTGCTAATTGCTGATTTGCCAATTTGCTTATTTGCCAATTGCTTATTTGCTTATATACATAAATTTGTATGCTATTGTCAGGCGACACGTCCGACTTGCGAAGTTCTTGTTTGATATGACATAACAAGTCTTTGTAGACTTTATTTCAAGGTCATGAACCTATATCATGTTATTATGTTGATAAAGTTTTGTTAATTATAACTTGTGTAAATTATGATCAATCCATCATTACCTTGAATATAGGTAGACAGACAGATGGATACTTTTTATTCAGTTTCGAAAAATATAAATTCAGTTTCAAAAAGTAGTTGTTTTTTAATTATCTTGAGTTTCAGTTTTAGCTCCACTATTCAGAGAATAGGGATGCTATTCTACCCACCAAGGCATTGGTTTTCTTGGTAACTTGTTTTTCTGTCATATCTCTGTTACTTTTGCTGATTTATGCTTACTGCAACTTTGCATAAACTTTGCATAATTACAAGCATGCATACATGAAGAAGCTGTCCCCGTAATATACTGAATGTCAAGGTCACCAATGAATTGTACTACGAAGCCTTTGTTTTTCTGTCATATCTCTGCCACTATTGCTTATATCTAACTGTAACTTCACATAAGCATTAGGTAGCATGCATACACAATATTCAATATTCCATTATACCCTAGGTCATGATCATGGTCATGGTCACCTGATAGCATGTAAAATGTTCAACATGAAGAAATGGAAAAGTGTGACCAAATTTCAAAAACATTGAACAAAAGCAAAATGTTGATGGACACACAGACATAAGTGATCTCAAAATCTTACAGAGCTAAAAACGAAGCCTATTGCTTAAGTGCAAAGACAAACACCCGTGTTTAGCATGCACCAAGTGTATCATTCGTGATACTATGTGTTCCTACCACTAAAATGAAGCCCTCCGTGACAAATCTCCTGAGAATAACGACATTTTATATGCCATAAAATAAGAAATAGTTTTGTTTTCAAGTTCTTTTATTTTCAATCTTTATCCAATAATTTCCAATTATATATGACCAATCAAGTGTTTATTATGCCATCAATCTCTGACTTAAGCTGCACAAACAGATCTATAGCTGCAACACAATACGTACAAACCATTCTCAAGCACAGACGCTGGGGGTAAGATCCTGCCCCCAACGTGATACGCCTCTGTAAACACTATATCAAAACTATTTTAATATTTATTTAAATACTAATTGGACATCTGTTACAACGATAAACCATTAAGTACTTTATTGAGACTTGGTGGTATATGGTATTTTTTCATACCGGTATATGTAAAGATTGTTTGAAAATCATTTTTAACGATGTCAAATTCGTGTTTAAATATTAAAATATTTTAATAGAGTGTTTACAGGGGCACGTATCACGTTGGGGTACAGGATCTGACCCCCAAGCGTCTGTGTTCTCAAGGACATGTCAGCCATCAGTTGTAGACATATATCTGCTTAGGCATCACTGCAACTAAATTCATTGACCAACAGTATTCTTGGAAAAACACTAAATGTACAAGAATACTGTTGGTAAAAGTTAACAGATCTGACTCAACTGGTTGTCTGTAGTCAGATTTTCCATATACTTCCGGCACAGTGTAAACTATTTCTTTTGCAAAAAGCAAATTAGCAATCGGCAAAAAAGCAAATACGTAAACCAGCGGCTAAAAAATAAGCAAATTAGCAATTCAGCAATTGGCAAATAAGCATATTTGTCATTAAGCCTATCAGATATTGGCAAATAAGCAAAACAGCAATTAGCAAATAAGCAATTCAGCAATTGGCAAATAAGCAAATTGGCATGTCCCTACCGGCATTCCATACATAATCAGTTAAAAATAATTATACATTATTCTTACATTGAACGTGAAGTTCCTTTATTTCTTAATAATCCGTCAGATGATTTGTCCATTATCATATGATTATAATCTTCTGTAAACGATTAATAAAAGTTCGTGCAGCTAAACTGTGTTCGTTGTTAAGCGCGTATTGTGACGTCATGACGTCGACGTCACGAAGACTCACGAATATAGATGGCGGAAATCACCGATTAAATTTAGCCATTGATAACGTACGAGTATTAAAATATGTTTGAGATACATTTCACATTTCATGTTTTGCAGAAATAAAATAATACATAAAAAAAAGAAGAAAAATCATTATACCAATATTTTCTTAGAAAAATGAGCTTTTTTCTTGTTATTCTTTTCTAAATTTCATAGCGAAAACTGATCTTCCGCTTAGTATACCAATCTAAGACATATAACTGTGAAAAGTCGCCTCCTTGCTTAAATATGTCATTTTCCTCTTTTCATTAATAAGGAGTCCTTTTTAATTAAAAGAAGAAAATAGCATATCTTCAAAGAAAGAGGCGGACAGCTATCTAGCTGTCCCTTTCTGTATGAGAAGGGGAATTCTGTGATGCGTGCATATGGTCGAACGGTCGAAAATCTCTTTCAAATTTAGAACGTTTTCACATGGAAGCGTCCTTGTGCAAAATCTAATGTCCTATAAAAAAAACTAACTTGAACTTTGAAAGCCTAATACGGACTTTGCCACTTTTATTAAGGAAGAGTTATTAATAAGGATTTAATTATTTTCATAGTACAAATGTAAATATTCTTAGAAGAAACTATAACTCATAATTAGGAGTTTGTAAATTACTTAATATAAGTCCTAGCTAATATATAGAGGATATTGAATGAGTATAAGTTCAATACTGAATTTATTGCACGAGTTGAATAAATTATATTATGCGTAGATCTGGCGAGCATAATATTATTTATTCAACTCGTGCAATAAATTCAGTATTGAACTTATACTCATTCAATATCCTCTATTTATCACACACCGTGAGAATTTTGCGACTCCGTAAATATGGTATTGCACGGCCGTGCATATATTTTGACGTGACGTCATTAGCGTTATACAAACATCGTGTAAAGACGCGCTAAATGTTAGCGTTATAGTACTATAGGCCTGCGCGTCAATGAAAAATGACTCTTTTTCACTTTAAACGGTCTTTATTTTGGGTATGTGATAAATAGAATTTTAAATTCATGTAAGTTCATTACTGAATTTATTGCACTCGTTGACTAAAATAATATTATGCTCGCCAGAGGCTCGCATAATATAATTTATTCAACTTGTGCAATAAATCGTCAAAATATATGCACCACCGTGCAATACCATATTTACGGAGTCGCAAAATCGGCACGGGTGTGTGATAAATAGTATTTATGCAGGTAGACCAAACTCCTCACAGCGGTTACGTCACGCTTTGCTACTTTAACTGTTACTGTACAGATCAGGGGAAGTAACCGCTGCGAGGAGTTTGCAGGTAGACCTGTAACGTTCGTATATCATGTTTGGAAAATTTAGTGTGCCCCGATCTATATTGACTCATATTATCGACCTGCCAAAAAATAACACTGATCATTCTTTAAATTTAAAACGAAAACATCAATGACACAGCCCTAGTATTCTATTCTAAATTAAACCTAACCTTTTTAGGTAATTTTCGGGCCTGTGTTAGACAAATCGAAAGTAGAATGTCCATTTATGGGCATCAATGTCACGCATGCGCATTACAAGTTTACTTCCGTGTTAAGGCCGGTGTACATTTCAAGAGTTTTGAAACTTCAAGTACGACCTAACAATGTCGGATAAGATAAAATTAGGTAAGTACAGCTATTTCAGTGTTATATTTCGAACTATAATATTAGAACTCAAGAATGTCATGCCATGTTACAGAGAAAACTAATTGATTTCTCACGGCTTATAGTTTGTTTCATTAACCGGAAGTAGGAAATCCTCAATCTAATTCCAATTGAAATTCATAGAAAATGCTTTACAAACAGTATCATATAATTAAAAAGTGGTTTAGTCCAATAATGATGTGTAGACCGGAAGAAAAAATTATTGTGGGGCATATATTTAACCAGAAACCGTCGGAAATGTTTTATCTAATTCGTCCTCGAATTCTCTCGACCCACATTGAGAGGTACAGGAAGTACCTGATCCTGAACAAAACGTACACATACTATAGTGTTTCTAAAACATACTTAAATACTTATTTTGTTTATTGGCCGTTTCTTAAAACCCTGTTATTTTTGTTACTCTTTAAAGCTAAATTTTTGTTAATGTCAAAATGTAATCCTCTTCTTTTGTTGTTATAATTTTCGATATCAATATATCATTGTCAAAATTTTAATTCAATGTTATTCACTGTCTGTATAACGTTTTGTGTTCTAAAGGGAATTGTCACTTCCCTTTCCTTGGCTAGCATGAACCCTTAATTTAATTTTCAGAATTTTAAGTTCATCTTCAATAATAAGTTGAATTTTTAATAACCAGAAACATAATGATACATTCCTTAAGAATGTTGTATTTGTGATATGTGAAACAAGTATGTATAACACCACTATAACAGTTAATATCACATATCAGCTTTCACTTAACTAGCTAGAATTTAATTTGATATATGGTCAATATTTAAACTATCGACCTGTATCATTAACTTGTATTCTTTCCAAACTACTGGAACACATTATTTGTCGGCACATCTTGAATCATCTGGATAAATACAAAGCACTTACGTCATTGAATCACGGATTCAGAAGCGGCTTCTCATGTGAATCACAACTAATTGTCACCACTCATGATCTTTTATCCATGTACGATAATAACGCACAAGTAGACACCATCATTTTGGACTTTAGTAAAGCTTTCGATACTGTTCCCCACAAAAAGCTTCTTCATAAACTTCACTCCTTTGGCATCAGAGGAAACTTACATACTTGGATCGCCAACTTCTTGATGCAGCGCAAGATGAGTGTAGTCGTAGAAGGCGAACAATCATCGTCAGTAAATGTGGGCTCTGGAGTCCCACAGGGTACAGTGCTCGGACCATTGCTCTTCTTACTACATATTAACGATCTTCCGGACCATGTAAAATCACAAGTGAGGTTGTTTGCTGATGATTGCTTACTATATCGCCAGATCAAGTCCCAAAAAGACAATCTCCAACTTCAAAAAGACCTAGACAATCTCCAAACCTGGGCATCTACATGGGGGATGAAATTTAACTCAAAAAAATGTTACCTGCTGATGTCGAAGTCAAAATCGATGCATTTCTACAACATTGATAACAACATACTTCAACAAGTTCAAGTCAATCCTTACCTTGGTATCACTTTCTCGTATGACATGAAATGGTCAACACATATTTGTAACATCTGTAAAAGAGCTAACTCATCTATTGGATTCTTAAGAAGGAACTTACGCCATTGTCCTAAACCATGCCGCAAAAATGCCTACCTAGCCCTAGTCCGCTCCAAATTAGAATACGGATGCACTATCTGGGACCCTTATACCAAAAACGAAATTGACAAACTTGAACGTATACAAAGGCAAGCCGCTCGATTTATTACAAATAACTATACTTCTAGGGATCCAGGATGCGTTACATCAATGCTGGAACAATTGGAATTACCAAGCCTCCAAGAGCGCAGAAGACTACACCGGCTTACTTTCATGTACAAGGTAGTGGAAGGGCAAGTACCGGCAATTAACATACGAGAATACCTAACTCCTCAGGGCACTAGACGATCTGTAAGAGCTAAATCATATAAAGACTATATAAGTGATAATATTGTGGAAAAATCTGTGTGTAATAATCAAAAGTGTTACAAACCAGTATATGTAAAAACAGAAAACTACAAAAATTCTTTCTTCATCAGAACAGTGTTAGACTGGAATAAATTAAGTGACTCTCAAGTGTGTTCATCAACAGTCCAACAACTTAAAAACTCTATAAAACTTTGTGACTAGGACACACTCCCTTCACCGTCTTTTAAAGCCAGATTTTGGTCTTTACGACATACCCTCACAGATACAGATACAGATATTTGGCTTAAATTAATTTGGTCACAGACATTATAGTTGTACACAACTAAATACAGTCAGAAATTTTATACTATGAGTATTCTATTTAGCCGTTGAAAAACAAATGTCATTTAGCATGTTTAGTAAGATCTAAACACCAAAAATACAATTAATATTAAAAACATTGTTGTTTTTTTTAATTGAAAAATACAATAATGCTAGAATGAAAAGTAATTAAGTGAAGGTAACTTTGTGTGGTAATACTGTTAGATCATTCAGATATATTTTACCTGATCAAATAACAAACTTTTTCTGCTACAGAAAGCACATTTGCCTCCTTGCCAAAGACAACGAGAGGGTTGCCTGTTGTTTTAAGTGGAGATCCGACAAAGAATTTGAACAAAGGATTAAAACCTGGAAATCTGCTGTATTGTAATGGAAATAATGTATATGTCAGAAATCTGAATGTAAGTATATAGCCTTTGAACTGTTTCTTTACTGTTTACAAGTTCCAGTCTGTGAAAAGTACATTCCTTAACTTTGCTTTGCTTTAATTTTAAGGAATAACTATTTAAATGATTTTGGGGTCTTGTAAATTATATGATGATCACATTATACCAAGATCATGTGACCATTCTTCATGCCCTGAACTCATAAGGCGTCAGTTTGGTTCAACAACTGATATCTCATTGATATCTTGTGATTATAAATTAAGCATGTCAGTTAATTATTTGCTCTATCATTTCAGGATGCCACACAATGTTTGGTGTACTCCGATCATTCTTGTCCAGCTACAGTGGCTAAGTTTGCACCAACTGGGTTTTACATTGCCTCTGGAGGTATTTTACAGAAGACTTTAACTTATGTTTTATATAGATTATGATAACATGCTACTCAAATGAATTAAAGTAAACTGTTCAAAGAGTAATTGCTATCACTTACTTAATTGTTTAAGTTTAAATTAAATGTAATGAAAACCTAAATATCTGTGCAGTCTGAACAGGCTCTATATCATAGCTTGATTATCTTCGTTTTTTTTATCTTGAAAGACCTATAAAGATTATGATTGGAAGTCCAAAAAAATCACTGTGGCTTAGTGCCATGATTCAAAGTGAAAACTACTAACCCCTTCAAAAATGGAAGCTCAACAAGTCCATTAAAAAAATCTACAAGGGTTAGATTTTAATTAAACAACAGTTGCTTTCAGTTTAGCTTTATTATATCTTAAGCCAATGAATTTGAAAGGGTGAAAATGATTAACTAAGATAACATTTTGAATAGAACATTGAATATGCTTGATTTCACATTATTGTTTTTTGCATTTTAGATAATTCAGGGAAAATTAGGATTTGGGACACAACAAACCCAGAAAATATTTTGAAATTTGAGTATCAGCCACTAGGTGGAGCAGTGAAGGATCTGGCATGGGATGGTGAAAGCAAAAGAATGGCTATTGTTGGAGAAGGGAGGGAAAGGTTTATGTTCTTTTCTAAATATTTTGTGCATGTCCATCTTGGTAGATCTAAAGATAGGTAGCTTAAATTAAAGTGTGTGGTCCTGATGTTAGGTCTGTGATTCTACGCAGATGCCTGCTTGTGCCTGAAATAACGTACAGAGGTACACCTGAGATTTTTCTCCTTTAGTATCAAGCTGGAATATTAACTGTGTAGGTGTGACTTAAAATCCATAAAAACAAAACAAACAAAACTGGCATATTTGCAAAAACAACTAAGAAGTGGTTACAGTGTCCAGCAGTGTAGAATTAGCCAGCTGAACATAACATTAACATTATTCATAGAACTGTAATACCTTTACTAACCTGTTAACTTTACACAAATATACTTTATGTGAGTGATTTTTTTCAACATTTTATTGAAGTAAAATTTAACATTTAAGAAGACATGTGATTGGTTGGAGCATAAGCAACTGTCCAAACATACTGTTATTGCTGGATTTTGATTATTATAACAAATAACTTGTACAGTGTTGGATGTCATTAACTTGAATGTTTGATTGTCAGACAGAAATTATGACGATTGCTAACTTGATTGACACACAAACCTGTCAAAATCAATTAGGTCGTGGCAGTCGAGGTCATGAATGACAATGTGAATATATCAATTTATATATCAAGACGTGGAAAAGAATGCAAATGCAAGTAAAATGTTTTATGGTAACATTCTTGCTTTGAGTGTTTTAACCTTAACCTGCTGAATTTCTTATGTGTCAGATCCATATTTTTTAATTATTTAGATATGTCAAGCATGTGTTTAAATAATGTTTGATAATGGTTTAAGAGCATGTTAGATGTTAAACAAGTGAAGAAATAGCACTGAACATGCAGTAATGTGTTGTATGGAACAGAATTAGTGCATTTATTCCATCTTGCTTAATGATATCGGAACTTACATTATGCTTGCTTCTATACTTCTCTATGACAATGAAAACCTGCGTTTTGCTGAATTCAATCATGCCTTATGATTACTGAATGCACTTTCATGTAATTGCAACCTTATGTGTTCCCTACTAAACCATCAAACTCACATATTTTAACATGCTTTATGTTTAATTGCATCTTTTATAAAGGACAACGTATTATGTGTGGTGTTTAAGATAACATTCTTTGCTTGTTCTTGATATTACTATATGTAACATGGTAAGTTTATGTCAGTACCTTTAATTTGCTATAAATCTGCCACTTATATTGTCGACATTATGTCACAATAAATTATTAATTTTGATCAATAATTGGCGAGTTTGATGTGTCTTAGCATTCATATGCTTCAATATATTCACTGATTACAAATATAATGCAGTACATGATCACTGCGCAACGACAACGAAGATGACAACGATAGCGATATTATAGTCGCATGTGACAGTACGCACTAAGCAGTTGGCAGTAAGCATAATGCGAGTTGCAATAATTTGTGTTCATATTATGACAGCAGGTGTCGCTTTGTCGGTACATCCCGTTATTTTCCGGATGATCCCGTATTATGGCACGTCGAGTAAACAAAGTTACGTCCCCTTTATACAGGGACGTATACAGAACAGTGTTAGTTGGAGCCTGACATGTAAAGGGGAAATTTACTGAAAAACAAGAGAACACGATGCGACAGACGAAAAGTGCGTGTTTTTAAAGATTCCGTCAGCATGTGGAAAAAAAATGTTATAGATTTCTCTAATAACTCATCCTACAAGTGGCAACTCACCTCTTATACAATTGTTAACACTTCTTTTTGAGCGTGTGTGATACTTACGGTGGCACAAAGGTTTTATTTATCTCGTGCGCACGAGATACTGTGTCGTGGCCACGGGTTACTAAGTCGTGGCCATGAGATAGTTAAGTCGTGGGAACGAGATACTTTGTTGTGGCCACGAGTTACTAAGTCATGGCTACGAGATAATTAAGTCGTGGGAACGAGATGACTAAGTCGTGGCCACGAGTTACTAAGTCGTGGCCACGAGATAAATAAATCGTTGGAACAAGTTACTATGTCGTGGCCACGAGAAAGTTTAGTCGTGGCCACGATAAAGTTAAGTCGTGCGAACGAGTTAATAACCAATCAAATTACACTATTTATATGAATTTTCCCTACTTTTCCTGTCCGTAAAAGTGCCTTTTATACAAGTTATTGAATGGTCAAAATTTTAGCGTCATTGTGACCCTGATTTCTGACCAAATTGCCTAAAAAATATTAGGTGTCATCTACTGATCTTTTTAGGTTTTATAAACTACGGCTTATTCTTTCTAAATCATTCATCAGACAAGGATTTTACATGTGTCAAGTTTATCTGACCCGTGACCTCAAACATCCTTATAGGATATCTACTGTCCATGGGCAATGTTCCTACCCAATAAAACAAACCAGGACTAAGTCCCTCTCAAGTTATGGTATAAACAATGTTAACAGGCCGTTGTACGAACAAAATGACCAAGTCTATAATAGAATTGTCCCAACAAAGGGCTATAACATTGTCAAAATTAATGTCTGATTTATGGGCCTTATGATCCTAAATACATGTATCAAGTTCAAAGTGAACACTTCAGTATTTTCAAAGATTAATGTTGGACGTAAATCTTTAAACAGAAATTTTCTAAGTTTAGAAAATTATTGTGTAATCTGATTTAATTATCTCTTCTGCAAGACATAGTTATCTCGTTCCCACGACTTAAACGACTTAGTAACTCGTGGCCACGACTTAGTACAGTACAAACTTGATTTTTTTTCTGTTATATAAAATAAGTATAATTTGGCTTCACACAAATATTGTGCTTTAAATCCTTTGCAGTATGAATATACATGTATAGTATTATTACAAAAAATATATGGAAGTTTCTTTTGAAGACATACACAACTTTACTTGACCCGTAATAAGGAAAGCAGATTCCTATACATTATGTGTATGTGTTTTTATTTAAATAAAACATAATTAGTAAGAATTTTATAGATTTCAATAAATTTCTGTGATAAAAATATGTTACTGAAAGATGTGCATAGTATATCATTAAGCACAAATGTATGTGAATGTGGTGGTGTGTGCGGGATGTCTGATCTATAATCAGACACACATTTGCCCAACATTTGAGCCGCGTCAAGACAAACAAACATAATGGGTTTGCGACCAGCATCGATCCAGACCAGCCTGCGCGTCCGCACAGTCTGATCAGGATCCATACTGTTCGCTTCAAGTAGAGAAACCGATAGCGAACAGTATTGATCCTGATCAGACTGCGCGGACGCGAAGGCTGGTCTTGTCGGTTGTCGGCTGGTTATGTTGGTTTTGTCGTGACGCGGCTCATTTGTAATTGACTATGCACATATTACAAAAATAAACAACTTCCTTCTTTCCTCATTATACATGTATGTCTTAATGTGTTACATACCTATTCGCCACTATTAGTGACTCTGAGACATTTATTAAGTTAAAAGGCCAATAACATTTGCTTTTAAATGTCCAAGTCATTCGATAAAGACCTTCGCAGTACCTATAGACAGGTGCTTAACAACTGGATGACAGCATAATATGTTTTTGTAAGGGAGTACACTAAGAAAGACTATTGCATGAAACTGACACGTATATATTCCATTCCAGCTCATGAACGTATATTTGGGGGTAGGTGCAGCCCTTAAGCCAGGGCCTGAATGCGCCACTTAAAGTGTAACTGCCCCATTGAATAACTGTTTACGAGCATATTTTTTCTATAAGACTGTATACATATATAAAATTATATTGCATAATCCTTTAATATTTGTATTTATATTCTTTCAACTGCAATTTACATGTATTAAGCGCTTAGTACGTATTTATATATACATGTACGCAGTATCTATACGGAAAATTCCGATGATAGGCGAATCGTGGAAACATTCCGTTGATATCGATAACAGAGTTCTCGCCCCTTAGCAGTTCACAAATCGCTAGACATAGTTTAAATTGTTTATCATAATGTAAGATAAGATGATCAAACATAATCCACAAAGCCTCAGACACCGAGCTTTATTAAGCATAAACACTGAATAATGGATATAAGCGAAAGCTAATAGTAATCACGCCATGCGAGCTATAAATCAAATAAGTCACATTTTAACAAAATCTATCAGGGAACAAAAAATAGTCAATTTTAAATGACTTCTACATAAAAGTAATACAAAAAAATTAAACCGTAAATGGTTTGTATAGAGCATGAAGAAAGGTAGCTTATACATAAAGGTATATGACGTTAACATTTTAGTATTCCAAATAACTTGTTCCAGTTTAATAGTTATCACTCAATGAAAGAATTGGTCACTACGAAATGTTTGAATGAAATAATGAAAAATGGAATCCAGCATAATGCAAAGTTTAAATATCATAAAGCAAGATGTAATCAAGCATAATGCAAATTTTAATGTCATGTAGCAAGATAGAATTAAGCATAATGCAAGTTCCAATGTCATCAAGCAAGATGGAATTAAGCATAATGCAAGTTCCAATGTCATCAAGCAAGATAGAATAAATGCATTAATTCTGTTCCATAGTGTTGTAAAGGTAGCAAAATGTAAACAAAATAGCATTTTGACTTCTATACAAAATACTAAATCACTATAATTATACCAGTTTCCAACATAAAAAAATCAGCATAAGATAGTTTATGTTTATGGCAAATGAGTTATTTTTGGAAACTGTAACAAGATACCTAAGAAAAAGATTATTTTGTTATTTTGTTTCTTGTACAAGAAAATAATTCACAACTGTAAATGAGTAGTTCCAAAGATTCAAATTAATTTTGAATTTCATGTTCATGTTGTTTTATATACAAGTTAAGTGTTTTAGTCTAGCCCAAGGTATAAGGTCAGAAACAGTTCTCTATATTGTATTATGCTATACTCAGTAGGTTGCTGGATAGAAATCATATTGGGCTGGATACAAATGTAGAAATATGGCGATAAAATATTTAAGGTTAACTTATTTTCCATAAAAAAATGAAAAATGTGCATTGTGGTATAGCTTATGTCATGTAACTCACTTACTAGTAATATGTATATTTCTTTAACATTTAACTTTTTTTCAGTAACTCTTAGCAATCAAATCTACCTATGTTAGTACATGTATGTGACCAAGATCAACAGACATGTACATGATGTGTGATCATAGTCTGCACTGTTTTCTATTTAATAAATACCTATTTTAAATTTTCCCTAAATACGATGAATGAGTTTGTCCAGATTGAAAGATGGACTAGTTTATTTAAGATTTTTAGTTTGGTAAAGGTCAAGTTTGATTTTTTAAAAACTTTGTGAACTCCTGGAGATATGCAGTTTTAACTGTCAAGTATGCACATAATATTTATTTTACTTTTTCAGCTATGCAAAATGCATCCTGTGGGATTCTGGGAGTTCCTGTGGGGATATGAGTGGTCATAATAAATCTGTAAATTCTGTGGCAATCAGACAAGAACGTCCTTTCAAAGCTGTTACAGCCAGTGAAGATTTTACCACCCAGTTTTATAATGGGGTACCATTTAAATATGTGGAATCGAAGAGGGTAGGTTTTTTTCTTACTAGTTTATATGCATCAGTTACTTGTAAACCCTAACAAACCCACATTCGATCACACTTGGGAGTGGCACTGCAAGTTGGAGGAAACCCCTGTCCTCTTCTCTAAGATTTGTACTGATTAAATGTAAAGTGATGTATCTTTGTGGCATTGTGACGTCTTAATCTGGTAATATTTGTAAAGATAAATTTTAGTATGTATGTAATTATTAAGAAACTATAGGTATTTATTCTAGAATCAGTTCTAATTCTATCATGTAAAATGTATTGTTTGTCAATATTGACCTGAGACTCAATAATTTTCGGGAGTTTTGTCATTAGTTTTGTGCAATGAGTGATTCACATGTATCAGTGTCAAGTTCTGCAAAATATGATAAAAAGTCATACAAGAAAAAAATTATTGATTCATACATACATCTACATTTGAAAATAACTGAAAGTCTAACACCTGGTTACCGAGGCTAGTAAGTCAAATGTAATGCTGTAATATTAAGTTATACGGTTATACCATACATAAAAATCTGTATGGTTTAATTTTGAATCTGACAAATTCTGACAAAAGGTCATTGAATATTCAAATGTCTTGGGTAAATATTGCCAAACAATAGCAAATGTTTTTACATGTTTTTAGCTCACCAGAACCGAAGGTTCATGGTGAGCTGTTAGTATCAAAGGTGGATGCTCCGGTGTCCGTTGTCTGTCATCATGCGTCAACAATCGTCTTCTTCTCTGAAACTGCTGGGCAGATTTACTTCAAATTTGGTCTGAAACATCCTTGTGACAGTCACACTTGAATTTGTGCATGTCATTTCAATTGGCCCCTTTTAGGGGTTAGCAGAGCTAAAAATAGAAAAACCTTTAAACATCTTCTACTACAGAACTAATTTATGGATGATCACAAAACTTTGTCTGTAGCATTCTTAGATACTCTTTTGTCAAGTTTGCTCATATTAATTTGATTAGCCCCTTTTAGGGGCCACTAAAGCTAAAAATAGAAAAAAACCTTGAACATCATTTCCTACTGAAATAATTGGTAGATGGTCAGCAAACTTTGTAGCATTCTTTGGTAGTCTTTTATCAAGTTTGCTCATATTAATTTGATTGGCCCCATTTAAGCTAAAGCTTAAAAGCCCCAGGTCATGGCATTTTTTCAAATTATTGTTTAAACATATTCTTAAAGACTATGCTCAAATTTAATATTAGAAATATTGACAATGGATAATTTCCAACACTGGAAAGCACTTGTTTCTGGTAAGCGACTCAAGGCCATCATGGCCCTCTTGTTATAACTAATGACTATTTTCAGGAACATTCAAACTTTGTGCAATGTGTACGCTATCATCCTAAAGGCGATGTGTTCATATCTGTTAGTGCTGATAAGAAGGTAAGTTATTGTATTCACTTCTTATTAACAGCTGAAGTTTTATAACTGGATTTGCCGCTTTAAGGTCCCAAGTTTGAATCTTATAGAGTTAATGAAGTTTAGACTTTTGGTTATTTAATGTCACTTTGAAACTTTGAGAATATATGAGCTGTGTCATGACAAAACCAACATAATGGCTTTGCGACCAGCATGGATTCAGACCAGCCTGCGCATCCGCGCAGTCTGATCAGGATCCATGCTGTTCGCTATCAGTTTCTCTATTTGTAATAGAGTTTGTAAGCGAACAGCATGGATCCTGATCAGACTGTGCGGATGCGCAGGCTGGTCTGGATCCATGCTGGTCGCAAACACATTATGTTGGTTTTGTCGTGACGCGGCTTAATTATAAACAAACATGTAGTCCAAGGTTTATCAAGTGCATATTTTGTAGAAGAAAAATAAGCCATGTGCAAACAGAATTTTCTGAAACTGGTGAGCTGTATTATTTCATGTACAAAATGTTTTGTGTCATGTCCATAGACAATAAAACTGTATTCACTACTTTATTTCAAAGGCATGTGTTTATGATGGGAAGACAGCTGAGTTTCTAGGTGTTCTTGGTGGAGAAACATCACATAATGGTGGAATTTATTCAGTAAGTAATAAATGTTTACTTGTTGATGAAATGGAAGGGAAGCTTTGTTAGCCTTTTAACATTAAACCTGCAGAATTTGTGCAATGGATTTGCCCTGCTTTGTATTTGGAACAGTCTGTTTGAAAATTAAGGGATTTTAATGTAGAATAGAAAAGTTGAGCTAGCAATAATTGTAGCCTAGTCAGACTGTATGGATTTGCAAGCTGGCATAGCTTTATACTAAGGGCAAAGGCTGCTTTAATTTTGTTTTCAGAAAGGTAAGCGTCGCTGCTACTTGTAGAAGGTGAAAGTAATAAACCTGAAACAAATTAGAAACTCCGTTTGAGTACTAAATTAAAAAAAAAAAACGTGACCAGTGAATGTCATGTTATTTGCAGTGCCTGGAAGTTTTCCTCATTTTGATCAAGTCTAAATTAATTTTATAAGTACAGGAAAAAAAGACCTTTTTTTTTTTGGTTTACCACTGTGAGGCATAATTTTATGGGAATTGACCAGGTCTTTAGGTCAAAGGTAAAGGTTCACTTAGAGGTCAGAGTATAATATTTGTCTGGAAGAAAACTTCTACAATGTAACTTCCCACAATTTTTCACCATTGTATGGTGGTGTGTCAAGCACAAAATTTGGGTCCTTTTGATCAGGTGCATGAAATAGAGAAAATTAGAACCCCCCAAAAAAGCCCAACATGGCAAATTGAAAATGTTGCAGGCTCAGTTTGATTGAGCATGTTCATGGACAGTACTGTCAAGTGCAAAGTACCGTCCACGCCCCCTCGCATCGTCTTAAGCAGAATTCAACATTTAACATGAACTGGTACAATTTTGAAACATCTGCAGATGTGCTGAAGTCACACATGGGGTCAAAAGTCAACTGAAAAAAGAAGGGTATACTAAATTTTGTAGTCAAGTCAATATATGCAAGGTTAAGGTCAGTAGGGTCACAAAAGGTGATAAATGTAAAGATTTTGTATGGAGTATATCTTCTATATAATAGTAGGGATCTTAGTATTTCAATGTTCCTGACACAAATGTTCACCATCATTAGATGTGTTGTACATATGAAAACACAAAATCCCTTGGTAAAAGGTCAAGGTCACACTTAGAACTCAAAGGAAAACACTTTGTCTTAATGTGAAATTTCTACTTTCATATAGGGATTGTTGTATATCGTGGCACAAAATGTTCAACATCGTAAGGCAGAGTGTGGTGCTGAATATTCAAATTTCCCTGGCTCAGGTCAAATGCCGAGGTTCAAGGTCAGATAAGAAAATGAAAAAAAAATCTGAGTACTATCTGCATTAATCATTTAGTCAACAGTAGGTATTCAATATTATGAGACTGACCATATGTAACATGCCTGTTTTGTGATAAATTGGCAGTTATGTTTTTATTTCAGGTTGATTTCAATGATGACGGCAGTGAGGTGTTGACAGTTTCTGGAGATAAGACTGCCAGGATTTGGAATGTTGCTTCCAGGGAACTTGTTGTGTAAGTTAACAGGGCTTTTTCTCCCCACAGGTTGAGCATATAGTGGCCGCTTTGTTTGTCTGTCCGTCCTTCCATCCCTCCGCTATTCTTGTCCGGGACATAACTTTGAAACAAAAAGAGATATCAGCATGAAACTTTGTAGGTAGATATATCTCATTGAGTAGATGTGCAGTGCACAAGAACCATAATTCTACCTTGCCTATTTTTATGCCCCCGCCATGTTACCCTGTTCCGTCATTCCGTCCTTCCGTCATTCTGTCATTCCGTCATCATCAGTTTCCGTTCATTATCTTAAGAACGGTTGCACACATTCAACTCAAATTTGACATATGGATATGTCATGAGAAAATACAGGTCAAGTTCGAATTTGGTCATGGTTCGATGATTTTTGGCAGAGTTATGCCCCTTTTACTTTGAAAATAATATGAAATTTCAGTTTCCGTTCATTATCTCCCCAACGGTACAACACATTCAACTCAAACTTGACATATGGATATGTCATGAGAAAATACAGGTCAAGTTCGAATTTGGTCATGGTTCGATGATTTTTGGCAGAGTTATGCCCCTTTTACTTTGAAAATAATATGAAATTTCAGTTTCCGTTCATTATCTCCCCAACAGTACAACACATTCAACTCAAACTTGACATATGGATATGTCATGAGAAAATACAGGTCAAGTTCGAATTTGGTCATGGTTCGATGATTTTTGGCAGAGTTATGCCCCTTTTACTTTGAAAATAATATGAAATTTTCAGTTTCCGTTCATTATCTCCCCAACGGTACAACACATTCAACTCAAACTTGACATATGGATATGTCATGAGAAAATACAGGTCAAGTTTGAATTTGGTCATGGTTCGATGATTTTTGGCAGAGTTATGCCCCTTTTACTTTGAAAACAATATGAAATTTTCAGTTTCCGTTCATTATCTCCCCAATGGTACAACACATTCAACTCAAACTTGACATATGGATGCGTCAAAGGAATGCGCAGGTCAAGTTCAAATTTGGTCATGGTTCAATGATTTTTGGCAGAGTTATGCCCCTTTCACTTTAAAAGTAATATGAAATTTTCAGTTTCTGTTTATTATCTCCCCAATGGTACAACACATTCAACTCAAATTTGACATATGGATATGTTTTTGGAATGCCCAGGCCAAGTTCGAATTTGGTCATGGTTCAATGATTTTTGGCAGAGTTATGCCCCTTTCACTTTGAAAATAATATTAAATTTATAGTTTCTGTTCATTATCTACCCAACAGTGTTACATATTCAACTTAAATTTGACATATGGATATGTCAAAGGAATGGGCAGGTCAAGTTGGAATTTGGTCATGGTTTGATGATTTTTTGGCAGAGTTATGTCCCTTTCACTTTGAAAACAATATAGATACATCTTAGGAATAAGCACTTTATGTTTGAATTTGGTCGTGGTTCAATGATTTTAGACAAACTTATCTTTCCTGAATGTTGGAAAAATTTTGAACTTTCAGTTTCAGCACTCATACTTTAGCCATTATTTTGGCTACAAATATGCAATATGCTATTTTTAAAACGTTAAGACTGAATAATTTCAGTGCCTTGAACATTGTATGAAAATGGTTTGTGTTAACATTGAAAAGTTTTAAGGGCTTTGAACTTAAAATGAAAAAAATAATTAATGCACCATCTGAAATTTTGGCTGCATGCGGGGGCATCCGTGGCATGATGACACATTTCTAGTTTAATTATTGCCCTTTGTTTATTTTTACGCTTTGAACTTTTTCTGGGACATAACTCTAAAACTACAAGAGATATCAACATGGAACTTTGTAGGTAGATAGATCTGATTGAATAGTTCAGTGCAATGCAAAGAACCATAACTCTGCCTTGCCTAATTTTGGAGTTATTGCTCTTTGTTCACTTTTCTGTGTCCAAAACCTACTCGGGAGCATCAACTGGTTCTTGTTTCATAGGATGGGGAAGCAGCCCTGCCTTTAATTTTTGAGGATAATAATACGGTATATTTGCAAAAGGGGAAGAAAAAACTTTGTTGTAAATTCAATTTTTGGGGGAAGCTGCCCTTACACGGCCCCTGCTATAGAAGAAAAGCCCTGGTCAAACTAAAGACACACTTTGTAAACTTAATCTTCCATTTTGTTATGTCTTAGCTTTAGTTCTACTGGCAAGCAGTAAACCCATAATCTGCTAAATTTATATGGATTTGCCCTACTCTGAATTTAGAAGTTTAAGGGATTTGAATATTTTCGTATAAAGCCTTGTCAAGCTGCACAGATGCTCAGGCTGGCCTGGCTCTACTCTTTCACTTTTGGTTCCAGGAGGGGTAAGTGTTAAGCACATAGTTGCCTAATTCTATACCAGTAATCAACCATTGTTGTTCAAGTAACAGGCCATTTCTCTGCAAATAGTGTTTGAATCAGTGGTAAAGGTTGGATTTCATTATACAAATGTACATAGTATCTTCAACCAAATCTATGTTACATTTTGGCATTCCATGATGTGATTTTAAAACTTCAATGCTCTCAGTATAAAAAAGAGCACTTGGTGTAACACTCATTTCCACAAATATTTGAGATATCAAGTGGTTTGAGCAAAATTTATACCTCAAGAGGGTGTTCCAAATTTCTATTTTACTAGGAATTATCAATTAACCTCTCGTCACTATTGTTTCAAACCCCACCAGGAGTCAAACTTTGAACACCCACCAAAGGTTTGCTACAGGTCTTCTTTAATTGTTTAAGAAACATATCTTCCCAGTTTTTACTTTCCCTCTACAAATATACCAATATTAAAATGAGTATAAATAAATTATGTGTTTTATAAAAAACATTCTTATTTATGAATGTGTTGATTTGCTATAATTTAGAGAATTTCCAATGGGAAATGATATAGAGGATATGCAGCTTGGATGTTTGTGGCAAGGGGAACATATTATTACAGTATCTTTAAGTGGATATATCAACTACTTAGACAGAAACAACCCATCAAAACCTAAGAAAATACAAAAGGTATACACTTTATTTTTATAAAACTATTTTGAGAAGGTACTTTTCTTGTCCCGGCATGAGAGGTGTCTGTGTGTGTGTGTGGTGAAGGTCATTTACTTCAAAACAGTTGCCCCTCACTGCTGTTGAATCAAATCCTGCCAAGGCCTTTAGATTCTTTCATGTGAGGAAGCTATCCAGCCAGCTTACAGAACATTGGGGGTTCTACTCAGGTGAAGGCTCGTGCCTGAAATGATGCTCAAAGGTACAACTGAGGTCTTCCTAAACCAAGAAAGTTTAAACACTGTCAGTGTGACTTGAAACTCAACAATAAAACATGTTCTAGTTTAATACCTTATCATTTACTAATGAGAAGAAAGATATTATTATTGTCAGTTGATATTTAAGCATTGATAAATGAAGGGGTCAGTGCAAGATGGTACCTAAGGTTATTTAACATCATTTTGAGAAAAATGACATTTTATGAAATTTCAGTTTTAATTGAAATATTTTAAAATTAATTCACTAATAAGTATTGTTATTAATAAAAAAACATTTGAAACCAAAGTTTTATGTTTTACACAATTTTTAACCATTTTTGTGTCGCCTCTACGGAGTAGTGGCGACATAGGGATCACTTCTCCGTCTTCTGTCTGTCCGTCTGTCCGTCCGTCACAAAACTTGTCCGGACTACTCCTCATAAACTACTGGTGCAATTTCATTCAAACTTTACAGGAATGATCAGTACCAAGTCTAGTTGTGCATATTGTCAGCATTTTCCGGTTCAATGATTTTTGTCAGAGTTATGGCCCTTTAATAATTTTTATTTTTAAAGTTTTTCCGGACTACTTCTCTTATACCATTATGCAATTTCAATGAAACTTCACAGGATTGATTTGTAACTCAAGTCCTTGTGCATATTGCACGGGTTTTCCGGTTGAATGATTTTTGGCCGAGTTATGGCCCTTTGATAAAAAGGTGTTTTTTTCTGTGTGTTGCCAGATACAAAAAAGCTTGTCCGGACTACTCCTCATAAACTACTCAGGCAATTTTATCCAAACTTTACTGGAATGATCAGTACCAAGTCTAGTTGTGCACTGTCCGTCTGTCTGTCACAAAACTTGTCCCAACATGAAATTGGCCATCATGAGGCGACACAGTCATGTGATCACTGATCACTCTTGTATTTAAAGAAAAGTTATATTTATCAAATGTGCTTATGCAAAAACGGTTCTAAATCCTATGGAGTTAGGACCTTTGTAACTTTTAAAACATTTGCATAAAGTATTTTAGCTTAAAAGTTACATATCTTTAAACTTTTCAATCAACTAAAAGGTTATCATATAACCCCTAATGTATTTGCAGATTAATATTAAGCTTAAAAAACTTAAGGCGTATCAAACAAATCATCAATTGTATAGTTTGTATTTGTTACACATTCTTTAGTTGATAAATTGATGAATATTTGATTGATTTATTAATTGATTAATTGACTGACTATAGGAAACAAAAACATTATAAGTTCTAAACATATATTCTTCATAGAAAGAAACAAAACTTTAACATTCAACCTTAACTTACAAATAAAAGTTTTGTTTTCAATAATTCAGAATATATATTCCATGTGCAAACTGCAAACACGGATAACTTTAAAAACAGTTATCAAAAACATTGCGTAAAGGAACTGTAACAAACATATTTTCATTAGACTAAAGTTACAAGTATTATAAAATACATCACCTGTAGCTGTATAGTTTCAATATCTCAGAATATGGTCTCGAAAAATCAAACAAAAGGTACCAGAACATGCCTTTGTCGCTAAAAAGTAAAATATTTATACAATTTATTAACAATAACTTCCCAAAGCATCCTAAATGCTTAAATTTTCCTCTTAATTAATTTTATGGTGATATGAATGTATAGAAAATCTCTAAACAATATCTATAAGACTTAAATGTCTGCATGCAAATTTTAAAAAGGGATAAATATGGTATATATGCAACAAAGGTACTATCTCCATGAACACAAAATTCACATAATAATATTTGTAATAATTTTCACACAAATGAACATTTCTGCAAATTATTTTGACAAGACATAGAATGAAACATTGTTGTAAATTTTCATGCACATATTGACATAAAATCAAAATATAATCACATTTTCATATATTTTTTTCGCCTCAAAACAAGAAAACATGGATAGAATTAATGTAACAAAAGTACCAACTCCACCTCTGGAGTTAGGATCTTTGTTAAGTTCCGCCAAGAACCATTTTCACCTTAAAAACAAAGAAGTGAGTAACAAAGGGAGGTTATTCTAATTCTAAAAAATGTTCTTTAAATCACAAAGGTCCTAACTCAATTTTACCCTTAATTGGAGTTAGGTACCTTCTTGCACTGACCCCTTCAAATGGTTAAGTGTTGGACTGGTGGTCTAGAGGTAAAGGTATTGGCCTCTAATCTTGGATATCTTGTTCTAGCCCTACTTTGATCATGTTTTCTTTATATGACACCAGTTCTAGTTAGTCCCATGAAGTGGTCTTAAAAGTGATTAATATAAATTGTCAGGATTGAACTTAAATAAATATGTTTGAACTTAAACATAAAAATTATATTTCTTTGATCATTTGTTATATTGGAAGACTGCAGATATAAAAGCGAACTGTGCGGACAATAATCAGATGACAGGGATGTGCCAGCTGAGCTTTGTCGGCACTGGCAACAGGCTGTGGGTTAATTTGATTGTTTTATATTTAAGGGTCATAACAAAGCTATAACTGCCATGGCACTGACTGCAGATAGGTCTACTGTGTACACTGGTGACCAGGAAGGAAAAATATATATCCTTTAAAATATGTAGTCAATAATTGCTGAAAATTGGTGTTAAAACAATTTATTGCTTAGCACTGGTTGGTTCCAGGAACGGATTCGGGAGTGTTTCAATAAGCTTATAGCTTCCAACACAATCAAACTAAAATAAATTTGTATAAACTAAACAAAAATTGCTATTATCTGAAATTATTGTAAAGGTTAAAGGGGAGAACTGTGTCCTAGTGTTTAAAGTGTCTGACTGTCCACCCAGGAGTTGTAAAATTAAGTCATACTTTGGTCATAACCATATTTCCTTGTAAGACACCAGTACTGGTTAGTTCCAGGAATTGGATCAAAAATGTTGTAAATTGGTTGGAAATATTCGTTTCACAGAAAAATGTTTATAAACAAGATTGTGTAATTACATGTACTGACAATTTCTATTGAATTTTAGGTGTCCTTTTTTAGCTCACCTGTCACAAAGTGACAGGGTGAGCTTTTGTGATCGCTTTTCTTCCGGCGTCCGTCCGTTGTCCGTCGTCCGTAAACTTTTACTTTAAATGACATCTCCTCATAAACCACTAAGCCAATTTCATCCAAACTTCACAGGAATGTTTCTTTGGTGGTCACCTTTAAAAATTGTTCAAAGAATTTAATTCCATGCAGAACTCTGGTTGCCATGGCAACCAAAAGAAAAAACTTTAAATATCTTCTTCTATAAAACCCAAAGAGCTAGAGCTTAGATATTTGGCATGAAACATCTTCTAGTGAGTGTCTACTAAGTTTGTTCAAATAAAAGCCCTGGGGTCAAAATTGGCCCTGCCCCAGGGGGTCATTGATTTTCCCTATATGCATATAGTAAAAACTTAAAAAATCTTCTTTTAAAGAACCCAAAGAGCTAGAGCTAAGATATTTAGCATGAAACATCTTCTAATGGGTGTGTACCAAGTTTGTTCAAATAAAAGCCCTGGGGGTCAAAATTGGCCCCGCCTCAGGGGGTCATTGATTTTCCCTATATGCATATAGTAAAAACTTAAAAAATCTTCTTTTAAAGAACCCAAAGAGCTAGAGCTAAGATATTTAGCATGAAATATATTCTAATGGATGTCTACCAAGTTTGTTCAAATAAATTCCCTGGGGTCATTGATTTTCCTTATATGTGTATAGCAAAAACTTAAAAAATCTTCTTTGAAAAAAACCAAATAGCTAAAGTTTAGATACTAAGCATGAAACATCTTCTAGTGAGTGTCTACAAAGTTTGTTCAAATAAAAGCCCTGGGGTCAAAATTGGCCCCGCCCCGGGGGTCATTCATTTTCCTTATATGTGTATAACAAAAACTTAAAAATCTTCTTTGAAAAAACCCGAATAGCTAGAGTTTAAATATTAAGCCTGAAACATTTTCTAGTAAGTGTCTACAAAGATTGTTCAAATAAAGCCCAAGGGTTAAAACTGGCCCTGCCCCAGGTGTGTCATTGTTTTTTACTATATGTGTAAAGAAAAAACTTGATCAGCTAGACCTTAGATGTTTAGCATGAAACATCTTCTAATGGGTGTCTACCAAGTTTGTTCAAATAAAAGCCCTGGGGTTTAAACTGGCCCGGCTCCGGGGGCTTATATACAGGTGAGCGACTTCAGGGCCATCATGGCCCTCTTGTTTATAGCATGTGATATAAAATAAAATCTGTATATCATTGAATAACATGGTAATAGCTGTAAAAACAGCTGAGCACTGTGCTGTCAGGTTTTTAATATTCTCATGATAAATAGTTAGAATTTTATCAATCATAACTGGTGTGTACAGTATATTAGATTTTTGGACTATGTTTCTATTTTTCTTAACTTGTCATACATTATTGGGATGTTAAAACTGGCGACTGTGATATTATACAAGGCAAAGGTCACACTAACAAAGTATCTGATATGGTTATTGTCGGGAATTCATTGGTTTCCATCAGTATGGACGATACTTTGAGGATTACAAGCATATCAAGCAATCATTATGAGTGAGTTTATGTTGCATATATATTTGATGCCAATTGTGTAAAAATTGTGTATTGAAATAAATATATTTTTATAAAACCTACAAAGAAGCGGCATTGACTGAATTAAAAATACAAAAAGGCATTTTGTAAATTCGGAATATACGAATATACCTCAAAGTCATTCTTTATCATTCATTTCTCTGTGCTGTGTGTTTTATTTAAACTTATTTTCCATTTTAAAATAATATAAACCTTGACCTTGCTAAATTTATATAATAGATGTCCTGCTTTGAATTTGGAACTTTCCATTGATACTCAAATTGATTTGAATAATCAAGTTTAATCTGATATATTGCAGCGAGTAATTCGGAGGCTAGACAATATTGCCTTTATTGGTCAGTTTTTGTGTTGCCTTGAAAAGGTGACATATAGGGGTTACTTTTGTCGGCGGCGTCAGCGGCAGCGTCGTTGTCGGCGTCGGCATCCCCTAAAGCTTGTCCGGAGCATAACTCAGTCACTATAAGTCTGATTGACTTCAAACTTGGTATGCATGCTTCTTTCAATAACCCGAAGTGCAGTGCACAAGGACCGGTACTCTGCAGTTCTTATTTTTTTAGTTATTGCCCTTTGTTAATTTTCATACTTTAATTTTGTCCGGGCCATTTCTCTTCAACTAAAAAAGCTATGGACTTGAAACTTCATAGGATGATAGATCTCATTAAGAAGAAGTGCAGTGCACAAGAACCGGTACTCTGCACTTCCTAATTTTTGAGTTATTGCCCTTTGTTAATTTTCATACTTTATTTTTTCCGGGCCATTTCTCCTAATGTATAAAAGCCATGGACTTGAAACTTTATAGGATGATAGGTCTTATTAAGAAGAAGTGCAGTGCACAAGAATGTATTTTTAAATGCTTATATTTTTCTTCATTTCAGTTCAAATTCCATTAAAATGCCTTCCCAACCACAGGCTGTAGCTGCCACATCTGATGCAACAGCTATTGTAGCTTGTTTAGATAGTGTAAGTATCTTTTCATTTGAAAATTTAGCTAGATTTTCTGCCCATTTGATATGGCAATGGTTGCAATATTGAGCATTGTTGTAAATACAATTTAATTGTACATGTACATGTGCAGTGGTAATGTTGCTGGGAAATTTACCTAAATGTTTCGCCATAGTCTTTTAATGCCAGATTCATTCATATTAAGGATGAGAATGGTTTGATTCCCCTCTTGATATAAAGTATACTTGGATTGTATCTTTAGCTTGACCATTCAAATAACTGGGAGAGCTATTGCACTCACTTATCAATTTCAAAGACCAGGTCTAATTTTTACTATGTGTATTTTATTTTGATAAACCAGTTTTGACAATATTTAATGTTCTTTCATGTCAAGATTTTTATGTATGTAGGAGAGCATAATTTGATTTTAAGAGATTTTTTTCTGTATTCCAGATTGTAGTTGTTCAAGATGGTGCTATGGTGTTTCAGCAACAAGTCATTTTTAATCCAAGCAGTGTAGATATCCATCCAGGAGGTAATAGGGTTGCCTTTGGTGGTAGTAAGGTAAATGCTTACATCTACATAATGCTGTGATTTATCTAACAGCAGCACACCTCCAAAAAATCAGTCATAAAAGGGCCTTAATTAGGCCTCTATTTTATACAAATTTTGATGTCAATCTTTTTTCAACATTTATATTTCTGTCTTAACTTTGTAAGTACCCCTCTTGTCTTTTCTTATTTGAACATTACAGGTAACTTGAATGTTTATACATCATTTCTGTTTGTAAATACATGTATACTATAAAATGTACAAATTTTTACTAATGTTTTTTTTAAAATTCTTTCAGAGAATTCATGTGTTTGAATTTGATGGAACAGGGTTGAAGGAACAAAGGAAAGAGATAGATTTTGACACTGATGATGTAACTCAGGTCAGATATTCCCCAGATGGTAACTACCTGGCAGCATCAACTGGTAGTAGAAGATATGTTTATTTGTATAAAGTGGAGGGTGATGAATTAAAGGTACATATAAAAAGTTTTTTTTATGGTATTGCCATAAACTGGTCTGCGATGGGCTTCTATAGAATAAGTGGTTAAAGGTACATTATGCCTCGGAACCTAATGAATTTTTACTTCTTTAAAAAGGGCAAACATGAATTTTATAATGTTAAAATAATAATTTTATGCTAGTTACTGGAAGAAAGAAGTGATCAGTGTGAAGTTATTTGTCAGTAAAGTAGCAGAATGTAAACAAAATAATATTTTGACTTCCATACAAAATACTAAATCACTATAACTGTATCTATTACCACAAAGCAACAGATAAAAAGGTGGTTCAGGTACTTGGGCAATGTTAACTTTGTGGATACTATAAAAGTTAAAAAAAGCTTTTGAGAAGTAAAATCAAAAATATGTCTGAGGCATAATGTGCCTTTTACATAGCTGAGCAAGATTTATGTGCCTCTGCTCAGGGTTTGAATCATGTCCTTGGACTTTGTCATATGAGGAAGCCAACTAGATAGCTTTTCAAAGGTTTGTGATTCAGTTAAAGTGCCCGCAATTGCCTGACATAATGCACAGAGGTGGACCTGAAGTCGTCCTCAGTCAGCTAAGCTACAAGTCTTTTAAATTTCAGTGCTAAGATGTAAGTTTTAGCTTTGGTATCATGGTTTAAAGCTTGATTAATCATTTCAAATATCATTTCAAATATGAAATTGTGATGTATTTTCTATATCCAGTCTTTATTTTGGGTTGGACATTAACATGAACTTGACTGTATGATTCCTGTTCATTTTTACAAGAGTTTTCTTTTTTGAAATTTACAGAAGGTGTATAAAACAACAAAACAGAATGGTAAGATATTTTGTGTGTCTTGGAGTCCAGATTCGCAGCATTTCGCCACTGGAAGTTTAGATGGTAGTATAGCTGTCTGGTGCCTAGATCCTAAATATGACAAAAGCAACTCTCATTTTGAAAAATGTAAGTTTATGTCAGTCTTATATACATAATGTACATTAATTTTGTAAATTTTTGCTGTGAGCCACCCTTTTAAACTGTCATAGCGTACTTTTAATAATTATGAAAACTGATTGTTAAAAATAATTATGGGAAAATGATTATGGGAAAATGTTCTACCTGTCTAATTAAAGTTGAGAATTCATGGCAAATGCACTTTTACATACTTGTAACATGTGACAGCCTTTTGATATACATCATTACATGTAAACCAAAGTTAAGATTTTAGTGTATTTGTCTATGTAACTATTGATGTTATAATCCTAACTTAAGAAAGTATTATGTCATTGCAAATAAAAACAATTAGTAGTAGTGTGGTGTGTCACAGGTTGAGAAACTTATGTGACCTGAATGGGACTTGAACCCCTGTCCCCTGACAGACCAAAATACCATGGCATATCTCTACAGACTGAGTCATCTGGCAGTCCACACGATATATTTACTATAAATGATCAGTTCTATATAGTACAATCCCGCATACAAAAGATGGGTATTATAATCAGGTGCCTATTTGTGCACCTGAGGTATTCCTTTACCAGTAAAGCTGGAAATTTGCCATATGACCTTTACAGTGCTGGTGTAACTCAAAATCCAACAAAATAAAACAAACAACTAATGAAAACAATAAAACATTGTAAAACATTTATCATAATCTTGTACACCTTGGTTCTTTGTGTGTTTGTGTTTGAGCAATTTATGTGATAATCTTCAGTTTGATTTGAATTTTTTTTGTATTTTCAGTTGCAACACAAGAAAGCTCAGGTACAGAATATATCCTGGACATCTGATCGTGAATTTATCTCCTCCAGCAGTGATTCCTGTATCAAACAATGGTCAGTTCAATGTTAGTGGGAGGCTTGTTTGGAACTGGAGTAGGTGTAAACCCTTTGTTAAAAGTACAATAGCGATAAAGTGCTACATTGATAAACAGCTGTTATGTTGTTAAAATGAAAGCGATGTACAGTCCGATAATGTGTAAAAAAATACGTTTCGACATTTTGAAGATAAAGTCAGTTAGGATTCAAATGAGAATAAAAGCTAACGGGTCTGACTAAATCTTACTTAATAACATAATGAAAAAAGGTAAGGAAATATGAAAGTGTTCACGGAACAACCGTCCTTGTTCGACTAGTCAATAGATGAAAATGTATCGAGTAACGTTGCGCTTTAGGCGCGACTTGTCAAAAAATATAATTAAAAGCACCCAACAGGCAAGGTCATGCAAAAGCTGTAATTTAGGCCGTAGCGACTTAACATTCGCGGAATTCGCGGTTACTACATATCCGCGAAAGTTTGTCTCCGCCAAAAATGCCGACGTTGTGAAAAACGCGAAATATTGTATCCGCGAACATTTCTAGGAATACAGTATGTGATAATCTTCAGTTTTATTTGAATTTTTTTTTGTATTTTCAGTTGCACACAAGAAAGCTCAGGTACAGAATATATCCTGGACATCTGATCGTGAATTTATCTCCTCCAGCAGTGATTCCTGTATCAAACAATGGTCAGTTCAATGTTAGTGGGAGGGGCTGTTCATTATTAGGGGGAGGAGTTAAATAAATGACAATTAGAATATATTACAATGTTTGTAGAATGAAACGGTTGCCATGGATTGAATATTCAGAGTGATGTTGTTAAGTATTTTAGTTTAATGTAAAATAAATCTGTGAAATCATGGTTTGGGTTTGAAGTTAGTTAACATCTTCATTTACTAATATCTTCATTTGTCTGGCAATAAAAGAAATGAAATATGTTGAATTTTACAACTTTGCAGATTTATTTTGTTAATACTGTTATAGAATAATGATTTTTTTTTATTCCTTTGGTATTCCACTGTATAAAAAATATCATATATCCCTTTTAAGAAGGCACCATTTTGAAAGTTGCCAATTATTGTAATGACTGTTTTAACAAATAATCAAATTATTCATATTGGCTAACATCTTTTTTTGTTTGTTAAAGAGCACTATTAACAATAGAGCATTTTTTTCTCTGCAAATTTATTTTTAATTTTTAATTATGGTAACAAAAAAGAGGTTGACTTAAGTTTGACCTACTTCTATAAATGCAATATGTATCATATAGCTGTTATATACTGTCTTCATTAAAGAAGAGCCTTAATAATAATTAATGCATTTTGTTTAGATAAATTTGAAAGTGCTTTTTATTTTGTATCTTTTATAGCTCTTGCTGTGTCTTAATCATTATGACATTTTTGTCTAGAAAAAGGGGGACACAACATGTGTTCCCTAACGCCATGAATAAGATTAATTAATCTATTAATAGAAGTTTTTTTCTCTTTGAAAGAAAGAGATGTTAATAATGATGTGTGTAATTAATAAAATTAATGGATGAAGTTGTCTATACCTTGTAGAAAAAAAAATCTTTTTACAAAAAATGTCTTTCATCTTACCTTTAATATATGTAATCATTGTTAAAACTACTGTTCAATTATCCTGCTGATTTAATGTCATATGTTTGTAATGTCCGGCCTGTAATGTCCGGCCTGTAATGTCCGGCCTGTAATGTCCGGCCTGTAATGTCCGGCCTGTAATGTCCGGCCTGTAATGTCCGGCTGTCATTCTAGAATTGGCCATTGAAAGTTACGGGGATTTCAATTTTAAAACACAACCGAGACAAAAAATATATAATAAGTTTGTTTCTTCTTTCCGGCAAAAAAATCTGTTTCTGATCTTTGGTCAATAAGAAAAAAAGGGTAGCTAGATAGGAATTTTTTTTACATATATAATTTTCTTCATATGTTATTATATATTTAAAAAAAAAAATAAAAAGATTTTGGAAAGTAAAGTTCTTATTCTGCAAAAATCAAGAAGTCTACATACTGATGATCAAAAGTTTTGTAGACAGGGTGATCCGAAACCTTTTTTGTTTTTTGACACCTCGGCAACCAAATTGTAAGACTGCATAGAAGAGATGGCTAGACTTTAAAATGTCATTGTTGCCTCCAGCTTTGAGAGAGGTGATTTATATTGTTATACAGATGTTTATTGTCCTATGATGAATGATTTGTTCAGCAGATAAGTGCTAAAATTTGTTTTGTTATAGCTATTTTAATATCTATGCATCTTGTGCAATTTTGCCCTACTTTCATGACTCTGAATTATTTTGTGTTGTAAAACATCCCACAGAACAGTCTTCTTTTTTTTCGAAATAATTTGAACATGAAAACCAGTTGCATTTAATTTATGTGTAAATGTTTGTGATAGCAAACAGTTAATGAAATGGATGTATATTATTACATGTAATGATGTAGAACCCAACAAATTTTTCTTAACATTTAATATGTCATAAAGTGTGCATTTTTTTAACAGTCTGGAGATATAGTTTGTTCAATTATTTTGATGAACATAATAAGTTCCCTATTTGAAAACTTTGCATGTTGAATTTTATTATCAGCTTTGATTGTATGAATATAAAAACTAGTTTGAAAAAGTGCTGATCCATTGATTATTAAATATAAGCTGAAAAAGGAATCGGTGTGAATTTTATGAACACAGATTTAAGAACCAGTCAGATTTAGTTTCTACGTAACGTTTGATGTTATAATCATTGAACATTTTGAAACTTAGGAAAATATTATGTCATTGCAAATAAAAACAAGTTCTCATCCATTATTGAAAGTAGGGCAATCAAAATCGTTGTACGCACTGCTCATCCAAATTAACCAATCCGACTTGATTTTGATAAGTCTTTCAGTTTTAAGTGTTTTATCCAGATTCTCTGAATGTATTGTTTGGTAGAGATTGAATTTCAAGTTAGGCTATTGTTTGATTATCAAGTTAGGCAATTGTTGTATTCAATTTCTGTTTTATATAGTAAGTAGAGTAAAGCTTCCAGTGCAGCTCTGATGAATTAAATGCACAAGTATCAATTGGGCTCAATTTCATAACATCTCCAAACATCAGGGAAGGTAACTTTCAAACATTAGGGGAGATAACTTGCTAATATAGGGGAGTTAATTTCCAAGTTTCATCACTAACTTTATACTTGACATACTAAATGTGTTCTAATCTGATCTCAATAAGATTGAACTAAAATAGACAGAAAGTTGAAATTACTGACACATTTATATATAGTTTTTGTTATTTCATACAGAAAATTAAGAATCATTTTATAAACTAACACTTTATTCCAAAACTGGTTTGTTCATGAAATTTATATGAAAATGAAACTAACACTGGTGTGTATTGATATTTTACAAACACATTAATCGGCTTAAGGTAAAATATTCTGATTCATTACGTATATTCTTTTTCCTATATAATTGTGTACTTTTTTATTATCTTTTTCCATGAAAAACTTGGCAACTGTACACACAATTTAGACAAAATTGCTTGTGAATAAGTAATACTGATTAAACTTTTTTTTTTATTTTACACATTCTACATTTATTGCTTATGAAAATTAATCAGCACCAAATAGATATTTGTTTTTCTTTGAAAATTAAACAAATTATGTAGTCTATATAGTAAAATATAAAACATTAAAAACTATTCAATTTTGTTGTGTTTTGCTATACCACCTTATGTTTGTATTAGTAACCCTAATAGTTGGTTGTTTGGTTGATTTATATTCATTTGACCATTTACATTATCTCCATATATATATGTGGTTTACATAATCCATCGTTTACATATCTTCATAACTTGTATAAACCCAATGACTAACTATATCTCTGGTAAACATCTTCTCTCTGTGCTGTTGACATAATTCAAATGGTTTACATAATTCATGGTTTACATAATCCCAATAGTTTACAATATCCGTGGTTTACGGAATCCAAATGGTTTACAGTATCTGTGGTTAACATAATTCATAATCTCAATGGTTTACATTTTCTCCTTGGCTTACATAATCCCAATTCCACAAGAAACCATTGGGGTTATGTAAATCACAGATTTATTGTCAAACATGGAGTTAATAATTATGAAAATCGCGGAGATGTATGAATTACTTTATTACTGGTCTATATTATCCCAATGGTATATATTATCTCCGCGTTTTACATAATCCCAATGGTTTGCATTTCATCCTTTGCTGACATACTACCAATTTTATGGTACACCATCGGATTACGAAAACCATGTAGTCTACAAACTTCTTTTTGATTATCATGAAAAAATGACACACGTGGAGGCGTTGTACATGAATATGTAGAAATAACTGCATTTTTATGCCCCCCTTCGAAGAAGAGGGGGTATATTGTTTTGCTAATGTTGGTCGGTCTGTCTGTCTGTCCGTCGGTAGACCACATGGTTTCCGCTGATTATCTTGAAAAGTATTTATCACAAAGTCTTCATATTTCACATAGTGATTGGTCATAACTAGTAGATGACCCCTATTGATTTTGGGGTCACTAGGTCAAAGGTCAAGGTCACAGGGGCCTTAAATGTCAAAATGGTTTCCGCTGATTATCTTGAAAAGTATTCATCACAAAGTCTTCATATTTCACATAGTGATTGGTCATAACTAGTAGATGACCCCTATTGATTTTGGGGTCACTAGGTCAAAGGTCAAGGTCACAGGGGCCTTAAATGTCAAAATGGTTTCCGCTGATTATCTTGAAAAGTATTTATCACAAAGTCTTCATATTTCACATAGTGATTGGTCATAACTAGTAGATGACCCCTATTGATTTTGGGGTCACTAGGTCAAAGGTCAAGGTCACAGGGGCCTTAAATGTCAAAATGGTTTCTGCTGATTATCTTGAAAAGTATGTATCACAAAGTCTTCATATTTCACATAGTGATTGGTCATAACTAGTAGATGACCCCTATTGATTTTGGGGTCACTAGGTCAAAGGTCAAGGTCACAGGGGCCTTAAATGTCAAAATGGTTTCCGCTGATTATCTTGAAAAGTATTCATCACAAAGTCTTCATATTTCACATAGTGATTGGTCATCACTAGTAGATGACCCCTATTGATTTTGGGGTCACTAGGTCAAAGGTCAAGGTCACAGGGGCCTTAAATGTCAAAATGGTTTCCGCTGATTATCTTGAAAAGTATGTATCACAAAGTCTTCAAATTTCACACAGTGATTGGTCATAACTAGTAGATGACCCCTATTGATTTTGGGGTCACTAGGTCAAAGGTCAAGGTCACAGGGGCCTTAAATGTCAAAATGGTTTCCGCTGATTATCTTGAAAAGTATGTATCACAAAGTCTTCATACTTCACATAGTGATTGGTCATCACTAGTAGATGACCCCTTTTGATTTTGGGGTCACTAGGTCAAAGGTCAAGGTCACAGGGACCTTAAAATGTCAAAATGGTTTTCGCTGATTATCTTGAAAAGTATTCATCACAAAGTCTTCATATTTCACATAGTGATTGGTCATAACTAGTAGATGACCCCTAATGATTTTGGGGTCATTAGGTCAAAGGTCAAGGTCACAGGGGCCTTTAATGTCAAAAGGCTTTCCGCTGATTATCTTGAAAAGTATTCATCACAAAGTCTTCATATTTCACCTAGTTATTTGTCATTAGTAGTAGATGACCTCTATTGATTTAGGGGTCATTAGGTCAAAGGTCAATGTCACATGGGCCTTAAATGTCAAAATGGTTTCCGTTGATTTTTCCATAATTGAACACTTCCATGTACCCATTTTTGGCAAGTTTCTGTAATAAAATTACCAATTATGTGAGTCAATGGCTAGAAAGGGGGGTATATGTGTCGTTCGACATTCTTGTTGGTTGTTATTTTTTATTTCACTGAAATATATTTTATTAGAACCTGCACTTGTTGAAGGTAACATGCGCATTTTCTTATTATAAATTGAATAACATTTCTTTATGATAGAAGATAACGTATTGCTTGTTTTGTCGGATTTTTAGTCGTTCGACGTTGTATGGCGACTTTCGCAGTTTTACTGTCGGAAGAAAACCTCAGGTACAACTTCCTGCATTATTTCAAACACCAACGACCACCAAAGTAAATCAAATCAAAGACACAAAATAACTATAGAAATATTTGTGCATTGATCAAAGAAACGTTTTATTGCCTGAAATAGTTCACTGTCTAGGGTTAAGACAAAGTGTTGCCACGGATAACGATGACGTATTAGTATATAATATATGAGCCGCGTCACGACAAAACCAACATAATGGGTTTGCGACCAGCATGGATCCAGACCAGCCTGCGCATCCGCGCAGTCTGATCAGGATCCATGCTGTTCGCTATCAGTTTCTCTACTTGTAATAGAGTTGGTAAGCGAACAGCATGGATCCTGATCAGACTGCGCGAATGCGCAGGCTGGTCTGGATCCATGCTGGTCGCAAACCCATTATGTTGGTTTTGTCATGACACGGCTCTTTACACATTCATTTTCAACATTGGTTTAAATAGTTTTCAATGTTCGGGGTCACAACAAAGTATTGCCACCAGTTACTATGATATATCAGTTTGTATGTACATTGTATGTCGTCTACACATTATAAATATGTTCACATATTTTACACATTCATCCTCATTTATAAATTGAATGTTTTTGTTTAGATCTATAATGAGTGACAGTGAACTTTTGACAGTTTATTAACTTGATGAATTATTGAATTATTAAGATCAAAGTTTTTAGGGGTTGACAGCCTCCAGATTGCTGTATTTTCTCCACGGTGTTCTAAAGCAGATGAAATTGTCTTTTGTATTATATCCAATTGAGTGTAAATCATCTTCCCGTGAACTGACTCATCAAATACATTTTTTTTCGAAAATATTTCAAATGGAAACAATGTGTGGGTGGGTTGATATAAGATAGTGCATGCTTTACCGTTTGTTACGCAATTTTTCATTTTGACCACCAATGATTCAGTCAATACTCATATAATCATTTCAGTGTCTTTGCACAAACAAACCGCATAAATTAAAATAGTGACTGAAGATGGTGTTTTTGCAGTGCATTGTACTTTCTACGAGTGTACATGTAGGAAGGATTCTTGGCCAGGCATATTATGCCTCAGAAACTTTTTTTTTCTCTCTTTAGTACTAATTGCCAAAATATGAAGCAATCGATGATTCAGGTAACTGGCCAACGAACTATAACAGGCCGAAAAGTAATAAAGTGAAATAAAGCATTTTTGGGACATAATGGACCTTTAAATATCTTTTTGACATCTTCGCCCCTTCTTGTGTTGCTTTTTGACCTTTGATTATTTAGGCTTATAAGATTAAGAAAAGCCCATTTTTAGGTTTTTGACACGCCTTTTCTGAGTTTTTACGAAACGTTTTAGATTTATAAAACGCCCTTTCTAGGCTTTTATGAAACGCCTTTATAGAATGATGTATTTAAGTGAAATGCACAAAAAATGAAAGAAGCCATAACTGAATTAACCCTTTGATCAATTAAGTTGATTTTAATGTAAAATGATCAGTCTTAAACATCATTTTCTCACTCTTAAAATATTTGCAAATAACGTAATCAATTTTAAATGTTGACAAAAGTGGTATCTAATTAGTGACATGAAACTGTATCGTTTAGGATGACAGAGGGTTAATTGCATTTAACAAATATATCAACATATCCTGAATTATTCATTTTAATCTATATCGTCTTTCCTAGAAGTACCAGTATATAAGTCACTGCCTGCTCTATTAACAGATATTGCACCGTCCGGTTAGCTCAATAGGTAAAGCGTTGGGTTGTAAATCGGGCGACCTGGGTCGAGTCCCGGGCGATGCAAGTCACTTTCGTTGTGATTGATCATGAAATCCTTTCTACGGTAATTCGCACTGTAGCTCTGCTCTGGTATGTACAGAAGGCAACTTGTACTGGTAAACTGCTTGACAGTCTGTCCAGGAACGATGCGGTGGCTGAACTTTGCTCTGGTAAATTCAGTGTGGCTTTCTGCCGTGATCTGGAGTGAGGACTACCAACACCACCAAGGTGCAGAAACCGTATATAAGCCTCTTCGGGTGCCGGCTCTAAATACAGGCATATAAATCACTTTCTAAGCGCGGATGAGCTATATGCGTTATTGCAAAGCGGACAAAGCACTTCGGAGAGCTATATTCATTGAGGGCTATGTCATAAAAACTTAGTGTTGCACTACTTATTTCAATGAAATTTACATTTATCTTATTAAACGCACATTTTTTAAACGAACATTACGTAAATAATCACATATATCTCAATACCGCTTTTCAAATTTGCCCAACAATTAAAACTCTTTAAAAGTTAACCCAGTGCTTTAAAGGTCCACTAAAGCCTAAAATGATAAAAAATGATTATTTCCCTCAACTGGTCCACATGAAAACGATGATATAAAAATATACTGTTTTGAGTTTATAATCGATTTTTTCATCGATTTTTTTAGTCGATTTTGTTGAAAAGCATTACAACGCTTTTCATTTTTGAAGTAAAATTTGACAATAAAAACTATTATCCCTGGAAAACGGATTGAGCGAATTATCTGAAACTCAACATACTGGTTATTGATCAAGACCTACATCCATTGGTACAAAAATCTTCAAAAATATATTTTCGGGCCCTTCATGGCAGAAAAAAAGAACTCAGGGGAGTCCCTTTAAAGCCATTTATGTTTGTATGTAGTAAATCAGTAAAAACGATCGTGAATTATTTTACTCAAAAACATCCAGGCGCGCCAAGAGCTCCTTAACATTACAAAATAGTGATTAAGATCCTGTTTAATTATAATGAAAGAGCAGTTATATTAAACAAATTGCGAAAAAAAACTAGGGAAAACATGATTATTTACGAATTCCTTAAGCCAATGAAATATTTCTATGAATCGCGTAATTTGTTACCCTACAAAAAAGGAAATAAAATGAGTTTTCTCCGCAGTTAGTATATTTTTTCAGTTGAATTTTAAAGTAACATGCATCGTGATTTGTGTTAATATTTATAAAAATTTAAAACACCCTGTAATAAGTAAATTGGGTGGTCAACGCGTTCAAATTAAGTGATTCAACTTTTATCTACTATTCTAGTGTCATGAAGACTTGACTAAATGAGCCGCGTCACGACAAAACCAACATAATGGGTTTGCGACCAGCATGAATCCAGACCAACCTGCGCTTCCGCGCAGTCTGGCCAGGATCCATGCTGTTCGCTATCAGTTACTTTACTTGTTATATGGTCTGTAAGCGAACAGCATGGATCCTGATCAGACTGCGCGGATGCGCAGGCTGGTCTGGATCCATGCTGGTCGCAAACGCACTATGTTGGTTTTGTCGTGACGCGGCTCAAATTAAGTTAAAGTAAAGAATTTAACAGTAAACCGTGGTCTATGTCTGCTTTAAAATTGCATGCCTCTAGATGCAAAATAGTTCGAGAAAATCAAACTTTAGAAAATTGTACTAAGGTTTTTAGAAAATTAAAAAGATTCAAGTAATAAGTTACATGTTATGTGCGATTAATGACCGATTTTGCAGTATTTATCACCATGATTCTACTTCAAGGGCTATTTTTGCATATTTTCACCACATTAGGATTTACATGGATAATAAGTGCTGTAATCAATGTATAAATAACTGTTATGTTCATTTCACAATATGTTTCTTTAAAATACGTTTTCAAAACTTTCGTGAAAATTAGCATGAATTTAGAGGCATGCTGCTTTAAACTTTGTTGATACTGAACAACATTCACAGTGTTATTTATTACAAAACCTTCCGATTAGCGATAGGACCACAAAAGATAAAAGAAAACATTTCATAATCAACCACAACAAAAACGTGTACATCGTAATACATTCTTAGCGTTTTATAACAAAACAATGCGTGACTTATATCGATATAAATAGATGCAAAATCTGCAATATTCATACTAGAAAAAGTGAGTAGAAAAAAAGAAAGAATTTTTTAAGCTAAGTGTTTATTTAAGTGTTTTGTTACAGTTTAGAAAAATAGCCGCTGATAGGCTAGTGTACATTTTTTTTTCGCCGAATATGAATTGTCTTGTCCAGAAGTAGGACATTTGAGAAATTTAATGGACATTCGGTCAATTTCAAGGCCTGTCATGTTAACAATTCGTCCGAGGCCAAGGTCATAACGTAGTTATGGCTTACATAGTTACGTATTACGTATTTCCTCGTGATTTATTTGCAAATAGTAGTTTATAAATAGTATTAAATCTGTCATTTTAGCAGTCAAGGTTAAGTTAATCGTCATCCATTATTTTTTACAGTTCGTTCGGCCAAGATCGTGATATTGGTTAAGTGTGAAAAGTTTTAGCAAAGCTACAGTAAGCCATACAACAATTCTTATTGGAAAATATCAAAAACGCCAAAAAAAAAAAACAAACAAATGTGACATGTAAATACCATTTTCTAAATGATTATTGCTCCACAAATAAGGAAACCCCGATTGTTTCAAACAAATGCAAATTGCTTCAATGCCTTTATCATGAACAATAATATTGCAATAGTACTACTGTACTTAATCTGTCGTCACAGACTGTGTTTCTGTATACGTTACATAAATTCAACATCAACACATATTTATATAAGACAACTATCATTTGATGTCAAGTATTGTTATTTTGGAACAGCCGGTCTTTTCCACAGACTATTCTTTGTGCAGCATTGATAATTTAGTAATTGGTATTTTTCATTTGTCATTTAGTTACTTAGCAAGTAGCCAGCCAGACAGAACAGCTTTCCGTACTTGT
The DNA here is from genome assembly GCF_026571515.1 of Ruditapes philippinarum. Classification (NCBI taxonomy): domain Eukaryota; kingdom Metazoa; phylum Mollusca; class Bivalvia; order Venerida; family Veneridae; genus Ruditapes; species Ruditapes philippinarum. Next base: position 68,430 of record NW_026860756.1, on the reverse strand, counting down.
TAAGCTAAGGTATGGTAATTGTAAAGCAAAGGTCCGGTACTTGTAAAGCAAAGGTCCAGTAATTGTAAAGCAAAGGTCCGGTACTTGTAAAGCAAAGGTCTGGTACTTGTAAAGCAAAGGCCTGGTACTTGTAAAGCAAGGGTCCGGTACTTGTAAAGCAAATTCTGGTACTTGTAAAGCAAAGGTCTGGTACTTGTAAAGCAAAGGTCCGGTACTTGTAAAGCAAAGGGTTGGTACTTGTAAAGCAAAGGTCTGGTACTTGTAAAGCAAAAGACTGGTACTTGTAAAGCAAAGGTCTGGTACTTGTAAAGCAAAGGTCCGGTACTTGTAAAGCCAAGGTCCGTTAATTGTAAAGCGCAAAGGTTCAGTACTTGCAAAGCGCAAAGGTCCGGTACTTGTTAAGCAAAGGTCTGGTACTTGTTAAGCAAAGATCTGGTACTTGTAAAGCAAAGGTCTGGTACGTGTAAAGCAAAGGTCGGTCTGGTACTTGTAAAGCAAAGATTTAGTGCTTGTAAAGCAAAGGTCCGGTACTTGTAAAGCCAAGGTCCGTTAATTGTAAAGCGCAAAGGTTCAGTACTTGCAAAGCGCAAAGGTCCGGTACTTGTTAAGCAAAGGTCTGGTATTTGTTAAGCAAAGATCTGGTACTTGTTAAGCAAAGATCTGGTACTTGTAAAGCAAAGGTCCGGTACTTGTAAAGCAAAGGTCTGGTACTTGTTTTGTAAAGCAAAGGTCCGGTACTTGTAAAGCAAAGGTCCGTTAATTCTAAAGCGCAAAGGTTCAGTACTTGTAAAGCGTAAAGGTCTGGTACTTAATAAGCAAAGGTCTGGTACTTGTAAAGCAAAGGTGTGGTACTTATAAAGCGCAAAAGTCCGGTACTTGTAAAGGAATGGTCTGGTACTTGTAAAGCCAAGGTCCGGTACTTGTAAAGCAAAGGTGCAGTACTTGTAAAGTGCAAAGGTCCGGTACTTGTAAAGCAAAGATCTGATACTTGTAAAGCAAAGGTCAGGTAATTGTTAAGCAAAGGTCCAGTACTTGTATAGCAAAGGTCTGGTACTTGAAAAGCGCAAAGATCGAGTACTTGTAAAGCAAATGTCCAGTACTTGTAAAGCAAATTCTGGTTCTTGTTAAGCAAAGGTCCGGTAATTGTAAAGCAAATGTCTGGTAACTTGTAAAGAAAAGATCTGGTACTTGTTAAGCAAAGGTCCGGTACTTGTAAAGCAAAGGTCTGGTGCTTGTAAAGCAAAGGTCCAGTACTTGTAAAGCAAATGTTCAGTAATTGTTAAGCAAAGATCTGGTACTTGTAAAGCAAAGGTCCAGTACTTGTAAAGTAAAGGTCTGGTACTTGTAAAGCAAAGATCTAGTACTTGTAAAGCAAAGGTCTGGTACTTTTAAAGCAAAGGTCGGTCTGGTACTTGTAAAGCAAAGATTCAGTGCTTGTAAAGCAAGGATCCAGTACTTGTAAAGCAAATTCTGGTACTTGTAAAGCAAAGGTCCGGTAATTGTAAAACAAAGGTCTGGTACTTGTAAAGAAAATATCTGGTACTTGTTAAGCAAAGGTTCGGTACTTGTTAAGCAAAGGTCTGGTGCTTGTAAAGCAAAGGTCCAGTACTTGTAAAACAAAGGTCCAGTACTTGTAAAGCAAAGATCCAGTAATTGTAAAGCAAAGGTCCGGTATTTGTAAAGCAAAGGTCCAGTACTTGTTTAACAAAGGTTCAGTACTTGTAAAGCAATAATACAGTATATAGAATAGTTAGAAACGTATTTATTTATCTCTTTATTTATTTATTTATTTATTTATTAGTGCCTTTTTATGCTTATCAATTTTTAATATTGAAGTCAGACACAATGTTGGTAACGGTCACTTTCTGATCTATTTTAAAAGTTTAATGAAGCAGGTTCATAGACTGGACGATAAACTGAAATTTCGGTTCGAAAAAATAAGATTTTTTAAGTGTTATGGAAAGAAAAAAAATGCACTGTGGCTTTCCTTTGTTTTAATTGATGCAAACTTTTAAAATATGCAGTACCATTCCGTTTTTGTTACCAAAAAAAAAATGTTTGAATGATTGTTTTATTTACCATAAACCCTACAAAGAAAGATTGAAAGCGCGACTTTTTGTGAGTGATCGTCTTTTTTCGTACTTAAAACTTTATTAGGGTCAAAAAATAAAAACAAATAAAAAAACACACAATGCATCAAAAAAGTGTGATAACCACGATTTTAACAGCATTTGAATTTTATTATCACGTTATAAAATAAAATTGATTGATATTTTTCAACTCGGTCAATATTTTTTATATTTAATGAAGTGTTTTTCGTTCCCCTTTTAAGGTGATTAGTTGTTTAGATGGATTTTTAATGCGCGAATTTTTGCACGTTCATGCTTTGATGGGTATATAAAGCCCCTGCTACTTGACGACCGGTACGAGACCGGATCTCGGCATACCGTCAATATGAAAATTGCAACCGTTGCTCTAGTATTGCTGGTAGCTGCTGTGTCAAACGGTAAGTCCCTTTTTCTTGCTCCTGTTGTTTTCAAATAATTATAATAAAAATTATAATCTATAAAATAATAATGATATTTTATAATAACGATGATAATTTATAATGGTAATGATAATTTATAAAAAACATAATGATAATTTATAAAAAAGAATAATGATAATTTATAATAATAATAATTTATAAAAAATAATAATGATAATTTATAATAATAATGATAACGTATAATAAGTATTATCATTATATTTTTAATAATAAAATATAAATGCTAAATATAATAAAGATAAATGTTAAAATTAACAATATAATAATAAAGACAATCATAAATCCGTTTATAATTGGTGAACATGTCCGTCTCTGTCTGGTTATTTTTATTCTATACCTCGCTTAAATCTGTAATAATTATTATGTTTTTTTCCACATCTATTGGACGATATTTTTTGTATGTTTCTATGTATGAGACAATAAACTAAACAAGACCGTCTGTCAGTGGTTAAAGTCTTAGACCGTCATTTCTTTAACAATCACAAGAATTATCAGCATAATAAAAATCATAATTGGTATGTTGAATGTTGAACATACATTGTAAGGATAGAAACAAATTGAAAAAAATTACTAAAGTGGATAGGTCCACAATGTGCATATTTTCCATTTATTTTTCAAATATTGATAAAAAAAACACAATAGAACTCTATCTCATTTCGATATTATTATAAAAAGGTGTTTGAAAAAAAAGATAAAGGATGAAAATATATTTTGTAAGTGACAAAGAATGAACATTTATATGATGAATAATAAAATTTTGTTCAAGAACATTTTATCATCTGCGATATCAATATAGATGATATCGGATTATGTATCTCACATTTGCCAACAACTTCCATATTTGAGCCGCGTCACGACAAAACCAACGTAATAGGTTTGCGACCAGCATGGATCCAGACCAGCCTGCGCATCCGCGCAGTCTGATCAGGATCCATGCTGTTTGCTATCAGTTTCACTACTTGTTATATGGTTCGTAAGCGAACAGCATGGATCCTGATCAGACTGCGCGGATGCGCGGGCTGGTCTGGATCCATGCTGGTCGCAAACGCACTATGTAGGTTTTGTCGTGACGCGGCTCATTTAATTCTTTCGTGGTTTGTTGTTAGGTCTAATTCTAAATATTTTTAACATAATTATTCATTGATTTACAGACCTTCCCTTCGACACCAACTCACTTTAAATGTTTTAAAAAATTTACGTCTTAAAATCATCTGCATTTTACCGTCTCTGTGACTGCATTTAGACCACGGATATGATAAACAAAATTTGTTAAGTTTATAACAAAACAAATAAAAGGAATAAAAAAAGTTGAAATTTAAGTAGAATATATTATGATTTCCACAGTAGCTTTCTTAAATTGTTCATTCTTCATAGTTGACGCATTTTAGTGGACTTCTAAACTTTAAATAAAGAAAATCAAATTGTTTTTTCTCTAAAGCTGAGAAAATATATATTCAAAAACTATATTGAAAATACAACATGTATATTCAAATGAAAAGAATGAGAAAGGATGAAGACTTAGTAAATGAAAAATAATGGTTTCCGTAGTTACATTCTTTAAATATATCAAACAAATTTGAACTTGAAAAAAGTAAAATAACAGAACAACCAGAGAAGAGATATTATTTCCAGTACATGTACAATGTCGTGCACAAAAAATTAATTCTTCGCTTTCTGGAAAAAAAACAATTCAATTTACATCACAATATTTATCTAAAGAATGATTTTTTTAAAAATATTTTGTTAACAAAGGTAAACGTATGCTTATCAAAAATATGGATAATAACTGTAACAAATTAAGATTTCATTCGTTCTCAATTAGATCTAATCTGACCTCAGTTTTCTTGTCGCTCATCTAGAATCAAATTATCAAATTTCCAGTTATTCGGGAGTAAAAGTTCATAAGCAGAAAATACTAATATAAATGTTGTTCTTAGAGTAAAATTTAAAACAGAGCAATGAGAATGTGTGACTAATAAGATTTTTTTTTGTCGAAGGCCACGGCAAAATCTTTCTTCATTTTTTACATCTGTTACCGTACTATCCAAATGTTATATATAACATACGTCAAAAGTATATCAGTTAAATTTGATTTTGATAAACCGAATCACTATATAAAGCAAATGTTTGTACTTTAATTTAGCACACAAGAAATACGGCTATGGTGGCGGAGGTTATGGCGGCGGTGGAGGATATGGCGGTGGAGGATATGGCGGCGGAGGAGGATATGGCGGTGGAGGATATGGCGTCGGAATAGGAGGATACGGTGGCGGAGGATATGGTGGCGGAGGAGGGTACGGAGGTGGATACGGAGGCGGATATGGAGGCGGATACGGAGGTGGTTGGGGTGGAGGATATGGAAGAAGATGTTGGAAGAAACCATGTCCTCCTAAAAAGTACAGAGGTGGCTGGGGCGGCGGCTATGGTGGCGGCGGTTTCGGTGGCTACGGAGGTGGTATGAGCGGCGGTTTCGGTGGCTACGGAGGTGGTATGAGCGGCGGCTCTGGTGGATTTGGAGGATATGGCGGTGGAATGAGCGGTGGATATGGAGGCGGATACGGAGGTGGTTGGGGTGGAGGATATGGAAGAAGATGTTGGAAGAAGCCATGTCCTCCTAAAAAGTATCGAGGAGGACATGGAGGTGGATATGGCGGTGGCTACGGTGGTGGCTTTGGCGGTGGCGGTTATGGTGGAGGGTACGGGGTTGGTGGCTTCGGGGGAGGTGGATACGGGGGTGGCGGATATGGCGGTGGCTTTGGAGCAGGAGGATATGGCGGAGGCGGATATGGCGGTGGCGGATATGGTGGCGGTTATGGTATGGGCAGAATGGGATGGCCTCATTTAGGCTTCGGACGATGCAAATGTCAACGAAAATGCGGGAAGGGCAAACGTTACGTAGGTTCTTGCAATATTTGCAAAGGATGTAAGCTTGTGATGTGCTGTAGATACCAATATAAAAAATATGGCCAAGGCTAAACACGGTGAGTTAACATTTGAAACATCTTTGTTGGATATTTAGGAGCATTGTATTAAAGGGTTTTTTACATCTAAATTTAAATAGAAGACCTAGGTAGAATATGTTTGTTTAAGTGACATTGTTTATTTCATTTTTCTTATATATCACAGATGGAAACAAAGGTGCCTAATTTATGGGTTCGTTGAAATTTTGCACTTTTTTGTCATCAGAGAAATGAGAAAGGGGTTGTGATTTAAATTGCATTACTAAATTTAATATAATAACCTGAATAACATATGACGTAAGTTGTTAAAAAGTCAACTATTGAAAGCTTAACGGTAGCCTTTGTTAAACTTTAACAAGACCATCAATCAATGAATAATCAGTAAAATCTTTATTTTCGAATACCACTAAAAAAATCAAATCAATTAAAATACACAGATAATACATAATTACTTTAAATATTATGCTAGACTAATTGTAACTTTGAACTTTTATATGAACCCATTCCCTTTGGCTCAAACATTGTAAAATCGCCAGATTGCACAATTTAAAATGTTATCAATCACTCCAGTAGCAGTAAGATGTAACATGTTACAACGAACTGAATAATTTTTATAGAGTTCTAGTAAAAATATCTTTGCCATTATTGCCGCCATCTAATCATTTTATTATTTGGTTTCAGATACAGTGTAAATCCTGTTTTAAGAATCCGCAAAATCGACTTCGACTTATTGTTTTTTGTTGTATATACGTTTTTATCATCTTATTAAAGCATTCCAAAAACCAACCAAAAGCCTTTGCATTGTAATTTTAGTTTAACTTCATTATGATACAGTACTGGAAAAATAACCGAAGTTCTCCGAAAGGGACATGCGAGAAACCCGCTAATTCCTCGCGAGATTCTAAACAAATCTCGATAGTATACACGTGTTTCGATTCTCGCCAGTATGAAAATGAAACATGTGAAAAAAATAAACGTTATATAAATCTCGCTACAACGTCTTAACAAGAAACATGGCAATGCCATGAAACCAGGTTTTCAATTATCACCAATGTAGATAAATATGTTGTATTTGAAATACAAATACAAGCAACAAACAATGTAACTATGTGCAATGTAAAACATGAATAATGTAGGAGGAATTGCCACAGAGGAAGTGTTCACTATAATTATATTCTGTATAAGGAAAAAAAACAAAGGGCCATAATTAAATAAAAAATTATTCAATCACAAAACCCCGACAATATGCGCCAGGGCACTGGATGACAAAGCTACTGTGAAAGTTTGAACAAAATCCGTTGAGAAATGTAGGAGTTCAGCACAGAAGAATTTTTTCACTATATATTCTGTATAAGGAAAAATAACAAAGGGCCATAATTAGGTCAAATATTATCCAATCACAAAACCCCGATAATGTGCGCCAGGGCACTTGATAACAAAGCTTCTGTGAAAGTTTGGTCAAAATCTGTTGAGAAATGTAGGAGAAGTTGCGCATGGTAAAAATTGTTCACTATATAATCTGTATAAGGAAAAAAAACAAAGGGCCATAATTAGGTCAAATATTATACAATCACAAAACCCTGACAATATGCCCTAAGGCACTTGATGACAAAGCCTCTGTGAAAGTTTGGTCAAATTCCGTTGATAAATGTAGGAGACGTTGCGCACAGAAAATTGTCCACTATATATCCTATATTGGGAAAAAAACAAAGGGCCATAATTAGGTCAAATATTATCCAATCACAAAACCCGGACAATATGCGCCAGGGCACTTGATGACAAAGCCTCTGTGAAAGTTTGGTCAAAATCCATTGAGAAATGTAGGAACAGTTGGGCACAGAAGAAATTATTCACTGTATATTCTATATAAGGAAAAAAAACAAAGGGCCATAATTAGGTCAAATATTATCCAATCACAAAACCCAGATAATATGCGCCAGGGCACTTGATGACAAAGCCTCTGTGAAAGTTTGGTCAAAATCCATTGAGAAATGTAGGAACAGTTGGGCACAGAAGAAATTATTCACTGTATATTCTATATAAGGAAAAAAACAAAGGGCCATAATTAGGTCAAATATTATCCAATCACAAAACCCCGACAATATGCGCCAGGTAACTTGATGACAAAGCTTCTGTGAAAGTTTGGTCAAAATCCGTTGAAAAATGTAGGAGGAGTTGCGCACAGAAGAAATTGTTTTACGCCCGCCCGCCCGCCCGTCCGCCCGCCGACATACCTCAATCTAATAACCAGTTTTTTCCTTCGGAAAACCTGGTTAAAAAGGCGACGCAAGAGATTTTGTCAAAATCTGGCATGCCAAAGGTGACATTTAACTGGCTAAAAATAAAAACCCATGGAACACACATTTTATAAAAATAATTAAAATAATTGAAACTTTAAGACATAAAATTGCTTGGCTTGATATTTAAGAAAGTCAACGTGCAGTCTAAAATATTTAATTTGCTTTAATTCTTTATTATTTACAATTCTTATATATTAACTCAACAAATCTAAAATAAATAAAGCAAAATAAAAACATGTATTAAAAACTATATTTCTGTTAACATACAATGATGGTCTGTATATAAAAATATTTTAATTAGGACATTTTGTGTGACAGTCACTTTGTAATGGAGTAAATCCTGGTTAAGCAGGTTATACCAACATAACCATAAAAATATCAAAATGTGTTGTCTGATAATTTACTTAAATCTGTTCTTGATGAAAAAAATGAGTTTAGCAATATTTCTTCGGCAGCGTTTAAGGGCCTCCATATACTGCGATCATAAGGTGTAAGGCGACTGATTTTTATTTAATTTGATTATAATTATATGTTTACACAAATCAATTCATTTTATTCACAAAGACTAGACCAGTTTTTGCCATCCTTAGTCAATTTTCTCAAATGCTCAAAATTCAAAGTTTTTTTTGTATAGGCGAATTTTTGCCTAGACAAAAACCTCTAAGCATATCGAGAAAAGATCCTGTGAAATAAACAGTTTTTTTTTAAAATCCTTATGAATAAAATAAATTGATTTGTGTTAAAACGGCGAATTAAATCGGATTAAAATCTGCCAACTTACACATCATGATTTGACTTAAGGACGTTTTTTGGGAGTTTTCATATAGACATATAGGCAAAATTAAGTGTTCTATAGAATTTCTTTAAACTTGGCATGTTGTTAGAATATGATAACAAAAACATTTTAAGCGAAAAAAAAATGGGGTCACCGTTCTCGTTTTTGAGTTATCTGCCCCTGAATCAGACTTTTCTACGTATTTGAGGTCATTTAAAGGGCAGATAACTTATGCATAAGTAAATGAATACTTGTTTATACTTCTGGAAAATGTTTTTCTTTTTATTGTTGAATACAATACATAATTACATGCAATTCTTTATATCGTTTCTGTTAATTTTTGCAATGAAAATAAAGGTACTTTAAAATTCATAAAAAATAATCCAATTTTTAAGAAAAAATGCACAGGTGGAAGTGGTAAGAAAACTATCCACTCTAAATTTGTTCTTGAAATTTTGCAAATTGACTAAAACGAAGGTTAGCTTCATGAAAATAAGAAGAAAAAAAATGTATTGTTTCGCTTCATTCTATATTATCTGCCCTTGGATTTAACGAAAAAGTCCAATTCAAGGGCAGATAACTCGAAAATGAGAACGGTGACCCCATTTTTTTCCGTTTAAAATGTTTCTGTTATCATATTCTAATAACATGCCAAGTTTAAAGAAATTCAATTAAACAGTTTTAATTTTGCCTACATATCCATATGAAAACTCCGGAAAACGTCTTAAATGGAGGCCTTTTAACGTTTCCGTACATTTCCTTTAAAAATCGGAAACCGCCTTGAATTTCATTTTCACAGTTTTTCTATCTGAAATGGTGTCATTGACTCAACAAATTTAATTTATTCACATCATGATGTCAGATGATATAAAAATAGAAATAATTAAATAACACCAGTTTGGGCAATCAAGGCACTGAATTCTATTTATTTAAAATCGAAATATTTCAAAAGAATTAATTAATTAAAACTTATTACTTTTTTCAACATTCTAGGTAACTTAGAACAAATCTAAACACCATACCTAAAATAAAGCTGATCAAGTCGATTTAAATATATTTACTTCATCTTCATGTGATCTTGTTTGTATTTTTTTTCAAATTCAAAACAAAATTTTCTTCGTATATGCCATTGAAAATAAAAATAAAATAAAAAATAATACGAAATTAAAATGCTTTACCGTACTTGCAGTTAAATCTGTAAATATCGTATACAATATATATCAGTTAGAAGCAGGATATGAAAATAGCACAATCAAATACACAGGAATGCCATAACTTTAGTCATCTCTTCTAGATTATTCCTACCTGTCTTAAAAAATTATTAATTTCAATGAGATATAAAAATCAAAAACAAAAACACAGATGTTCATCATTCCACTACATATAGCTTATTCCAATGCCCAATTGCGCGTGGACCTGTGTCTATATTGGCACAGTTGCTATTTATCAATAATATAATAATAAATAATATATAGATATACCAAAATTCACTTGTGAAAATTTTTTAAGGTTTTTCGTGTTATATTGATTTCAATTAGCGTCAACATGACTTATTCGCAAAAAAATCACGTTCACTAAACGATTTGATATAGGAGACGAAAAGCAACGAAGTTGTCCGAAAATATACGAGCTGTTAGTGAATCTCTATAAATCAATGAATTCATACACAAGAAAGGAAGAATAAATCTAGAAGCATGACCACTAAGATTTTATAAATATTTAAGCAAAAGGAAATAAATAAGGGAATGATAATATTAACATATATATTACGTGTGAAATAAATACGAACACTATTCAAAATTAATACAATACAATGATGAGCAAAAATCCAAACAAAAAATAACATAAATACTGCTTCATTCGTTGATTGAAATACGAAGCCAACAAGTGCATACATAATAGACATGTTAGGGAAAAAATGAACAATATTTCAGTCGCAGAAACAGAGACGTGAACCACACTTAAACAACCGAGCAAGGACACGTGCCCGCAAAGTCTGACCAAGTTGATTTTTGTATGTTGAAATCCCTAACAACAAGCAGCGAGCAATTCTACAACCGAAGCAAAAAAGGCCCATTATTTATACATTCAAACAGTTCAAGAATATAATTGCTTCTTACAAAATTAAACGAATATTCTTATATTAGATAGTATACAAAAAGAGTACATGTAAATAGCTCGGGTAATCTGATGAAGAAAATTTCCGCATGCATAATTTAAATGATAAGGTCATCCCTAGTAATAAAATTGATTCCTTAAACATCAACAAAAATATCAATCAATAATGGTCTTTTTGTCTTTAGAACATTAAACTTTGTGCTTAGAACATCATGATAACTATTACAAAAAAAAATCATGAGGTCTTTTTCTGTACCATTTATTTATACGAAAGGCCGAAAAGTTTTGGGACGTGGCAATGCGCCATTGATAGATGTAAAAATACAAGAAACATGGCAATGCCATGAAACCAGGTTTTCAATAATCATCATTGTAGATAAATATGTTGTATTTGAAATACAAATACAAGCAAAAAACAATGTAACTATGTGCAATGTAAAACATGAATAATGTAGGAGGAATTGCGCACAGAAGAAGTGTTCACTATATATATTCTGTATAAGGAAAAAAAACAAAGGGCCATAATTAGGTAAAAAATTATCCAATCACAAAACCCCGACAATATGTGCTAGGGCACTTGATGACAAAGCTTCTGTGAAAGTTTGAACAAAATCCGTTGAGAAATTAGGAAGAGTTCAGCACAGAAGAATTTGTTCAATTCTGTATAAGGAAAAAAAAACAAAAGGGCCATAATAAGGTCAAACATTATCCAATCTCAAAACCCTGACAATATGCGCCAGGGCACTTGATGACAAAGCTTCTGTGAAAGTTTGGTCAAAATCCGTTGAGAAATGTAGGATAAGTTGCGCACTGTAGAAATTGTTCACTATATATTCTTATAATGAAAAAAAACAAAGGGCCATAATTAGGTCAAATATATACCAATTGCAAAACCCTGACAATATGTGTCAGGGCACTTGATGACAAAGCTTCTGTGAAAGTTTGGTCAAAATCCGTTGAGAAATGTAGGAGGAGTTGTGCACAGAAGAAATTGTTCACTATATATATTCTATATAATGAAAAAATAAAATCATGTAAACAGGATTTTCAATGTTAATGTCACTGTGACCTTGACCTTGGAGCCAGCCATGCGGAACATGCGTTCTGCACGTCATCTTGATGTGGTAAACATTTGTCTGAAGTTTCATCAAAATTCTTCAAAGGGTTGAAGAGTTACAGAGCGGACAGGATTTTCAATGTTAATGTCACTGTGACCTTGACCTTGGAGCCAGCCATGCGGAACATGCGTTCTGCACGTCATCTTGATGTGGTAAACATTTGTCTGAAGTTTCATCAAAATTCTTCAAAGGGTTGAAGAGTTACAGAGCGGACAGGATTTTCAATGTTAATGTCACTGTGACCTTGACCTTGGAGCCAGCCATGCGGAACATGCGTTCTGCACGTCATCTTGATGTGGTAAACATTTGTCTGAAGTTTCATCAAAATTCTTCAAAGGGTTGAAGAGTTACAGAGCGGACACAATTTCGTTTGACGCCCGCCCATCCGCCCATCCGCCCATCCGCCCGCCATACCCCAATCTAATAACCAGGATTTTCAAAATTGAAAACCTGGTTAATAAATACATTGTATATAATGTTCTGGAAAAATACACAGTTAAAATAAATATAATCAACAAAGTTACTGCACATGTCTTGACTATATGAATAACAAGCCAACAAACCAAGCAACTAAACGACATAACAAACAAAGCCTACTACGGGAGAAAATCAAAGTATATGTATTTAATATGAAATACGTATTTAATATGAAGCCAAATACTTATTCAGCTTTGTAATCTAGCCAAAACTTTCATAAAAATAAATAACATTTTAAAATACACGTATCAGCAATTCTTATGTATCATATGGCACATAAATATGGAATAACTTGCACAAAAATGTGATAAGTTTATAACAAATGAACAAATTAAAAAATAAGCTAATTGTATTTGTAAATATTACTATATAAAACGATCTAAATGAAGTTTTGTGTCACTGTATTTGTCTACAGTATATATGTTATGAACAAGGCACCACACTTAAAGCATATAAGCTATCACACTATGTTTATATCTTGTTGTCTAACACATGCAGAAAATACATCTATACACCCTTATTTTAACCACTTCAATATATTGCTTTTAAAACAGTTCTCCTTTAAAAGACGTATAGCCTGTTCAAAAACGAAATCTCTCTTTTGTCACTTTGTATTGTATCAAGTCATACCGGTAGTTAGGGTCATTTTCCGACTTTCAAATTATACTGGTAAAATAGTTCCCCACATTGCACACCCATATACATTATTTCAGGTACAACCAAGCATCAATGTAGATTGCTATTCTGCATTCGGTAGGTAAATAAATTTATCCTACAAATGTATATTATTTGATATCAAAAGATATTATAATAAAGAAGATATTATAAACAAATAAATGCAAGTTATCATTTACTTAGAAAATGTGAATTTAAAAGATATGTCATATTTGAACAGACTATACATACTAAATTTCTGTAACGTATTTCATGAAAATGGTTGAAAACGACGAGCCATATTTTCAGCTCGATTACATTTTCAAAGACGAATTCCATGGTGATATTTTGTTAGAAATTAAACAAGAGGGCCATGATGGCCCTGAGGTCGCTCACCTGTATATAGGCCCCCCACCCCCAGGCCAATTTTTACCCAAGGGCTTTTATTTGTTTATTTGAACAGACTTGATAGACACCCATAAGAAGATGTTTCATGCTAAACATCTAAGTTCTAGCTCATTGGGTTTTTTAAAAGAAGATTTTTAAAGTTTTTACTATACACATATAGTTAAAAACAATGACACCCCTGGGGCAGGGCCAGTTTTGACCCCCTGGCTTTTATTTGAACAAACTTTGTAGATATTTACTTAAAGATGTGTCATGCTTAATATCTAAACTCTAGCTATTTGGGTTTTTTCAAAGAAGATTTTTTGCTATACACATATAAGGAAAATCAATGACCCCCCGGGCGGGGCCAGTTTTGACCCCAGGGCTTTTATTTGAACATACTTGGTAGACACCCATTAGAACATGTTTCATGCTAAATATCTTAGCTCTAGCTCTTTGAGTTCTTTAAAAGAAGATTTTTTAAGTTTTTGGGGCGGGGCCAATTTTGACCCCAGGGCTTTTATTTGAACAAACTTGGTAGACACTCATTAGAAGATGTTTCATGCTAAATATCTTAGCTCTAGCTCTTTGGGTTCTTTAAAAGAAGATTTTTTAAGTTTTTACTATATGAATATAGGGAAAATCTATGACCCCCTGGGGCGGGGTCAATTTTGACCCCAGGGCTTTTATTTGAACAAACTTGGTAGACACTCACTAGAAGACGTTTCATGCCAAATATCTAAGCTCTAGCTCTTATGGTTCTTTAAAAGAAGATTTTTTAAGTTTTTACTATATGCATATAGGGAAAATCAATGACCCCCCGGGGCGGGGCCAATTTTGACCCCAGGGCTTTAATTTGAACAAACTTGGTAGACACTCACTAGAAGATGTTTCATGCTTAATATCTTAGCTCTAGCTCTTTGGGTTCTTTAAAAGAAGATTTTTTACTATATGCATATAGGGAAAATCAATGACCCCCTGGGGCGGGGCCAATTTTGACCCCAGGGCTTTTATTTGAACAAACTTGGTAGACATTCACTAGAAGATGTTTCATGCCAAATATCTAAGCTCTAGCACTTACGGTTCTTTAAAAGAAGATTTTTAAGTTTTTACTATATGCATATAGGGAAAATCAATGACCCCCGGGGCGGGGCCAATTTTGACCCCAGGGCTTTTATTTGAACAAACTTGGTAGACACTCACTAGAAGATGTTTCATGCCAAATATCTAAGCTTTAGCTCTTAGGGTTGTTTAAAAGAAGATATTTAAAGATTTTTCTTTCGGTTGCCATGGCAACCAGAGTTCTGCATGGAATTAAATTCTTTGAACAATTTTTAAAGGTGACAACCAAAGGAACATTCCTGTGAAGTTTGGATGAAATTGGCTCAGTGGTTTATGAGGAGATGTCATTTAAAGCAAAAGTTTACGGACGGACGACGGACGGACGACGGACGGACGCCGGACAAAAAGCGATCACAAAAGCTCACCCTGTCACTTTGTGACAGGTGAGCTAAAAAGTATTAGGTTTTTTTTGTCACGTGACCATGGTCATAATGAGTTATATTTTAAGTGTGTGTGTGTTTTTCTATTTGTTTTGGTTTTTTTCGTTTTATTATTTTCTTCAAATTTTCAAGTACACGTGTACGGTCTCTGGTTCTGTCTATGTTCACGCGTTTTATACCAGTTTTTATGCAATAAAATCTTTGCGAATCCTCCAGTTAGTTACCATAACTGCCAACTTTTCTTAGAGCCTCGAAGGTTCTGTTTTGTTCGTCTTTCTACTTGCAGAGTGTCGGTATCCTGTAAGAATATACAAAATATTTACTAAACAGTCAAACTAATATTAAAAAGAATGTTTTTATCCCTTGTCAAAGTCTCGGTTTAAAAAGGAACATCTTACATAAGATCTCTTCATAAATCTACTATAGTAATAAACATGATCGGTAGTAAAACACTTCCTTAAAAAAAAACTCTTGTTAATTTTGGTGCTTGCAACAAGAAAATTTGTACTCGTTTACGAAATATTTATTGTTGATTATTCTCAATATCTTAATTTTCAATGCTGATCGATATCTGTTTAATCAACTTAAAGTTGCGAAATTTTGCCCATCTTTTGTGCTCCATCAGTAAAAATCCAATGCAAAATATAGTCTGTAAAGTAATGATCACACATGCACAAAACAACATAGTTATCACAAATTGTTATAGTGGCAATCTTAAAAAAATATTTCATACAAATGACAAAGGCTTGCACTAATTATCAGAAACAGTATGTCTAAAGCTCCTACCTCGTAACATGCTGTACTGGGAGTTGAAGAAAACACCATGCACACTTGACAATGCTATAACATAGTCTCCTTTATAACAAAATTATCATGCTGAGAGATAATTTCAATATGTTCCACGTTGTATTGCATAAGCTCGGGCCTTGTGGTGTAAAAAATAGTCAGAATTTCACCAACATTTCAAATGACAAACTCAAATGTTAAGATAAATGAAACTTCTTAGTCTAATAAAACCAGTTGCATTCTTTCACAAGCAACGTCCGCATGCATTTCTACAATTTCTAAAACGTATATACATGTTAATGCATGCCATACAAAACTTTAATTAATTCGTTTATTTTGTAAAGGCTTAACTGCAAACAAGTAATTTCTACTGTAAAGTTTTAAAATGTCCGGACTACTCTATGGTTTGTTGGGCACAGATTCAACATGTTTCCCTTAATGTTGGTTGATTAAAATATAAACACAGAATTAATTGAACAGATACTTGTATCAAAATATCAAACCGATCTGTTTAATAATATTGTTAGCCGGTGTCTAAAAACAATAACACAAATTACATAAATTTAGAAAGTGCTCCGATGTTGCTCAGACAAAGGCTAAAACATGGTGATACAACCAGGAAAATACGTGTTCAAGTATGTTATATTTTACGTCATATTTACAGCTAAACCAGATGTATGTGTGCAATGGTATTGACCTCCTCTTTCTGAATAGTTCATTAATGAAGTTTTAATGGATTTTTTTAAAAATATAACTTCCAATAGTATAGATCCTGGTGGCTCTATAATGGTGACTAGGGCTTAAACAATTCCGAATCCAGCAAGGTAAAGGGTGAAAATACCTTGGTCTTCACTAAAAAAAAATAGTATATTTTATATCAGATGAAAAACAACGAAGTATACTGAATGAACTTATGACCAATATCATTCACTGTTTTTTTTACTTTACCAACTTACCTGTATTGAAGAACTAACACTGTTGTCAAACTGTTTTAAACATTTTTATCAAACAAACAAAACAAATACAAAACATGTTAACTGTTTATTTTTCCTCTTTTTTCTAAAATAAATTCAACATATAAAGGTAAGGAATTGCATGTCTAGTAAAGCTTTTATCAGGAGTGTATATAAAAAGAACAATATAACTACAAAACATTACCAGTATTCCTTGTGCAAAAAGAGGTTATTATACTGGGTAATTCACATTAGGCCAAATATTTCAATGTCTGTTCTTAATTTCATTAAAAAATAGATAAGACATTTAGGCAATAGAAAGTGTAAATGAATTTAACTAATTACAAATAGATTGAGGGATAAGAAATCAAAGAGGTCAATATACATGTAATACAAGTTTACCCTTACCAAACTAAATATCTTAAGTGGACTTGTCCATCTTTATATTATAGATTAATCCATTCATTACTTATGGGGGAAATTTTCAAAATATGTACTTACTGAATAGCAAGCAGTGCAGACCATGATAAGATGGCATAGACATGTCTGCTCATCTTGGTCTGCACTGGTCACTTGGGTAGAATCAGTTGTTGTCAGTAGATTAAGGGTTTACTTGCTTCAAGTAATGACCTTGACTTTTTCTTGCATATCAGACAGGATTATCTACTATATACACCATAGAAGAACCTGCAAAGTCTCATTACCACCATAAACAGTAGTTACCCGAGAGCTAGATATTCCGGTCTGTATGGTAGCCGGTGAAAGATACACAAGGTATGTGTTTAAAGCTGACAAGAGTAGAATTAAGGTAAGTGGGAGGGGAGGGGGTGTCTATATTACGCACTAAATAATCTCACTAAGTATAAAATTTGTGTCAATCTATTATGAAATCTCCTCATATGTAAATGACAGATTAATGATAAAAGAACAGCAAATGTTTTGATCAGATGGACAGACAAATGAATGGGTGCATAATATCTAACCAGGTAGCAAAAATACAGATTTTAAGTGTTTTTAGCTCAGATGAAATATGTATAGACGTGGATAGACATGGATACTAAAACAATCACATTAATAATGAAAAAACAAAACAAAAACACAAATAAATGGGCAAGTTAAAAATTTATCATTATTTAGCCATAATGAAGACAAAATAATATAAAAAACATCACATAAATGTTATAGGTATGCAAAAAGGTAGGTTTTAAGTCAATGACAATTTTGGTGTAGACAATCAATGCATGCAGTGAGGTATAAACCATACTATGATTGGTTGAGTTTTACGTTGCACCAACACAGTATAGGTCATATCATGTGACTTTCCAGCTTTACAGGTGGAGGAAGATCTCCGAAGCCTTTCTTTGCTTTTTTACAGGCATGAGTAGAACCACCAACATTATGTAAGCTACCGGGATAGCTTCCTCACATTAAAAAATCCAAAGTCTCTGTCGGGATTCGAACCCATAATGTTGAGAAAAATTATCTATAACAAGACAAAAATATACAGGAAAAGCTAAAACTATGCTGATAACACAGTAAAAGTAATAAATTCTTTCAATTTTTACCTCAAATAAGTGGGTGTGTCACTCAATATTCTAATATTTTCAAAAGCATATCTTCTGAAGGAAAAAAAATTTTTATACACTTTTTTCATGCAACTTTACAAAGATCACTAATTTCACAAAATACTTTCAACTGAATTGAAATGCATCTAATACAGCTACAAGAAATGTCTTCTAGCATATTTGTCAAAATACAAACAACATGCTAAATGTCCAAACAACAGAAAGAAAAAGTTATGTATAATTTAAGTGCGAAAGAAACTGTTTTTAAATATGTAACCAACATATCGTCACCTTAGTGCAGTAATGAATTATCTCATATTGAATTTTAATAGGAGTTAACCTATTACTGCACTTAGATGTGGATATATATGAAAGAATAACTTAAAAGCACCAGAAAAATAATCTTTGCACATAACTGGCATTAAACTTTGTACTGTGTTACTTTAAACAAAAATATAAACGTTACAATGTTACTATAATATTATGGAATGTATGAACACATGGCTGGAATGAATAGGAAAATATGTGAACATGAATACAAAATATATCATTTAAATAAGAAATAGCTCCAAATACATCAATCTAAACAGTATATGTATAAGAAACAAGTTTTTCAATAAACTACAATATAAGAATTTTGAATATCACTTACATAATGATATCAAGTCAAAATAATCTAAAAGGTTTTGATTACTATTACATGTATAATAAAGGTTTATATTTTTGTATCTAAAAAAATGCTTTTGTAATAAAAACATGTCAACAAATTATGCAAAACAGTTTTATTTCACAAAATTGGGTTTCTACTGTGAAATCATTTCATTAAAGAGAGGCTGTGTAAAATAATTCATAGAAAATATTATCATTCCATATACATGTACATGATTGTGTTCTTTAAAGGCAGTAAAAAAAATGCACATGGCTACAGCATCCTTAAAATATAGGTACATGGGATTTATTCACACAGTAATATATTATGCCATGTCAAAACAAATATGGATCTCAATATTGCATCAAAAATTAAATTGCAAAATTTAAACATTATTGTTCGATAACAATTTAAAACATATTCTACAAATATTTCTACATGAGAAAAAAACATTTTACTATTACAACAATGATGTTCGCATGGCAGAATTTTACCTCACTGATATTTATTTTTGTGTCTTTCATTGCTACATTATCCTTTACCATGCTAAATATCTTAAATGGACTTGTCCATATTTCAATCTGGACAAAACCATTCACCATTTTAGGGGAAAATTTCAAAGATAATTTAATGACTGAATAGGGAACAGTGCAAACCACAATCAGACAGCACAGATGTATCAACTTATCTTGGTCTGCACAGGTTGCATGCTGGGTTGATTCAGTTCATGCCAGGAGGGTAAAGTTTAAAAGGTTTCATCAAATTTAATGGTTTAAACCTGCATAACAGAATTTTGTTATTTTTTTTATCAAGGATATGATTACCTGAATAAAAACACACAAAATATATCAAAAACAAAATGTTAAAGACATCTTTGAAACAGAACAATAATAATAAAACAGTCAGTTGGATCAATTGAATTGCTATTAAGATAGCTCATGCATATACATGCATTTTTCTACTCTACTTGATTTGCATATACCAATGATGTACAATAAACATTAAGGATTCGTAATAGTTATTCATTATAGAGATATCAAATTTCAACATTTCTGTGTCAAGTGTCTGTTCCTATAAAACAAAATTTATGCTGTCTTTGATGCTAATCAGACATGTGGCTTGTACACTGCTGTAACTTTAACACAAAACAGGGGGGGGGATAAAAAATAATAATAAAAACAAGAGGGCCATGATGGCCCTGAGGTCGCTCACCTGTATATAGGCCCCCCGCCCCCGGGCCAATTTTTACCCAAGGGCTTTTATTTGTTTATTTGAACAGACTTGGTAGACACCCATAAGATGTTTCATGCTAAACATCTAAGTTCTAGCTCATTGGCATTTTTAAAAGAAGATTTTTAAAGTTTATACTATACACATATAGTTAAAAACAATGTCACCCCTGGGGCAGGGCCAGTTTTGACCCCCGGGCGTTTATTTTAACAAACTTTGTAGATATTTACTTAAAGATGTTTCATGCTTAATATCTAAACTCTAGTTATTTGGGTTTTTCCAAAGAAGATTTTTAAGTTTTTGCTATACACATATAAGGAAAATCAATGACCCCCCCCCCCCCGGGCGGGGCCAGTTTTGACCCCAGGGCTTTTATTTGAACATACTTGGTAGACACCCATTAGAACATGTTTCATGCTAAATATCTTAGCTCTAGCTCTTTGAGTTCTTTAAAAGAAGATTTTTTAAGTTTTTACTATATGCATATAGGGAAAATCAATGACCCCTGGGGCGGGGCCAATTTTGACCCCAGAGCTTTTATTTGAACAAACTTGGTAGACACTCATTAGAAGATGTTTCATGCTAAATATCTTAGCTCTAGCTCTTTGGGTTCTTTAAAAGAAGATTTTTTAAGTTTTTTACTATATGCATATAGGAAAAAACTATGACCCCCTGGGGCAGGGTCAATTTTGACCCCAGGGCTTTTATTTGAACAAACTTGGTAGACATTCACTAGAAGATGTTTCATGCCAAATATCTAAGCTCTAGCTCTTATGGTTCTTTAAAAGAAGATTTTTTAAGTTTTTACCATATGCATATAGGGAAAATCAATGACCCCCGGGGCGGGGCCAATTTTGACCCCAGGGCTTTAATTTGAACAAACTTGGTAGACACTCACTAGAAGATGTTTCATGCTTAATATCTTAGCTCTAGCTCTTTGGGTTCTTTAAAAGAAAACTTTTTAAGTTTTTACTATATGCATATAGGGAAAATCTATGACCCCCTTGGGCGGGGTCAATTTTGACCTTAGGGCTTTAATTTGAACAAACTTGGTAGAAATTCACTAGAAGATGTTTCATGCCAAATATCTAAGCTCTAGCTCTTATGGTTCTTTAAAAGAAGATTTTTTAAGTTTTTACTTTATGCATATAGGGAAAATCAATGACCCCTGGGGCGGGGCCAATTTTGACCCCAGGGCTTTAATTTGAACAAACTTGGTAGACACTCACTAGAAGATGTTTCATGCTTAATATCTTAGCTCTAGCTCTTTGGGTTCTTTAAAAGAAGATTTTTTAAGTTTTTACTATATGCATATAGGGAAAATCAATGACCCCCTGGGTCGGGGCCAATTTTGACCCCAGGGCTTTTATTTGAACAAACTTGGTAGACATTCACTAGAAGATGTTTCATGCCAAATATCTAAGCTCTAGCTCTTACGGTTCTTTAAAAGAAGATTTTTTAAGTTTTTACTATATGCATATAGGGAAAATCAATGACCCCCAGGGGTGGGGCCAATTTTGACCCCAGGGCTTTTATTTGAACAAACTTGGTAGACACTCACTAGAAGATGTTTCATGCCAAATATCTTAGCTCTAGCTCTTATGGTTTTTTAAAAGAAGATATTTAAAGTTTTTTCTTTTGGTTGCCATGGCAACAAGAGTTCTGCATGGAATTAAATTCTTTGAACAATTTTTAAAGGTGACCACCAAAGGAACATTCCTGTGAAGTTTGGATGAAATTGGCTTAGTGGTTTATGAGGAGATGTCATTTAAAGTAAAAGTTTACGGACGGACGACGGACGGACGGACGCCGGACGAAAAGCGATCACAAAAGCTCACCCTGTCACTTTGTGACAGGTGAGCTAAAAACAACAAAAAACAAAAACAAAACAAACAAAAAACAAAAAAAATATTATTCTTGTCAAAATTATAAAATTAAAATATTAATTTTGATGCAAAATTACAATTGGCAAGAGAAATTCTAGCAACAGCTGATGTTAATTTTTCCTGACATGCTAGGAACTAAAAGGTTTTTTTCCTGGCTTTTTATATGTTATTAGTATGTATATATTCTACGCAAAGATTATTTTTAGCATCACCAACTTTCATTTTTATAGCAAGTGATTAGGGCTTCATACAATTCTAACATGTCAAGTTCTAATGGTTTTAAAATGGATTGTTTTAGTCACATATAAGATGCAATTAGTTAAAAATCTCCCACAATGCAGCAGTGTAAGCATTATCATTTAATTTAATGTTGCAAAGGAAAAAAACTAAATAAATGTTAGGAAAGATATACAAACATATATAGGTCATTTTAGCATCAAGAATATTATCAATTAGCCTGAATGGGATTAATTAATCAAAATAGGATTAATTAATCAAAATAGTATTAATTAATCAAAATAGTATTAATTAATCAAAATAGGATTTATCAATGAAAATAACATTAACTAAAATGAGATGAATAAACAAATTAATCAAAAAATGAGCCGTGTCACGACAAAACCAACATAATGCGTTTGCGACCAGCATGGATCCAGACCAGCCTGCGCAGATGCCTGCGCGTCTGCGCAGTCAAAAGGAATTTGGAAGTCTGATATTCCCATTGTTGGCTATTCATTCTTCAGCATCTTTAGTTTACCACACAATGCATGTTTTTTTAATGTTGATACGAACTGAAGTTGTAGAAATTACAAGAATTATATGTATATAATGGTTTTCAAAATTTTCATAGACTATCGTTGATCAAGTTTCCACCATTTCTTACAGTGTGTAACCCGTAATTGTACTTGATGGCACTATGTTCAAATTGATACATTTCAACAATAAATTCAATACATGTAAATATCTACATAAAACCTTTGATTAATGATAAAACAGTTACTTATGACAAAAAAGATAAAACCCAAAAATAACATGTACAATGTATATTGCTTTTAAATTTAAACTATAAGACATGTGACTGACTTAAAGCAGCATGCCTCCAGATTCGTGTTGATTTTCATGAAAATTTTAGAAATGTATGTGAAAGTAAAATATTGTAAGGTGAACAAAAATAGTAATTTACGTTTTGCAATCGGCACTTACAATCCAAGAAAATTACTAAAAAGTGGTCATCTTATGCAAAAAAAAACCCTTACAGCGTTAGTAACGCATTAGAAATATGGTGATAAATACTGCAAAATCAGTCTTAAACCCCACATTACATGTAAAATAAACTTCGATCTTGATTTTTTTACCTTTCTTAAAATTTTAGTACATTTTACTCAATATTGATTTTCTTGAAATATTTCGGCTCATCTGGAGGCGTTCAGCTTTAAAGCAGCATGCCTCCAGATACATCTAATTTTCATGAAAATTTTGAAAATGTATTTGAAAGTAAAATATTGTTTAGTAACAAAAAGGACGTAATTTACAAATTACAAACAGCACTCACGACCCATGTAAATTACCAAAATGAGGTAAAAATATTCGAAATAGCCTTTACTGCATTAGTAACACAGTAGAAATATGGTTAGAAATACTGAAAAAATCATTTATTAACTGCACAATACATGTAAATTATTAAATTTTTAATCTTTTTACTTTTCCTAAAATCTTAGTACAGTTATCTCAAGTTTGATTTTAATAATATTTAGGCTCATCTGGAGGCAGCTTTAATGGATGATTCTGAAGTTTCATACCTATTTCTAACAGTAATTATGACTATCATACCTTAACCTTTACTAAAACAAATATCTTAAATGAACTTCTACATCTTTCAATCTGGACCAAAACTTCTGACTGAATAGGTAACTGTGCCGACCATGATCAGACAGCACGGATGTGCCAGCTTATTTTTGGTCTGCACTAGCTGCATGGATAGATTCAGACTGAATCCAACAGACTTAGGGTTTAAACAGAGGTAACAAAACTGGGTTTTCCTGTTTTCTGAATATTAATTTAAAGAAAATGTCTCCAAATTTTTTCTTTAACAAATAAAAACAAGGAACCATTGCACATAAACCTAAGAGAAAATGTTAGTTACAACTGAAGATGTAAGGTCACAAGTCTATTATGATAATATGTATAATTTTATAAAGTTACAGGAAGTGCCTAATAAGGCGCCTTCATCTCGTTACAAGTTTACAAAATGAATATCAATAGGTAGTTGTGAATGGAATAGAGATCATTCAATTTTTTACTTTCTTTGGTATTAATAAAATGTTGTTTTTTTGTTGTTTTGTTTTAAATCTGTAACAAATAAAAGTATCTGCTGTAGAGTTAAGTTCAGCTAACAAACAATAAAAGACAAACAAACAATTTAAGACAATTACAAGAATCAAAACATATAAAACATGAACAATTCTTCGATTTATAGAACCTTTTTTTTCAGGTATAAAATAACACTTGATCTTAGATATGTTGTTTCAATATAGGACACATTCTATAAACATTTAAACAGGTTATCAAACATACTGCATAGATCATAACATTATTCTAGTCTAGATCAACATATAATATCAAGCAATCAGATCAGAGTGGAAAAGGTCATGCTGAGGTCATTCAATGTCTAAAGGTCATGCTGAGGTCATTCAATGTCAAGGTCATACCCATACTGCTTTGCTAGGTTTCACCTCTTCCTGTGATGAGGCTGGTGGCTGGCTTGATGTAAACTTCTTCAAAGGCTCTGTCTTATATTCTGTCACAGGGCTGTAATCCTGAAGTTATATAAATATGTATCATTTCTCTACATCATTACGTTAGTGTTTAATTAGTTAATTGATCAATTAACAATTTTTGAATATCCACATTAAAAAAGATCAGTAAAAAGGGTCAAATAGATATTTATTGCAGTTACAAGACATAGTATCTTTGTTGTAATAATAAACACAGTCTTATAGATCTGATTCACAGAGGAAGTTAATTTCTATTAAGATTTAATAGGAGTTAACCCATTACTGCACTAAGGATATATTTTAATACCATCTTTATCCTCTAATTTGTGCATCCTGATTTCAACAATATCTTACAGAACTTTCAAATTATTTTCATATCAAATCATATACTAACAGACTTTCAACATTAATTTTCAATATTTTTTCATCCATGATCCAAAGTAATGGCTGTTTAGCTTGATCTTAAAGAAATATGTTATCCTGCAACAATAGACAGCTAAAAATTGTAGCATGTATTAGTCCATGGGACACACCAAAATCACATTAACATTTACATTTTAAATCCACTAAAATGTAAGAAAATGGAAAAAAAAACAATCCACTAAAATGAAAGAAAATGGAAAAAAAAAACAATCAGTATCAATTGAAAACTAAAGCACCACTTGTCAATGAAAGAATTCTTTTATCCTGATTTTTAATCACTCAAAGACAGTAATCTGTAATTTATCAAATGAATTATGTGTAACCTGAATACCAAATGAGAAAGACAATGAAAATCCCATCACAAACAAAAATGTTATCTAAAATCCCATTGTTGGTGCGATGTTAACCCCCTCCCCCCACCACCAAATTTTTTTTTTTTTTAAATCCAGGTATGACCATAACACATAATTATGAAAACATGATTATTAAGGTTCTGAATATCTTTATTGTATACTTTTCAAAGTTATTGCATCTGTTTCAAGACCTTGTTTGATAGTATGAAGCAGAATATTTACCTTAACCTTAAAGTTTCACTGATGTTCACATAACACAATATTATTTTTTTGTAAGTTAGTGCATTAATAAAAGTGACCCATGCAGAATTTACGGAACATATGAGTCAATAATAAAAAATTACAAAGTGAATGTTAACAATTTAATTATAAGTGAAATATATCAAAGTTATTATTATATTAATATTTTTTTACATAAATGTTTTTTAGATAAAAAAAACATACATTGAAGCAACAATTTTTTTTTTATAAAACTGTCATTATAATCATTACAAAGGGGTCATAATTTTTTTTTTTTATTCTTAATGTTTCAAAAATATTTCTTTAGAAGACATCAACATTATCAAGGGCATATAACAATGGTGGAGGGAAACTTCTACAGCTGGTGCCTCTATGAATTATCCTAGCACAATGAAGCACCTGAGTAATCTAATGCACTTTTCTAGCATGAAAGAATAATTTGTGTTGAATATAAAACATCATTATTTCAATTCCAAGCAGTCCACATTACAGTTCCTATATTATTTCAATTCAAAGTAGACCACATTACAATTCCCTTATTATTTCAATTCAAAGCCGTTCATATTACAGTTCCCTTATTATTTCAATTCAAAGTAGTCCAAATTACAGTTCCCTTTTTATTTCAATTCCAAGCAGTCCACATTATAGTTCCTATATTATTTCAATTCAAAGTAGACCACATTACAATTCCCTTATTATTTCAATTCAAAGCCGTTCATATTACAGTTCCCTTATTATTTCAATTCCAAGCAGTCCACATTACAGTTCCTATATTATTTCAATTCAAAGTAGACCACATTACAGTTCCCTTATTATTTCAATTCAAAGTAGACCACATTACAATTCCCTTATTATTTCAATTCAAAGCCGTTCATATTACAGTTCCCTTATTATTTCAATTCCAAGCAGTCCACATTACAGTTCCTATATTATTTCAATTCAAAGTAGACCACATTACAGTTCCCTTATTATTTCAATTCAAAGTAGACCACATTACAGTTCCCTTATTATTTCAATTCAAAGCAGTCCACATTACAGTTCCCTTATTATTTCAAGTCAAAGTAGACCACATTACAGTTCCCTTATTATTTCTATTCAAAGTAGACCACATTACAATTCCCTTATTATTTCAATTCAAAGCCGTTCATATTACAGTTCCCTTATTATTTCAAGTCAAAGTAGACCACATTACAGTTCCCTTATTATTTCTATTCAAAGTAGATCACATTACAGTTCCCTTATTATTTCAATTCAAAATAGATCACATTACACTTCCCTTATTATTTCAATTCCAAGCAGTCAACATTACAGTTCCCTTATTATTTCTATTCAAAGTAGATCACATTACAGTTCTCTTATTATTTCTATTCAAAGTAGATCACATTACAGTTCCCTTATTATTTCAATTCAAAGTAGATCACATTACAGTTCCCTTATTATTTCAATTCAAAGTAGATCACATTACAGTTCCCTTATTATTTCAATTCAAAGCAGTCCAAATTACAGTTCCCTTATTATTTCTATTCAAAGTAGATCACATTACAGTTCCCTTATTATTTCAATTCAAAGTAGATCACATTACAGTTCCCTTATTATTTCAATTCCAAGCAGTCCACATTACAGTTCCCTTATTATTTCAATTCAAAGTAGATCACATTACAGTTCCCTTATTATTTCAATTCAAAGTAGATCACATTTCAGTTCCCTTATTATTTCAATGTTTTAATTCAAAGCTAACAAGGTCATAGTTCCTAAAATGTTTCTTATTGGGGTCAATTTAAAATTCCTCTACTTTTTTAATTTAAGGCTAGGTTATAGTTCCTGTTCTAAATAAAGCAAAATTGTTTTACTGTTTTAATTTAAAGCTTTGTTTTACTGTTTTAATTTAAAGCTATGTAATAGTTCCTGTACCATTTTGATTTGAAGCCAGGTTATAGTTCTGTAATGTTTCTACATTTGAAACTGAAGCCAAATTAAAGTTATTTTTTCTCTTTTGATTCAAAGCAATGTTATAGTTCTTTTACTGTTCAAAGCCAGGTTAAAGTTCCTTCTCTGTTATGATTTTAAGCTTTATTATATGACCTTTTCTGTTTTGATTTAAAGCCAGAATATAGTTCCTTTAATGTTTCTAATTGAAGCCAAATTAAAGATCTTTTTTTCTGCTTTATTTCAAAGCAAGGTTATAGTTCTTTTACTGTTTTAATTCAAAGCCAGGTTAAAGTTCTTTTTTCTGTAATGATTTAAAGCCTTGTTAAAAAGATCCTTTTCAGTTTTTATTAAAAGCTAGGACATAGTACCTTCAATTCTTTAATTGTTATAATTCAAAGCCAGGTTATAGTTCCTTTACTGTTTGTAATTGGAGCCAACTTTAATTAAGTTCTTTTCCTGCTTTAATTCAAAGCAAGGTTATAATAATTATTCTTTTATTGTTATAATTCAAAGCAAGGTATAATTCCTTTTTTTTTTGTTCAAAGCTATAGTATGGTTCCTTTACTGTTTCTGTGCAAAGCAGAGATAATTACTGTTCTTGTAATGTTTCAGCTAAAAACAGATGTGGTTACATTTTAATCAAAAATGTATATTAAACCAACAATGTGATTACTTTTTCATACAAAGATATCTGTACGTATCATTGAAAATATTTCAATTTTCTTTTTTTTTTTTTTTTTTTTTTTTGTTTTATCATCAAAAGAATTCTCAAGGACTCTGAATGCAAAAAATTATAAGAACTTCATGATTGTTTTGTTTATATACAAACTTATCAATCACTTCAAAAAAAGTCTGTCACTGTGGAAACAGAGTTTTTCTATGTATTCCACTGGCATAGACCAATTTAACTAGCAATACAATTAATCCTACAACCAGAATACACAACGCCTCTACTAATAATACATGTAAAAACAGATTATTTGTTTAAAATGAGCAAATTACATTTAATTTTAAATCATATCTGTGATGTATGTGGAAAGAAAGAAATGTACAAACAAATTTACTTCAGTGGAGAATGTGTTAAATTGCCTTAAAAACTAAAAAAGAGTTTTTCTTCAGCATAGTCAGAATAACTTTTTACATGCCCATCAGATTAATACAATATCTTAAATGTCAATAACATTAAATGAAATTAATAAATATTTAATTAGATAAATAAATCATGAAATTCAAAAGAAAACATGATTCAATGAATAGGCAGTTAAACAACACAACATATATGTTGGTAAGAAATTAATTTTTTTATGTACATTTTTCTTTTACGTTTAAAATACTAAAATAGTTTTATACAAATGTATTACTTGTTCATATAATGATTCAAGTCTCTGTTAAAACCAAAAATAAGTTTATACATGACCTTATTTGTTTCCGACAAATTTTACTCTTTTAGTTAATAAAAACAAGATTTACGCATTTAGTTTATATATAATCTATTTCAGTTTTACTATTTCAGAAGTTATAAACTTATAAACGCATCAAATCTGGTCCTGAACCAACCAATACTAAGCAAAGTGTTAAAAGTTTCTTGCCCAAACAGTTTGCCCCTAACACAGTTGGAACCCATGTGCATAGCAATCCTTAGATTTACGCTTTTCTAAATTAAATACAATTTTTGCTATGAATGTTTTATCAGTTTAAAAGTTGCTTATAAAAGTGTAATAATTAAAAAAGCTACATGTGAAAAAGTTCTGTTGCAATCAATTTGCTTCTAATTAAGTACCTGTATATTTCTTCTTCCTAATGAATTGGTAAAATCATTTTATATATTATAAGTTTAAAACAACTGATATCACTATCAGAGGCAACATTCACCTCTTATTTAACAAAGTTGTGTTGCATTCTGGGTACAAATAAACACAAACATTGAGTGTAAACATTGAGTGTGAGAGCTAGTGAACAGATAAAAACATGTGAGGTTATCATACTTACTGTATATCAGGTGAGCCAACCTGTGGAGCGGAACATTATCATTTGAGCCGTGTCATGACAAAAACCAACATAATGGGTTTGCAACCAGCATGGATCCAGACCAGCCTGCGCATCCACGCAGTCTGATCAGGATCCATGCTGTTTGCTTACAAACCCTATAACAAGTAGAGAAACTGATAGCGAACAGCATGGATCCTGATCAGACTGCACGGATGCGCAGGCTGGTCTGGATCCATGCTGGTCGCAAACTGCATTAGTTTACATTGGTTTTGTCATGACACGGCTCATTTCACTTACACAGGATATATGTAATATTACTGAGAAGGGGCATTGCAGTTTGTATGAAAGTACATTATAAAAATATTAGTCTTAACCCCTTCACCTGCTGAAATTTCTTAAATGGATTTTTCCAGCTTTCATTTTTGGAAAGCCATTATCAGTTTGAGGATATCAAAATGAAAATGTAAAATTAGATAATTTTACAGTTATGAACCTGGTAAAACTGAAGGTTGAGGGTTAAACTTAATATTAAAAGCTTAATAGAGGAATAATCTGAAGTGTATTACAATTATATGTG
Source organism: Ruditapes philippinarum (assembly GCF_026571515.1). NCBI lineage: Eukaryota > Metazoa > Mollusca > Bivalvia > Venerida > Veneridae > Ruditapes > Ruditapes philippinarum. The sequence goes on along the minus strand of NW_026860756.1, from coordinate 38,237 downwards.
AATAGTGTGAGCCATGATAAACAATATGGTGTGGAAAATATCGATTTCTAAACAAATTTGATAAACCTAGGAAATATACCAAAATGAACTGTTTAGAAGGTAAGCTATCAGAAACAAGTAATTCACTTATGAGCTTAGATGGCAAAATTAGGATCAAAGCAGAAACGAAAAAATTGTGTGAACTATTCTTGTTGATTTTATTTTCATTTGGTATTAACATTTTACACAAAAACAATAGATACTATCTACTGGCTACATGAAAACATCCATAGAAAGGCTGTTATCTTGAGTACTGTTTTATCATATAGGCAATAGAGAATGTATGATTAAGATTTACATCCACACTTATCCTCTAGAAAAATGATCAACCCACTCAACACCATGAATATTCTATCGGTTTACTTAAGTTTTTGTTGCTCAAAAGTAGCTTTACATTTGTAAAATGACTTTCTTAAGACTAAACCATAAGAATCTGCTTTTTCATGATAAAGAAAAAGTATTCATCAAATTTTTAATCATTATAATCATTGAAGGATCTTTTTTATCTACTTTCAAATTTATATGATGTCCTAACTCATTAATATACACACAAAAACATAATTAAAAAAATGTGAAAAATTAAATGTGCTTTTTCACCCTTTCATCATTAAAAAACTAGAAATTCATTTTCCATTGCCTATAGTGAAGAAAAAACAACAACTAAATCATGTGAAGGTGATGAATATGTATATAATTCAACAAAGGTCAGAAAAATATTATTCTCATTTCTAAATTTTGATATAAAGCTAAGTTTATTACAGCACATCTCTCAATAAATGCCTTAAATTATTCTTGTTATATCCATGGATATATATATATGGTAAATATAATGAAAAATATCATATATGTACTCACATGTGATGTAATGACTTGTTTCGCAAATTTATTGATATGTGAGACCCAGCTTTCACTGTCAGTACGGCTATCACACTATAAATATAAAACAATTAGCATATTTGAGCCGCGTCACAACAAAACCAACATACATGTAATGGGTTTGCAACCAGCATGGATCCAGACCAGACTGCGCATCCGCGCAGTCTGATCAGGATCCATGCTGTTCGCTATAAGTTTCTTTACTTGTTATAGGGTCTTTAAGGGAACAGCATGGATCCTGATCAGACTGTGCAGATGCGCAGTTTGGTCTGGATCCATGCTGGTCGCAAACCCATTATGTTGGTTTTGTCATGGCGCTGCTCATTTATCAAAAATTATCTTATTTAACTTAATATTACTATAAATAATTTGCCTCTCACTGGTGTAAGTTCAAATCCCCAACTAAGACTAGGAGTTATTTCATGTGAGGAAGCCATGTGACCAGTGTACAGATGATCTACTGTTCTAATCAGGTACCCATTGATATCTGAATTTGATCCCTTAGGTCAAATTTTTAACATGCTCTTTAAATTGTACAAGAGCATCACATGAAGTGTTAACACTCGACTATCTAAAATAACCACTTTTGACAAAAAATCAAAAAAGTTAAAAAGGGGCATAACTACAAAAATAAAGCTTTCAGAATTATGCCCGTTGTCTTACAACTGCCTTTAGTCATGATAGGCAAGTATTCCAAGTTTCATATAGATACCCTTAATATTATTTGAATTATTTTTACTCTTAACAATTTTAAAGGAATCTATATCAAAAATGAAAATTTCTCTTGTCATTCATTGGTGTGTCTGAATGGTTTGAAACAGATAAAATCCTAGTATATTTCAGCATTGGCACATAAATACTTCCAGAAATTTTAAAGGTGTCCATAGGCAATAAACAACCCACAGTCCATAGTTTTGCCATTCTATGGACAAGCTGCATGACAGCAGGACTGACAAGGTAGTGGGGGGGATAATAACACTCATGGTTCACTACTTGGTACTTAAATATTCAGGTTACCTTACATGATGAACATATTACCTGTATATTAAATGTTCTGTCTGTAGTAACCACTTCAAACAAATTCTGTCTATGAGGATGATGTTGACTGTAAAATACAAAACATAACATAGTTCATTGTTGAAATACCAGACATTCTAGCAGCAGATAATGATTAATGAATAATGATGACTTAAAGATACAGAGTCTTTATTATGTGTAACTTAAATCCACATTTGAAAGCATTTTTCGCCGATTACTTTTTTCCTAGCATGTACTTTTTGCCCCTCCACGGTCATTTTGTCTCGGGATGTGGTCCTTATTTTCCCTGGATGGTCTTTTTTGAACCAAATTAGTCAAGCCATTACCCTGCTAAATATTTTGTTATGAACTTGTATTGTTTGGTCTTATCATAGTGGTCAGACCACCTAACATATTAACTAAGACTGATTGTAAATACATTATCATTCATTTATTATTAACTAGTATATTATATATTCTCTTAATATATTCTCTTTCAAATCTACAAATTTGTTTTACTAAAACAAGTGTCTAATGTAGAGATGATACTGATCCAGGGTATGTTTTTCAAACTTTCAATTCATTTGACTGAAAAATTGTTAAACTTGGTAAAAGCCTTTTAACTGGTAAAGACCTATTGCAGCATACAACAAAAATTTATCTCCTTTAGTAGATTGCATAAATTTCCATCTCACTATTATAATAGTCAAACCAATTGTACAACTTAAATACCTAAGACATTTGCATAAAATCTCACACTTAATATAAATTTTAAATGTAAAAGAAAGCATACCCTTCTACAAGTCTGGCATCTTGAATATCTGTCAGTGGTATTGTCTTTATTGGTTCCTTATCCTGAAATATTGGAAATAATTATCATCAAAAGTTCAAAACATGGATAAAATTATAACATGATGAACAACCAAATTCAGTTTTTTTATAAGCCTCATATAGAAAAAGGTAGACTTTGTGGAGTAAAAAAATTCTAAAATCCTGGAGTAATCCTGAAAATGTCTTAAATTATATGAATCTATCAGGTAAGTTAGTGAAACTGACGAAAAGAGGACACACCAACAACTAAACACATGTAATCTGCATCTCCAAAATAATTTGGGACCATGATCAGCAATGATATCGCATAATGCTAAACTTGATTTACTATTGCTTCATTAAAATAAAATACTATAGGCACATTGACATGTCAACACACCGAAAACACATTGTCCTGGCTAAAAAGTTTAATGACAATTATTAACACCTTATCGCTAGTTATATCTGTGTGTGGGTTTATCACTTTTGTCTAAATCCTAGTTTTTTTTAATGGTTTTTCAGTATTTCTGTTAATCATGTAATCGACCCCATTTTAAAAAAAATCTGACTGGTTTTCATCTATTCTTAGCAAAATAGGGTAACAAGACAATATTTTACCTGGTCATGTTTAAAATACGATAAACCATTTGTGTCCAGCACAAAGTAGCGTTTCTTCCAGTTTTTTCTCTGCAATCACAAGAAAACTGAATAAGAGTAGAAGCATTTAATTATACAAGAATTTTATAGTATTTTCTGGCACATCTAGGTCTGATCTGGTCAAAGGGTAAAAAATGTTAGGGATAGTATGTAACTGTACATGTATGTTAAAATCAGATTACATTTGAATTGTTACTTACATTAGCGATTACTTACATCAGCTTTGCTTTATTAAAAAAAAAAAATTCTATGACATAGCAACTTTGCTTCATTACAAAGCGTAGTTCTATGATAACTTATCATTGATAACATGCGAACAGTCAAATCTTGGAATACATGTTGTTTCATAGTCTATTATTTATATGTGTGGCCCTTAAAAGTCTTACTCCTTTTAGTTGGGTTTTATGTTGCACCAACTCAGTATAGGTCATAATGTGACTTTCCAGCTTCAGGAAGACCTCAGGTGTTCGTATGTGAATTATTTCAGGCATGAACCACCGGCCTTCTGTAAGCTAGCTGGATAGCTTCCTCAAATGAAAGAATTCAAAGTTCCTAGTTTCCTTACATGAAAGTATTCAAAGTTCCTGCCAGAATTCAACCATATCTGTGAGAGGCAAGTGTTTTGAAGTTAATGACCCTAACCGCTTGGTCATGGGGGCCCCTTTTAAAGTTTTACAAGTATTTCTTAGATCATTTAAGGATCTTTCACTAGCTGCCAGTACAGACTTGAATATTGAGCTTGAGGGTAAATATTTAAGGTGGTTACGAGGCTCTGCTGAGTTTCTGCTCAACAGTTACCCAAAAGCTGTGATGACAGCATATGGCAGACACACATTATAAATGAATGTATACATTGTATAAGAATAAAACAGTTCATACCACTGCTCCTTGTTTCACAGCATAACCCGACATATAGGATGGTAGTGAGAGGGCTGGCATATTGTGTTCTACTGACTCCTCCCCACTATCTCCACTCTGAACATAAATAAATGTAATACATTACATGTATAAAATACCACATAGATATTATAATCTCTAAAGCAATGTTGTATAAGTTTTTTATGGCCTTATATTATTTAAGATTACTGCTTTTCATAAGCAGTTTGAAGAAGAAACATGGTTAAAACAATATAAAATCTGGAAAAGGGGAGATCCCTCAAGAGCACTGGAAGACTAATTGATCAACTTAACAAGTATTAACACATACATAACAATCATTACTTCATTTTTATTCAACATTACCAATTACATGTACATACATTTATAGACTCCCATCATATTCAAAACTGTAAATATTTGAATTTTGACTCCGCCTTACTAAAGGCATGTTCAGCTTTTGACACCACCTACCTCTTGCATAAGATTTATAACTCCACCTGCCACTTCGTAACGAGAGTTGCCTGGGGCCAATGTTGGAGTTTGAGCAATTGGTACCTGAAATGCATAAAAACTCTATAGACTAAAAGGTCGATTCTGGTATAAATTTAATTTTTACAAGGTCTACTAATATTTTAACAGCTTTACTTTAATTACTTTCATTTTCTAAGTGAGAAAAATTGACCTCTTGCATTAATTCATGAAAAGGATAATGATAAAGGCCAGGGTTATGTCATCTGCAGGATAAAGGAAAGTCAGCATGTGAATGTACTATAGTAAAATCAAATCAGACATCACAACTGTTCAATGTTCATACACTCATTAAAGAGCTGTTCATAGAACAGCTTGCTAAACTATTCTCAGTGCTTGATGGTTAAACAAAAGCCTGGATAATGTAGAATTTTCTAAGTAGAAAAAGGACCATAATTCTGTCAAAATCTATGTTTGAGTTATGGGCCTTCTATTAAACTTTCAAACAAGTGTGTGAAGTTTCAACCCATTTCCTTCAGTTTATTTGGAAATACCAACTTACTAGCAAAACCTAAACAAAGCGAGACACCGATGCCAACCCCTGGGTAAGTACAATATCTCTCCCTATTCATCAAATAGTCAAGCAAATAAGCAACTGACAGAAAACATTGAAAGCTACCAGTACAACAGTTTAATGGAGAATAAGTTAATAATCCTAGGGGGTGTGGTTGCCGGGTGTTTCCATGGTCAAGTGTTTCTGAATGTTAAAGTCACTGACCATTCATATCTGTAAATATGTATGTCTCTAATGACTATGAATTTTTATTTCATTTCAGAAAGTTATCCATCTAGATTAGCAATGGATATTGCATGTAATAGAAATAATGCACAGAGGGTTGCACAGAGGGTTACGAGTGGTCTTCCTCGCCCAAAAGACCTAGAAAGTTAACCTTTATGCGTGTCAGAGTGATTTAAAACTCAAACAATGGAATATGCTAATAAAGAAATGTTACGCTAATAAAGAAATGTAACAGACTTACTGTTATTTTACATGCTTCATTCAGCTCATCAATCCAGTACTGCATTTCTTTTTCACTGGTTGCCTGGATATAAATCTGGTCCCCGGCATGAGTTATACCTTCAAAATAATGCAATTTGTTTAATAACTAGTTTCCTCTCTGGCAATGCAATGGTATATAAACTGTTCACTTATAAGGGGAGAAGATGTGTAAGCGGCTGGACAGCTCAGTAGGTACAGCCAGGGATGGTAATCAGTTGATGACTCAAGTCCAAAACAGGCTGCAAATTTTCTCCCCTTATGAGAAAACAGTTCTATACCATCACACAAACACACAAACGCACTTTCTCTTTATCCTATTTAAAGCAAATACTTAATGTACACTACATAATCAATGTATCTAAAATTTTAGAAATGGTTGACCTATTATAGTAAGTGAAATTGAAAACTTTAAAATACTTACAAAAACAATTGCCAGCCTTTGGACGCACTTTTCTTGCATCACTAACCTGTGTAAATATATGTAACAAGTTAAAATGGTTTCCTGCGTGGGAAAGTTTTCATAATTCAAAGATTTTTCATTAATTGTTTTAAAAATTGTATGAAAAAAAAACAACAAAAACGTTTGTGTCAAGAATATAATTGACAATAATCAATCAACAGATGAAGGTCTTTGGAGACAGGTGACTGTCATAGACAGGAGAAGGTTGATTAGTAGGTCACCCGTATGTATCATCCAGACGTTTGTGATTTTCTTTTAAACGCTTTGATGATACAGACTACAATAATGTTTTCATGTTAACATTTAATCCTTATAAATTGCATGCCAATAACCTTCAGGCTGGAATAAACGTCAACTAAAATTTTGTTTAAGATTACTAAACAAGACATTTTAATGTAAAGAAGTCTCATCTTTTACCCAGGATTTCCATGTTTAAATAAGGTGTTGATAAGGATTTTTAAGAGCAATATAACATACGCCAAAATACAATAAAGATAATTCTGCATTACAAACTTAACAATGTTCAAAGCATATACATGTGTACAAAGCACTTGGAGAACATGGTTTACAGAAGAGTGAAATATTAACAATATCAATGAATCTATCAGCTTATATTCATTCTAAGTCATTTATGTAAAGTTTCACAATAAAGACAGATTGATTATTTGAAAATAATAAGTGAGTAATTTTTTTAAAAAGATTACTCCTTATCAGATTTACCTATTGTGTTAACAGTAAAAATTCCAATGAAAAATAAAAATTAAATAGAAGCTAATTGGTTTCCATGATAACATTAACTAAATGACATCAAAATATCAAACTGTAAATAATTTTCCCTAATAAAAAACAATAAATAAATAAATCATAAAATGTTACTATCATACCTTTGATATAAAATTTAGTTGTATTTCTTGACAAGGAGAATTTGACGTCTTCGGCAGGCGCTAAAATAAAAAAAATATTTGAGCCGCGTCACGACAAAACCAACATAATGGGTTTGCGACCAGCATGGATCCAGACCAGCCTGCGCATCCGCACAGTCTGATCAGGATCCATGCTGTTCGCTATCGGTTTCTCTACTTGTTACAGGGTTTGTAAGCGAACAGCATGGATCCTGATCAGACTGCGCAGGCTGGTCTGGATCCATGCTGGTCGCAAACGCATTATGTTGGTTTTGTCGTGACATGGCTCATTTAATCATTGAAAAACATGAGTTTTTAGTAACTAATTCATACAATTATAACACACAAAGTATAATTTCAAAGTATATGTAAAATTGAAACAGTATTGCAATAAAAAAAATAAAGTATTGGAAAAAAAAATATAAAGTTTATTACAGGACAAATAATATTACCAACAATATAGTGACTCTGCATGTTATATACAAAATACAATATATACAATGTATGACTACATTTATTATTCTTGTGTGTGTGTTAGTAACGGAGTAAAGGTTATTTCTACATATTTTCCCTTATCATGCATGTACAATGTATGACAGGCAATCTGCTTATTTTTCTTGTCAATAATAGTAAAATTGTTGTAAAATTACAAAATGGATCCAACAGCCTTTAAATACATAATTTTATAATCTATAGATTACTTTACAAAAACTATATAGGATACGTAAACGGGTGCTGGAGTGGATAGTCATTTTTTTCCTTGACATTTAGCTGAAGATTATTTTATGTTAATATAACCATAAGTGACAAAACATTTGAGCCAAATGCCTGTGAACTGAGTCTGTATAGGTTGGTGATTTCTGTGAATAACCAGTGCATAAGGCAAGTTAAATTCAGTATATTTGGATTTTTTTGTTATTTCTACAACAGTTTTTAAATTCTAATTTTTATAGAAAAAAAAGCATGACTTTGGAGGCATACTGCTTTAAATCAATTTAAAAAAAAAATATATACACACAATACAACATCAATAATTATCAAAAGATCTACAATCATGTACTTACATCAGGACGGTCATAGTATAGCTTTAATCTTCCTTCTTTCAAATCAAGGAGGAAGAATCTTTCACCCTTCTTTACAAATTTGTGGTTATCATCCTCTAATATCAGTGTCCCATAGAGACGACCTTCTATATCTCTCTGTGCCATGTTTGTACAAGTTCCGAGACCATCACAAAGTTAATTTAATCTCAATGCATTCTGAAAACCACACAAACGTAAAAATTATATCAAACTGAACAGTCATACAATCATGTATGTCAAACATCATTTCCAACATTACCTCATTTTAACAGCCACACAGTATGTTTTTGTTTTTCCATGAATTTATGAAAATATTTCGAAAGTGACCTACAAGAAGTTTTGAATACAAGTACATGTATACAAATGTAGCAGTAAACAGCTCTGTGTGGGGTTAATAAAGGTTCTATGAGAAAACCCTCTTCTATTTTTATGCTCAGTGCCAAAAATCGATTGTAGTGACACCCCCCAACTATCTCAAAACTCCAACCAAGTTTAACTTTAACTACTTGCAAGGTAAGGTACCTTCTGTCCTTAGAAATACTTAAGATATTATAATGGTAAATTTTCTTGATTTAATAAAAACGACAGCAACAAAAGTGAAGGTCTTTATAAAATAACTTTAAAATCACCTGGGTCCTCAATTCTGCGTATTAAATAGTATCGTGGCTTCTGATCATTTTTTGGTGCATAAATTAAAAAACATACATATTTAAACATTTCAATGAAAGTAAGTAATAGTATGAATGATGCTATAATATTTATTTATTTAAGTCCTTTTCATTTTTCAGTCTGCAAAATAACTTTTTTAGATCATACAATGTAGGCCATAATCGGGCCTCCAACCCATGCAGGCAGAAGTATAAGCCCAGACAGATTATCACAGGCCCAAAATATTTATTGTGCAAAATAAAGATAACAGTTTATTTTATGTTTTATTCACATCATTAAGGTGACAACGGAGTCAATTATCACTGAAAATACCTAAAATGAGATTTTTTGCTTAGTAGATTTATCAACCTTTTCTGAACACATTCGTGATTTAATTTTGGAAGCAGTTAGTCCAAAAACTGTGCTTTTAAACGTTTTAAAACGGTACCCGTACCATTTTTATCTGCTATTCGCGTAACCTGTCAATTATCGGAAACGCCCCGCCCCCTGTTGAGGCATCAATGAGGGAAATCGGTAATTCCATAAATGCGTGAATTACCGGTCCATACTGGTCCATACTACTCGTAATTCATGTATCATACAAATACCGTACATCTTTTATGAATATCGTCTATCTTTTATTTAGCTTTTTTTTTTATAAAATAAGAAATTGTCGGCCAATGTACGTAACATAATGTATGAAACATAAATAATTAAGCATAGCGGCAAATCGCATGACCACGGGGTTGATTTAAAAATATAGTTGCTAAAATATCCATAATGTGTGAAAATAATTTGTCTGTCCCGTTAATCTGATAGATATTACATTGAGATTATGGATTTTTGTACGGATTCAAGGGCTTACTTTACATTCAACCTCGTTTTCTAACAATGTCAAGTAAAACTAGAACTATCGCTGAATGCGATTCATACCCCCACCAATGTCCTTGACAGAAGACAACTTGGAAAGGTGGTTAAGGGAATAACTTAAGTGACACAAATACATAAAAAGAAATTATCTCTGGTGAAAAAAAAGACTAATTGTACAGGTAATAGTAAAAATATCTATTTATCAAATCATGTTCGAAACAGTTACAAATAACCTTTCATTTTCCCAATATACTAAACTTTTTATAAGTCAATTTTTGACCTTCAAGTGTGGCCTTGACCTTCAGCTGGCACAAGGGTAAGATGGGTTCTGCACATCGCCCAATTGGAGTGAACATTTGAGTAAAGTTTGAAGAAAATCCTTCCATTAGTATAGAATTTATAGAGCGGACACAACATATTGTCTAGTATTGATTGTATGTAAATTTAAAGACTTAAAAAGGGGCATAACTTTGTCAAAATCCAATACAGAGTTATGAAACTTGACCTGCATATTGTAATTGTGACACCTCATATATCTTTTAAGTTTCAAGCAAATACCTATGCTAGTTTCCGAAATATTCAAGAACATGTTTTAATCTAAGAACATTTTCTAAGTCAATTTTTGACCTTCAAGTGTGACCTTGACCTTTAGTCTACACAAAGGTGACATAGATTCTGCACATAACCTTGTTAAGGTGAACATTTGAGAAAAGTTTGAAGAAAATTCTTCCATTAGTATAGGATTTATAGAGCGGACACAACATATTGTCTAATATGTGATTGTATGTAAATTTGAAGATTAAAAAGGGGCATAACTTTGTTAAAAATGCAATACAGAGTTATGAAACTTGACCAGCATATCTTAATTGTGACACTTCATTTATATTTTAAGTTTCAAGCAAAAACCTTTCCTAGATTCAGAAATATTCAGATATATGTTAAAATTAAAGAACATTTTCTAAGTCAATTTTTGACCTTCAAGTGTGACCTTGACCTTAAGCCGGCAAAAGAGTGACATGGGGTGTGCACATAACCTTGTTGAGGTGAACATTTGAGCCAAGTTTGAAGAAAATCTTTCCATAAGTGTAGGACTTACAGAGCGGACACGACATACTGTGTAATATTTGATTGTTTGATATTTGACCTTCAATTGTGACCTTGAGCTGACACATGAGCAACATGGGTTCTGCACATCCTATTGTTGAAATGAACATTTGAGCCAAGTTTGAAGAAAATCTTTCAATTAGTGTAGGACTTACAGAGCGGACATGACATATTGTGTAATATTTGATTGTTTGATATTTGACCTTCAATTGTGGCCTTGACCTTAAAATGACACATGGGCAACATGAGTTCTGCACATCCCCTTGTTGAGGTGAACATTTTAGCCAAGTTTGAAGAAAATCTTTCAATTATTGTAGGACCTACAGAGCGGACACGACATACTGTCTAATATATGATTGTGTTTGATATTTGACCTTCAATCGTGACCTTGACCTTGAGCTGACACATGGGCAACATGGGTTCTGCACATCCCCTTGCTGAGGTGAACATTTGAGCCAAGTTTGAAGAAAATCCTTCAAGTGGTATAGGAGTTATAGAGCGGACACGAAAATGGAGACGGACGGACGGACCGACCGACCGACGCGACAAAGCGAATCCATTATAGCCCCCCCCACATTTTGTGGTGGGGGTATAACAACAACAAAAACAGACAACATTTTTTATGTGAACGCCTATATGACTTGTAGTAAGGTGTCTCTGACAAATTTCTAAACCATTTTAGGTTGTCTAAGGATGATTATTTCTCTATGAATCAATAAAACAAGAGGGCCATGATGGCCCTGAGGTCGCTCACCTGTATATAGGCCCCCCCCATCCCCGGGCCAATTTTTACCCAAGGGCTTTTATTTGTTTATTTGAACAGACTTGGTAGAAGATGTTTCATGCTAAACATCTAAGTTCTAGCTCATTGGGTTTTTTAAAAGAAGATTTTTAAAGTTTTTACTATACACATATAGTTAAAGACAATGACACCCCTGGGGCAGGGCCAGTTTTGACCCCAGGGCTTTTATTTGAACATACTCGGTAGACACCCATTAGAACATATTTCATGCTAAATATCTTAGCTCTAGCTCTTTGAGTTCTTTAAAAGAAGATTTTTTAAGTTTTTACTATATGCATATAGGGAAAATCAATGACCCCCTGGGGCGGGGCCAATTTTGACCCCAGGGCTTTTATTTGAACAAACTTGGTAGACACTCATTAGAAGATGTTTCATGCTAAATATCTTAGCTCTAGCTCTTTGGGTTCTTTAAAAGAAGATTTTTTAAGTTTTTACTATATGCATATAGGGAAAATCTATGACCCCCTGGGGCGGGGTCAATTTTGACCCCAGGGCTTTTATTTGAATAAACTTGGTAGACATTCACTAGAAGATGTTTCATGCCAAATATCTAAGCTCTAGCTCTTATGGTTCTTTAAAAAAAGATTTTTTAAGTTTTTACTATATGCATATAGGGAAAATCAATGACCCCCCGGGGTGGGGCCAATTTTCACCACAGGGCTTTAATTTGAATTTCACCACAGGGCTTTAATTTGAACAAACTTGGTAGACACTCACTAGAAGATGTTTCATGCTTAATATCTTAGCTCTAGCTCTTTGGGTTCTTTAAAAGAAGATTTTTTAAGTTTTTACTATATGCATATAGGGAAAATCAATGACCCCCTGGGGCGGGGCCAATTTTGACCCCAGGGCTTTTATTTGAACAAACTTGGTAGACATTCACTAGAAGATGTTTCATGCTTAATATCTAAGCTCTAGCTTTTATGGTTCTTTAAAAGAAAATTTTTTAAGTTTTTACTATATGCATATAGGGAAAATCAATGACCCCCTGGGGCGGGGCAAATTTTGACCCCAGGGCTTTTATTTGAACAAACTTGGTAGACACTCACTAGAAGATGTTTCATGCCAAATATCTAAGCTCTAGCTCTTAGGGTTGTTTAAAAGAAGATATTTAAAGATTTTTCTTTCGGTTGCCATGGCAACCAGAGTTCTGCATGGAATTAAATTCTTTGAACAATTTTTAAAGGTGACCACCAAAGGAACATTCCTGTGAAGTTTGGATGAAATTGGCTCAGTGGTTTATGAGGAGATGTCATTTAAAGAAAAAGTTTACGGACGGACGACGGACGGACGCCGGATGGACGGACGCCGGACGAAAAGCGATCACAAAAGCTCACCCTGTCACTTTGTGACAGGTGAGCTAAAAAGATAATAAAATATATTATCAGTGAATGCTTTGAATAAATTGTTCGCCAGTAAATCGAACACAGTACTAATAGTAAACCTGAGACAAGAAACTGGATCTCTATGTCGTGCATAGATGATACGTGTATTCATGATAATAGAAGTCAAGAAGGTCAGATCATAATGATCGAGTGATACCTTTTATTTCTATTAAAATATGTGAAGCATTTACCTTTTATTTCTATTAAAATATGTGAAGCATTTATATCAATTTGGAGGAAAAAAAATATAATATCCCGTTCTTATTTGTACATCTACCATGGACTTTAAAAGACCGTCAGAAGCTCAGTTTTTTGTTATTTTAATTTATATTTTAACGGAATTTCATACACGAATACACAGACAGAGTGACACTGGTATAATATAATAATAATGCTGATGATAATAATAATAAACTTCAAAAGTGAAACAATTAAATACCCCGCTAGCGGTGCGCAAATACGTTCCATTTCCCCCCACCGAGTGCCTCAAATTTTACCGAAAGTCACGTGACATGTGCGACCGATACCAGACGGACGGTAAATCACGTTAAGATTTGAAGAAATTTCTGTTATAAACTGATATTAATCAGCAACTTTTTAATTGGTCAGATGTCACTGGGTCATAAAATGTTGTTAGAGTATGTTACCGCAACTTGTGACCCTCTCTGGTGCGATATTTGTGTATTATGCAATTATTTAGCGTGAAACGTAGGGGTCCGAGAGAGAACAGCCCATTTATGACACTTCGTTTGATGCGGGTCGGTCTAACTTTGAATCGGCATAACTTTTTTAATAATCAAGCAATTAACATGCGGTTTAAAGCACATGAAAGGGAATTCATTTATGGAGGGAACCGTGTCAGGGATTTTTGTTTGCTCAATCAGCGTAATTATCTTTAATTACGTAATATGTATGGTGAAAAAAGTCGCATAAAATATTTGACGATACGTAATATTTTTTTGAGAAAAGATAGAAAAAATAAAAAATTTGAGACACGGTTCCCCAGATATTATCAGTATGTTTATTTTCCAAAAGTTTGATGACAAAAAAATAAAAAATGACTTTGATATGACGATTTAAAATTTTAGGATTTTTATTAAAAATCAATCATTTACAAAGGCATTTTTTTTAAATATATTATTTTTTATGATGATCAACGACATTTAATGCACAAAGATTAAATAAATAACAATTATTACTAAAATAAGTTGGTTTAAATGACATTTATGTGAGTACCATGGAAAGTGTCTGTTGTCACCTTAAGGTTCAATTTATGCACGGAAAATCTGTCAGCCATTTTTCAATAAAATTCTCATTTTCTGTTCTTATATACTCAGATGCTTCACTTCAGATGTTTAATTTAGCCGATTCATGTTTGTTGTTCACAAATTTAAATGGGTCAATCTAAAAATAAATGTATTCTTAAACAGAAATTTACGATTACTTGTTCTTTAACTAGCAATCATTTATGATTATAATCAAGCATTGTCCATATATTTACACTAACCAATAGCTGTAGATGATAATATAGATTATGCATAAATGGTTGACTACATGCATTACGCAAATCTTACTTGAAGTACATATACAGATGACGTACTACACAATTATAATATTTCGGAAAAAATATTGAAACTAATTTTATATGAAAACACATTCTGAATTCATTGAAGCCTGTCAGGCTTACAATCTTCGGAGTTTTGCAAGCCTCGGGCATCTGGCCTGTGCCTTATTTCTCAGACTGATTTTTACATATTTTAGCGCAATAGCTCGGTTGATAAGACCACTGACTGTCACTCCTTGTATATATATCTGTGATTTAATAAAAAAAATTATTACTCTATCCAGGGCTCACGTTGTTGATCGCCATGGTCGCCATTTGCGATAATTTTATAATACTGGCGATTAATTTTGGATTTTGGATACAGAAACTGGCGATTATTTTTACATCAAACAGTGTTTATATAAGGTGTAAAAATCGATAAAGAATGCAGTAAACCAAATTAACACCAGCGGGGTAGATTTAAACAAGTGTCAACTTATTATCAGTCGCACATTGATTACTAATGCCCCAAGGAGATAAAAATACATGTAAGAAGTAAATTTGTATAAGTACCTTAAAGATATTGTCCAACATCAGAACAGCCATTTAATTTCCCCCACTTAGCCATAGTCTTACGTAAATTGAAAATTTGGAAATTTTTGTTTTATGCTGCTTGACTAAATCGCCAATGGAAAAAAATGTTAATATATTTAAAAAATATTACTACCAGACAATTAAATCAACAACAACCAAAATTATGAATTTTTCTGCAGAAAACAGGAAAAAATTCAATTGTCACATATTTTCGCGACTCCGATATTTTTTATTATTATTAGAAAGCAAAATAAGCTATGTCTTATTTAAAAAATCTTTACTATAAAGACAGAAAATATGCATTATATTCGTAATGATGACATTTTTCAGTAAGTTATTCTGAAAATTCTGTGAATGTATTTGCAAGTTTAATTTCTATATGCTTATATGACCTACTGAGGCTACTCCAGTTCTGTGTGAAATTTGGAATTAGACAGTGGTTATACTCATAGCTGACAAAATTTGATTTTTAGAACAAACAAAAGATATCAAAAAAGTAAAACAATGTAGGTCTACATTGATGTCCCTTATATTTAAATACAGTATACTCGAGCATTATGTAAAGGTACAATGAATCATTATTATTTTTAAACTGCTAGTGATTCTAATGTTAAACATATTATTCTGCTCAATAAAAGTTTTAATTGTTATTAAAGCCATCGTTCTACATAAGAAAAAAGTAGTGTCATCAACATACACAAATGTATCAGTGTATTTGAGAGTTCTTATAAAACTTAAAAATATATTTTATCAACTGCTCAGACTGTAAATCGCAGAATCTTAGATCGTCCGATTAACTTTTGGCTATTATTCTTTTAAGTTAAAACTATTGGCCAGAGATTATTTCTTTTAAGTCAGTGTGAGCCCTACTTTACCTGAAAAAAGTATACTCAATATTTAATTATTTTTTTTTAATTTTAACGATTGAAAATATGTTCATCTCAATATGCTATGATTATATTTAAGTGATGCTAATCCTTATTTATCAAAAAAATGGGAAAAACATTAGAGTCTACATCAGTTCTCAAGTAAAGCTTGAAATGTTATGAACTTTTATCTTTTTAATCTTTATTAATTTTAGACACAAAAGTCTTTTGTAAAATCCTCTGCAATTACATCAAATTGCAATATAACAATACTACTAGCGTAGAATTTACATTATATCGGACAAGATGAACATCTTTGTTTCAGAAGACAAATAAACATGTTATTGTATTTTCCTAAAAAACAAAAAAAAACTAGTTTCACATAGAACATATCCGAGTACTGGTGCATAAAATCATTGCACTGTCCAACTGCCCATTATTTAACACAAGCAATATAAATCTTATTTAAAATCACATTTAATCATTACCTTCAGATAAATTCAGCAATATCAGGAAGAAAATATCAACAGTGCACAAATAAACTACGAAAAATTAAAACATTTGTAAACAGGAAGTAAATTTTAATTAATTAACCCGCGACGCAAAATTACGCTCTGCGTTCCATCATGGCTTAAAACATGGACATTGGACCACAACAACCGAGTGATGTCCTTAATTTATATCATAAGTTTATTGTAAAAAAAAGATACCGTACTTCAAACGCTATTTTGATTCTATCTAATTTCCTTTCATTGTTAGAAATATCAGACAGAAAGATACATGCATGTTAAGTTCCAGGTCAGACTCAGAAACAAGTAGAAGTAAGAGAGAGAGAGAGAGAGAGAGATCGGGATTTTAACTCAGCAACTTAAAAGATGGTATTTATCGTCGCACCTACTAGATGTGACGAATGGAGTGGTTTTAGACACTCGAAAGTTAATATGACATCAGTTTTCCGAAGGTCAAATAGTACCTAATCATTTTTTGGTTAAGCCGTTTTCAGTGAGTGTAGGACAAAAGCGCTCCCAGACAAAAGCTCTCCCGTCAAAAAGTGACAAGGCGGACAAAAGCCCTCCCGTGAAAATGACAGGGCGGACAAAAGCCCTCCCGTGAAATTGACAGGGCGGACAAAAGCCCTCCCGTAAAAATGACTTGGCGGACAAAAGCCCTCCCGTGAAAATAATAGGGCGGACAAAAGCCCTCCCGCATGTACGTTGAATAATTTATATTTTCTTTTCAACGCACTTAACATATTAAAATTGTAATCATGAATATTTTTGTTTTTCATTGGTATAAGCGTGTTTGTATGAGCTTGAGCACATTCATGAGAGGCATCTGAATAATTAGTGCTAAAAACTGTAAGTGCACATTTATTCACGTAAATATGAAGGATTACTCCTATGTGAAGTTAAGAGTAATAGAGTAATAAATGATTAAAAGAAGTTAAAATTATCTAACTTAAAAGTTAAAGACATTTATAATGTGCCTTGTAATGAGTCAATTACTTTTAAAAGTGGCTTTGTTTGTGTAAAAAGTTACCTCGTTAAGCATTTCAGGAAGGTATATTCAGAATAAAAGGTACTTAGGCCAATTGAAAACAACAAGAAATATATGTAACAATTCTAATATGTTGAGTGCATTGAAAAAAAAACAGGTATTCAACATACATATTTATTTTTGTTACCGGAGGGCTTTTGTCCGCCCTGTTATTTTCACGGGAGGGCTTTTGTCCGCCCTGTCATTTTCACGGGAGGGCTTTTGTCCCCCTTGTCATTTTTTGACGGGAAGGCTTTTGTCCGGGAGGGCTTTTGTCCGTTTCCCGTTTTCAGTTAATGTAGTCCAACTAATTAGACTTGTCAAAGAGACACCGAGATAATTTTGGACGGGCGCTGTCTTTTTGTAACGGTTTGACAGTAAGAAAAAAAAAGTCTGTAAAATGGGTCAAACCGTTCACGCCGAATTAATTAGGCTACAGTTAATGTGGACTACAGAAGAAACCCTACTCAGGACCGCCCCGGAATTAAGACCACCCTGCTATTGAGACCATTTTTAAGAACGGAATTTTCTGTTCTTTATATCAATGGTTACATGATCCAGAATTAAGACCACCCTGCTTATCCACTTTTATAAGACCACCAGATTCAGTCCCATTTATTGTTTTATTCTTTATTTGACCCCACTATTGAGACCACTGATTAAAGTAAACACCTACCTAATTCTAAACTTTGTTGTTATTATCTGCTTGAATGCTCTTAGGCATGACAATTGATTTCACAAGGTGTCAAAAACTGTTGTTACTGGGTTATTGTATGACATAAGGTGAGAAAGTTAATTTTTGAGTGTTTTAATGTTGCTTTCAGCACATTTATTTTGTGAGGAATTAATTTCTTATTTGATAGGTAAACTACGGTGGCACAAAGGTGACATGTGTGTGTTTTTATTTATCTCGTGGCCACGACTTAGCTACACTGTCAGATGTGTTTAATGTATTTTTAAAGACACATGAAAGTGCATAAACACAATTGACGTCTGAACGCCAGACTAACCCTATTTTTCAAGATTTTCAAGTGATTTCTTTCCATTCTCCAAGTTAGATCTCGTCATTCAAAATCAACTGTCTCTGCCAACCACACGTTAAATCAAACGTTTTCAAATATTCCTTTTTTCCTACAAACCAAATTTTGTGAAATATGATTAATAAACAACTACTTAGCCTGCCTGCAAATGCAAGTCCTTCTCCTATAGTTTTAATCTTTTAACCCCCCACTCCCCTACCCCACCTGTGGCTAATGGTTTGCCTTGGTTGAGACATATACGTACGAATTGCAGCCACCGTTTATTTTCCCCGCGTGATCGTAAGATGCGACTTAATGGGTCAGAATAACTGGAGTCTATGCATCTCTTACCTCCAGCAGATGAGATGGTTTTGAAGGATAGCCAAAATCATCTTTCCTGTTTCGGCGCCATATGGCCTGCACTGTGTTTGTGCGCCATAAAACTGAACAAACAAACAAACATAAACATAATCTTTTATCTTGTATAGCATTGCTGTTTTGCTGTCTTTTATTACTTAATATTCTCTGTCTATCTGTAATGTGCAGCCTGACCGAGACTCAAACCTGGGACTCTATAAACTCCTGGCATTGCCTCTCTGATGGTCATGCTATGAAAGAAGAATCGTACAATTCTACTTTACGATTTCATTTTTATGAACTTGCAATTAAACTTCACGAATTAAGATCAAGAATAATGAATCATGAAAAGTGATCAATGAATTCACGTTTTCACATTTTAAGTGCACGAATCTGCCATTTAACCCTCACGAATTGGCGATTTATGCTTCACGATTCCACAAATAAACGATTTCAGTTCCATGATTTAAACTTCACGTATTAAATTCAAGAATTCGTGAAGATGAAAGTATGAATTCATAAAATTAAATTTGAAAAGTTGAAATCGTGAATAAATTAAGTTGAAATCATGAAGTTCAAATCGTAAAATCTGAGATTGAAATCGTATAGTTTAAAACTTGAATTCGTGAAAATCATGAAGCTGAAGTCGTGAATTCTTACAGTTTTAAATGCGGATTCATTAAGTTGAAATCGTTAAGTTATATTGATGAATTTATGAAGTTAAAATGTCCCTACAGTATTTCGTAGTTTCCGTTGTTCATGCGCTACATGTATACAAACATGACGAGTATTCCATTGAAAATATTGAAAAAAAAATATGATAGTTTAAAACTGCTTAATATAAAACAAAATGTATTGTTTCTATAAATTATAAGTAAGGCACGAACTCCAGTGTATTAAAATTTAATTCAGTAAGATTCTATATTAATCTTTAAATATATGTATACATGTATACATTCTAAAACAAAACAGTACTCAATATTAATATTTAATAAAAGCAGAAGCACCTACAAATAAATGCAACTACCTCAATTCAACAAGAGCTGTCACGCAAAAGTTACGAATGCCCTCCGAAAAGGTTTCGTAAGTATTGCAGAAAGGTATTATGAAAAGAAAAGAGAATTAAAGTAACTATTTGCTTAATATTGTTCTTGAGAAATGAAGTGCTATTCATAGCAAACTTGCCACCTTGACCTTGGAGGTAGGGACATGGGTCTTGGACGCGACATGTCATCTTGATGTGGTAGACATTTATGCCAAGTTATTTTAAAATCTTCAATGCATAGCAAAGTTACAGTCCGAACACGAATGTGAACCTTTAACATCTAAGTGTGACCATGACCTTTAGGTAGTGACATGGGCCTTAGACGCGACACGTCATCTTAATATGGTAGACATTTGTACCAAGTTATTACAAGTAACAGTCCGGAAACGATTTTTTACCTTCAAACTCCCTTGTGAGAATAAGTACCTTCAAACTATAAATGTGACCTTGACCTTAGGGACACGACACGTCGTCTTAATGTGTACCTTTAAACTCTTATTGTGAAAATGTAAACCTTCAAGCTGTATCTGTGACCTTGACCTTTGAGATGAGGACATGATCTTAGTCGTGACATATCATCATCATGTGGTTGACATTTGTGCCAAGTTATTTTAAAATCTTTCAATGCATGACAATGTTACAGATCGGACACGAATGTTATGCAAGTGGGAACGAACGATTTGAATATGCCGCCATTCGGGGGCATAAAAGCAAAATATAAGGAACAAAATATAATATTTGTGGTGGCAAAGGAAATACTTATTAATTAGCGTGATAAAAACGAAATTAAACAAACACCAACCATTTAGATATGTAAAACAAGTCAACCAATCAAAATCAATTACTAAGCTGAACGATAATAAACCATTGATCCACGATATACATTGATACAGCCTAAAGTGTGACATTGATAAAAATAAAATACAATTATCAAAATTTGTGCGATTTTAATTGATATTTTGAAATACGCTACATCTTGTTCACGACAAGCCTTAAAAGGGCTAAACTATTCTTTAAACCACAGTGTGCAAACGCTATACTGAAATATGTTGTTTTTTTTATAATTAATGATATTTTCCATTACAAATGGAAATAAAGTCAAGTGAATTTAACCAAATAAATAAATAAATAAATAATAAATAAACACTCATTGGAAATATTCGTTTCAGAAATATTTACATTTTAATTGTGTATTAGTTTATCCATGCATAGTCAAAAAAGCCATTCTTTAACCAGAATTCACATTGTGCCTCGTGGTAAGAGGCTATTGCGTTTGTCGTAAAAGACAAATTGCCTACTGTTGAAGGGAAAGGTTTCCATGACAACGTAGATGGTGCTCCACTTCTAACAAACGCCATTACTTCCTGTCTTACATTTCGTTGCCATTCAATGTCCATATCTGTAGGGTGTTTTATATAATCTGGTATAAATCCGAAGAAGGCGAACGCATCCCAGAGATGAAAGGAATATGACGCAGGGAAAGGGATACCTACAGCATTAACAGGTACAGACGGAAATGACGTCACGACGTAACGGTAGACTGGTGACGTAAAAGCGGAAGCCGCACGTAACGCTAGAACATCAGTAGGGCAATTCATACGTAGATCACTTGCCATACTGGTTAGCTGGAATTCAGGGGATATAAATTTTGAAGGGTATAACTTAAGAGCTATGTTTGTTACGTCACTTCCGAATGTTCCGATGTACTGCTTTACATGGTCTTCATATTGTATCCATGTCCAGTTATAAATAGATTTGTCCGTTGGGTCAGAGTCAATTTCATTGGCACAAGATCCTAAGAATTAGAAAGAAAAAAATATATATAGTTATATACAAAAAAGCGAAAAGATTTGTGTGTTCTTTGTTTAATACCGTCATTGTTTCTATTACATTGCTTGTAATATATTTCGCAATCGCACACTTTTCGACAATTTTGAACATTAGTTATCAGAAATAAAGTCAGTAAAAGTTTAATGATAATTTATGATTTCGATGAGATTTCAGAAATAACAATCTCACTTATCTCAGCTTATAATCTAGTTCTAGTAACAGTACCTATGAGCAGTGGAACGTCTACCATGTTACCATGTGACCAGGCATCAAATGGGGCTTCTGTTAGTACTACACCTTTACATGAAATGTAAAAAAAACAACTTTGTATCAGTTGAAGCTTGCAACTATAATGGCAGTAAGCATTGAAATATCAATATTATTTGTGAAGGCATTACCACGTGATATGTGACGTCAAGACGTCATGTCAATAAGTATCACGAGCATCATTTTGCAGGAAACTTTTTTTTTTCAAAATTATGTCTCCTCTATGTCACCATAGTAAATACATTGCATATTATTTCTAATACTTATCGACAAGTTTTTCCATACTAAATTATAGTTCCTTTGGGTTCTTTGGCACACAAAAATATTTCCTGACCTTTGGTAAAAGTGTCAGAGTTTGTGAATACTGTTTTGCTCGTAGATTTTCACAGTTCTGCCGAATACTCTTTATATACAATATCTGACAAAACAATCCTATGAGTAGGAAAATAGTTTTGCTTTTTATTTGCAGTTCGCTGTTTCCCATTTTAAAATTGGTAAAATTAAACGTAAAAGTACATGTACATTACACGTTACAAAACACGTGTAATTGCAATATTATCGGCAATAGATAGCTATTAAAATGTAAATTGAACGTTCAGCTTTAAACCAACTACAGTATGTTATATTTGAGTATTGAACAGCCCAGATCTAAATACATGTAGATAAATTAAGTACATACTTGAAGTTGACCTAGTTCAGAAATGTATTAACAATCATATTGATACAGCTACTGAAATTCGTACTTATACGGTGTCATATGACCGTATATTTCATAATAATATGAATATAATATTATATATATTATACCATAATGGTCCTTTACTTTCGGATTTTTGTAATAATATTATAAAGAGTATACATTTGGTGCGTTCAGAAATCGTCCAGTGGCATCATCCTTAGATTTAACAATGATATCATTTATGACAAAAAAACCCCAAAGATTAGTTGTTATAAAGATGTTACCTATAATCTGTGTTTTTTTTCCCTTAATACCAGTACCGTAAGAGTTGTCAACGATGAGAGATTGTTAACACTGTCAATATACTTTAGCAATATCTTTCAAAGCAAACTTCAAAAGTATAACAAAATCACTGCTTAAAAGCATTTAGTTTTTTTTCATATCCCAAATCGACATTTAAGAGGAAAATATATTCTATTAAACCGGGATTCATGGCGGGTATAAACTGAACGCAGAGACTAATATAATTTTTATGACGCCATTTTTCAAATATTCGTACTTTGCACACATTGCATTATTACTAAAAGAAAATCTTATTATAGTTGGTATACATTGTTACCATATTGGTATACAATTTGACAAATTCTCCATATATCAGTGGCAACATTCTGAACGCACCCGTATAAGATTACCATCAACTATGGCTAAAGCACCGTCAAAATGACCCTTTGTAGGTAAATCTCCTTGGTCGAACATTGCCCAGTAGGGGTAGGATGTCCAAGGTACTGCGAAAGTAACTTCAGCAGACGAAAGGGAATATAAGCAGTCGACATTCGTGCAATTTGTATTTCTCATGAATAACTCGTTGTCTTTGAAGGCATCATTGGCAGTTTTATTCAATATTGGAGATCCTGACAACATCCATGCTCTATGAAAGAGGCCCTTACACAGAGGTGAAGCCAACAAAGCAAATATTGAGGTTCCTCCGGAGCTCTGTCCAAATATCGTTACCTGTAAAACAATATTCAAAGTGCATTTGATTAGAAGAATATTGTTAATTTCTGTGTTTAGTAAGAAGAAAAATAAGTTCACCGGTTTTCATTTGCTTTAAATTTGTCACCAGTGCTTCAAAGAGTATCTGTTTATTATCACAATGTCGCTCACACGCCTCCGTAGTATAAGTTTTAATTATAACTATATCACAAAATGAACATACATGGCATAATTAATTAACATAATATCATAAATTGCACATATATAAAACAGTGCTGATCCACTTATAGCATGCAGTATGCACTATATTTGTCTGGCTAAATAAATGCAGAAAAAAATCTATATCGTATACCAGTAAAGGAGAGGAGAAAACATATGGTATTTAAATATGTCTCTGATAATACCATTAGAATTTATTTTAATCTGAGTTAATGTTTTAGAACTATGATACAGATCCAGTCTTCAAATGATAGAACGGTATATGGCAAAATGTAACTACGTTAAAACTGAAGAAAGGTTACCCGATCCGGATCCCCGCCAAAGTTTTTAATGTTGGCTTGAACCCATTTCAAAACTGCTATCATGTCCATGAACCCATAATTTCCGGAGGTGTTTGTCGGTGACTGGTCTGCCAGAACTTGAAGGGCCATAAATCCAAAAACATGCAGACGATAATTAAATCCTACGTATACCGTGTCAGTTTCCCTGGCCAGTTCCTCTGTAGGCATATACAGCGGCCAGTTTCCATTCAGGTATTGCAGAAACCCACCGTGTATCCAGATCATTACTGGTCGGAGAATGCGCGGGCTTGACGAAGGAGTTATTACGTTCAAATACAAGCAGTCTTCACTTCCTAGCAATTTTTGTCGAGTAGGATCAGAGAAGCTTATTTGGAAGCACGTATTTCCGTAATTGTGTGCTTGTAGAGTACCATTCCAACAATTTCCCGCGCGCGGGCTGAGTGCAATTGGCGGTTTCCATCGCAACTTACCGATTGGTGGCAGTGCATAAGGAATACCCAAGAAACTGCTTACTCCGTCATTTTGAATTCCATCAACAGCTCCACATTGTGTTTGCACCGTAACACTGTGACAGAAAGAAGTAATGGCACAAAACACAGTAATACAATATACAATCCCTACCCACATGATTAGAACTAGTATTCACGATTTAAAAGTTCATGTTAATATTTACATATAGGTTAACGTGTTATCATTAGGAACGCTTACCAATCGGAACACCCTCGGCTATTATCTATAATAACCTCTGAGTTAATACGGATTGAAAATAGGTCTACTATGTGGTTTCAGATGTAAACAGAAACAGAGAGCGTAAACTTCCATGATGTTAAACAGATGTATATATTTAACATCCAAACAAAGAGTCTGTTTTGGTACAATTATGATTGGAAATTTGTCTGACAACCATTTTTGATTAAATATGCCCAAAGATGTTCAAGTTTAAACAATTACCCGATATACACGCCTTTTCACCCCGCCCTTTTTGTTGTCTCAAATGGTGAAATATTGCCTAATTTAGGCCTCCAACACTTGTTTTTGTTTGAGAAAAAGTGACCACTTTTTCGGCGCCGCCCCCTATCCAAAAGATACATCAGGGGGTTGCCAGAAGGGGATGTGCCCGCTTCTGTTTGGGGTTTGAAGGGGGGGGGGCAGGTGCAAAGATATCTTTTAAAACGAAATGAGTTTAAAAACAAGTGTAATTTGAAGATGCGAGAATACAATAAACAAAACCTTGATGACCTGACAGCAAAAGTAAACGATCCTAAGTCATTTTGGTCAAAACTTAAATCTATGACTGGCAAGAAAAGTAGGACAGTAAACAATATTTCTACCCAGGAATGGCTTGAATATTTTACAGGCCTGCTAAACCCTTATGAATGTGATGAAAATACTGGTGAAAATTTAGAAATGATAAATGAAGAAATAGATAATGAAGTTGATCAATACATTTTTAATTCTGAGATCACTGAAGATGAAGTAAGAATGGCTGTAAAGCATATTAAAACTGGTAAAAAACCAGGTCCTGATAATCTAATCCCAGAGTTTTTCATTTACGGTATAGATAGCTTTATACATATACTTGTTAAATTGTTTAATCGACTATTTGCTACAGGCGAGTATCCAGAATCCTGGTGTGAATCTATTATAACAACACTTCACAAAAAAGGGGATATAAACAATGTGGACAATTATAGGGGTATAAGTTTACAAAATGTTTTAGGTAAAATATATTGTGGGATTTTAGTGGCTCGTTTGAATTTTTTTTACACAAATATATAGTAAAATTTCTGAAAACCAGAGTGGTTTTAAAGCAGGATACTCAACTGTGGATAATGCATTTATTTTAAAATCTTTAACCGATAGACTAGTTAAAAATAAAAAACAAAAGATATTTGTTGCATTCATTGATTTTCATAAATGTTTTGATACCATAAATAGACAAATTCTTTGGAATGTACTTAGAAATGGGGGTGTCAGTGGAAAATTGTATATAGCTTTTCAAAGTATGTATAGAACCGTTAAAGCATGTATTAGATGTAATAATGAAAGAAGTGATTACATATTAAGTTCAGTAGGATTAAAACAAGGTTGTTTGGCCAGCCCGATTCTTTTCTCTTTCTATATAGATGAATTACAACATATTTTAGATGATAGTGGCATAAGAGGAATTCAATTACATCCGTCTGAGACACAACTTTTATCTTTAATGTTTGCAGATGATATTGCTCTCCTTTCAGATACAATTTCTGGTTTACAAAAACAGTTAGACACTTTGTCATTTTTTTGCGATACATATAAACTTAAAGTAAATGAAAGTAAAACAAAAATAGTTGTTTTTTAAAAAATGGTGGTACATTATGTAAAATTGAAAAAATGGACTTATAAAAACAAGCAGATTGAAGTTGTTTAATGCTTTTAGTTACGTTGGTTTAACATTTACAAGACAACTTTCTATGAAAAGAATGGTACACGAGTTATGCATAAAGGGTAAGAGGGTTTTTATATCAATCTTAAAATCCTTGTATGATTATGGCCAATTAAATAAGAAAATATTTTTAAACTGTTACTAAAATATGTACTCAGTTACTTTATGGGGCTGAAATTTGGGGCATGGGTAAATTTGAAGAGCTAGAACGGGTACAATATTATGCATGCAAACGCTTTATGTGTTGTAAACAAAATGCATCCAATGTAGCTGTATTAGGCGACTGCGGGAGGTATCCCATGTATTTAATATCCATTAAGAGGTGTATTAACTATTGGTTAAAAATTATTAAAATGCCAAACGATAAGATTAGTTAAAAAGTGTTACTTAATGATGTTTAATGATGATATACAGGGACATGACAATTGGGTTACATCTTTAAGAAAAATTTTACAAAGTCATGGTTTTGGATATGTATGGGAAAGTCAATCTGTTACATCAGATAAATACTTTATAGCACAATTTGAAAATAGGTTTAAAAGATATATACCTACAAGAAGTGGCATTCATCTGTAACCTCTAATGTAAAATTGTCTTTTTATGGTATGTTTAAGGAAAATTTCTCATATGAATGTTATTTAGATGTTCTAGACATTAGAAAATTTAGATATATATACTCAAATTTTAGAATAGGGTCACATGATCTTGAAATTGAGGTTGGTAGACATAAAAAGATATTGAGGGAAAACAGATTATGCACAAAATGTTCTAAGAATGTAATAGAAGATGAATTTCATTTTTTACTATGTTGTGATTTTTATTCAGAACTTAGAAAATTATATTTACCGATTAAGTACCTAAATGCTCCAACCCGAAACAAATTTAATATATTAATGTCTACAAAAAATAATGATCTTATAAAGGGTACAGCAACATTTTTGTATTACGCTTTTGAAAAAAGAAAGATTAACAATTAATATGACTTAGATACAAAATGATAATTAAGAAACTCCCAGAAATTTTTTTTTTTTTATGCTTAAAAGTTATTTTCAGTTAAATTTATATAGTATATGTTTAAACATTGTGCACATGCTATAAATTTTATGTAAATTGTTTCTCTGTATATATGTTTTTGCATGGGCCGGAGGCCTTAAAGCGAATAAAGTATTTGTATTTGTATTTGTATTTGTATTTGCATCCCTCCCCCCACCCCCATCTCCAAGAGAATTTTTTGGGAGAGGCTAAAAATGACATCAGGTCGATCATAAGGTAACGACAAGGTTAGCTTTTAAAAAAGCTAGTAGCGACTCGCTTCGTAATTTTTTTCAAGGGGTGTGTTTAAATGTAAAAATGACAGTTCTGTTAGCTGAAAAGATTTCAGCGAACATCAAAATAAAAGTGCAGTCAACACTGGCCCGGTGCCCGATGGCCAGTGTAAATAAGTTCAGGCCAGTGTAAATTTAAAGAAAATTTTGTTAATTATTTAGTAGAATAAATTCAAAACTGGAATTCCGGCCGGTAAATTCAAAATCTTAAACTCATTGACTGAAAGTGACATATAAAGTTCTCTCAGTTTAACCAAGATGAGTATGAGTATATATGAAGATGCATGTAAACAGATAGAATGAAGTCCCTATGTCTATGCACATTTACCATATGGCCTGTTGACCTTGACCACAAAATGTTAGATAGGTAGATTTCATAAAGATGTCTCTTTATACAAAATTAAGTTGTAATATGTTATTTAGTATAGGAATGAGAGGCACAAGTCCTAAAGTAAACACAAGTTGTCAATCAATTCAGCCAGAAATGCCGGGATCCTATTAAAAAAATATAGGGATCCCGGAAATTGACCAGTCTAAGAAAATGTTTTTCAGATAAGCCGGGATCCCATTAAAACATAGGGATCCCGGGAATTAATCAGTTCAAGAATATAGTTTTCAGAAAAAGCCGGGGGATCGTATTAAAATGTAAATAGATCTCACGGATTGCCAGTTCAAGTATATAGTTTTCAGAAAAGCTGGGATCGTATTAAAACATATAGGGATCCGGGATTTGACCAATTCAAGAATATAGTCTTTGATTTTTCCAATTAATTAGGCATATAATTATAAGTATTGTGATTTTCCGCATTTTAAGTTTGTTAAAAAAATAGCTCTAAATATATCTATATTCTAAGTTAAATTAATTTAACGTTCATTATATACAATAAAAAAATTAACGTTTAATGGCCTTTCATTACGACAACAATCAACACAAATATAGTTCATTAGGTTTTTCCTCAATATCTTATACGATCCCGGATCCCGGGCGTCCCGGATCCCGGCCAGTAAATACGTACACTGAATACCGGAAAGGATAAAATGACCGGAAAAAAGGAAAAATAAATAAAGTTTCCTTTTAAAAGGAAAGGCTTGCTCAGTTGTGCCATCATCCCTTCCCTTTAAATTTTTTTTTTCAATTCATTATCACAATTTTTTTTTTAATTAAGGTATTTGTATATCAGTAAGGGTTTATTTAGTTTTTTTTCTCGAAAAAAAAAAGTTTCACTTTTGAAGGGATAGGTAGGGTAAGCCCAAGACTGGACGAGCACCTGTGCCCATTTGTTTGAGCACCAGTGTTATGCGTGCAAATTTGGACCAAATAGGGACCAGAAGTCCACTGATTATAACTGAACGGGAACATGCTGACGATAACAGTAGCAACTTTTTTTTGTAAAAACGAATATTTTTTGTCAAAAACGATTCGAAATCTATTCTCTATTGTATAAAACTAATAAAGAAAATAATCAATCGTAAAAATACTAACATTGGCTCTCACGTGGAGATCAATCTATCATACTGAAACAAGTGTGCACATTTCATTTCCACTTTTTTCTCAGAGAGAGTCATTCGTTTGGGCAGTTGCTAATTTCATTTATATAAGCAGCTTTAGAGACAAGTAAATGCGCTAAAAGACTTCGTTACGTGTGGGTACCAATTAATAAGCATGTATCAACTATGTTACACCTAAAATATATATGATCACAGATATACCGACAACACAGATCAGCACGTGGTAAGGTTAATGATATGCATGGGCTATTTTTAGATTACCCCACCAAGACGTTTAAACTCTCTCAGTAGATCTAAATATAACTCGATCATGCACTAATTTTCTGCGTGATTCGGTCACGATCTTTTTGGTAAGCAGGACGGAATACTACTACAGTAACCATTTTCTATTGTATTAAACTAATAAAGACAAAAAACCAATTATAAAAGAAACAAACTTTTGCGTCTTGAAAAAGAATTGAAACGGAATCAAGTAAAAATAGAAATCCTATTTATATAAACAAACTGGGATTACCGAAGTAACTAAAATAGCTTAGATTTCCGTAATATTACTTCGTCTGATTCCGCAGTATGACGCAATCGCCCGAATTGTCACGATTGCAATCGGAACTACCTCGGCAATTGTCATTAATCCGAAGAGTGACGGAAAGGGCCGAAAAGTTGCGATTGGCACGATTGCAGCTGGTTTCCCGTTCAATCAAGCACTAACAAATGTAAGCAGGAAACCACCTCACCGGAACAACTTTTCCAAAAAATGCACAGAACCAGATGTACACTTATGTTAATTAACCAAACGAAAACTTACTACAGAGAAAACAGGTGAGATCGCTTAATCAAAAGTCAGTGTAAATATGATTTATTGAAAAGAATTCATAAAGACAAACATTTTAATCATCATTATATCTTTGCGCTCAAAACAATACTTGCTGATTTTTAAAAATGGCGTGAAAATTGAAGGTTTTTTGACGCTATGTAAGATTAAATTTGATTGGCTAAATAATTTTGGATCCTAGCCCTGATAGATAAATTTTGTAGAAAGCTGGAAGCCAAGCTTCGATTAAATTTTTGGATGGCTTCGGAGTTTTAGGTTGTTTCTCAGTAAAATCCTAACGTAATACCGGCTCGCCGTGGCGAGCCGGCAAAATAGTGATTTGATTTTTGGCAATTTTGAGATGTCCCCTCGTTGCAATGATTACAGGAAATTTAAGAATGAGCATGTTGTTATAAAGGCAATGCAATGGTTCAGTCAACATTTGTGCCAAGTTTGATTAGTATGAAATGGACAGACAGCAGTTCAAACGTCGACAGCTGTACCAGTATATACATGTCGGCGCACGAAACACAATTGACCGACGGTAAGTATTCATCTATTTTTAACATATCCCAACTGTGTTCGAGTAAATCAATGTTATGGATTCTGGCCCTGTGCAAGCTTAACTTCAGGTGAATTTTGACTGAACATAACCACACTATCCGAGGAGATGCGGCATTTTTAATTTTAAGTCACAAAAATTTATATTTTCTCATGATGATAAATCCTTCTATCATACGATTCGTAAACGTCAACATTTCGTCATTAAATATTCCAAACCATATCTTCAAAAATGCTTTTCTGTATTTAAGTTGAAGTGTCATCAAAATTTTAGTAACGTCATCAGTCGTTCGCCTCTTTTTAATGATAACATCAACAGCCAAGAATGAATAACGCTGAAAGCCGTTCAAGGAAACAAATTTTAGCGCTTTTTTGCTACAGGAACTAGGAAAGTGTAAAACTTTTTTGTTCATTTAAAATATTACTTTATGCATGATACTTTTTAATAGACGTCATGCTTACGAAACCCATCTACTCTTCAATAACTTCTAATTTTTCCACCATAATAAATGATTTATTTTACAGAATGTAAACTAATTTAAAGTATGATTATTAGTTAGTTAGTAAGTAAGTAAGTAAATTAGTTAGTTATTGTGTTCCTGAGTTCTCTTGACGGGCTATTATTTGTTGTATCTTAGCTGAGAGACCTTTATCTCCATTTACCGCACTGTTGTATTTCGATATAAAAAAGGTAGCAAGATCTTTAAATATGTTTCTGAAATGTTTAATTCAAATAAGATAAAGGCAAATTTAACGGTATTAGCATTCTAAAGCACTACCTCCGCTTTGAAGAGTAATCAAATAGGCTAGAACTACTGTTAACTACTTTGAAAATGAGGGCCATGGGTTCAAGCCAAAGAAGGGTCAACTTTTTTTTCTTTCTTTTTTTCTTTTAACATTATTTATGTATCTCTCATGTCCCATTTGGAAGGAAAAAAGTGTTTAATTTTGATTTTTAATTTATATAGGTATTTATTGCATAAATTATGCTAAATCTAGTAATGAATATGGTACAGGTCTGATATTTTCAAAGTGTAATATAATCAAAACTAGACGGTAAAACTAAAAAGTATTTAATATTTTACAAGATCAACCAATATACTTTTTTAAAAATTTAGGGAAACTTTGAAAACAGGCACTCATTTGGGTAAATTTTAAGAATTTTTTAAATTAGACTCCCTAAGTAGAAAAATGGTCAGACACGTAGTAAAAATGGATGGGGTAGGGTAACATTTCTATACATATTTCATAAATTTTAAGTAAAAACCATAATTTTGCTGATGTGGTTTGTTAGCTGAATGGTACTTTTTGTTTCTTACCAAAATTTAATGGGAAAACATTTTTCATTAGAATGTTATTGCAGATTATTTAAAGGTTCATCATTTCTAAAAAAAGGCCCTCAGAACATCCTAGCTTGAGTTCAGAAAAGTGGCCATAACTTGATTTCCGTATGGTAAACTTTGTTTAAATTTTGCATAGATGTGTACTTTAAGGTATACAGCTGACATATGATGTCAATTTTTTAGTTCCTGATAGTGCCCATTAGGGTCCTAATACCTTATAAATGAAGGCATCCATCAAGTGTTATTATAAATAATGGCATATAGTGGGCATGTCCCATGCAGTGAATGGCTGTGTAACCCGAGAAATGAAAGTGCACGGATAAATAATGCGGAGCCATGTTTGCATTCTCGAAGAGTGGTTACATTTTATAGAATATAGATCTACATATTCAGACTATGGTACAAAAGAGAACGAACATCAAATCATTCAGCTATTTGGTTTGTATATGCGAGGAATAGGCAAATCAAATAACTGTTTGTTTATATGTTTATTCTATGACTTTACCTTCATATGCGATTAGAAAAAACAGACTTTTGGAAAATCACATACATACATACATAGATCTACATACATACATACATACATACACGCGCGCGCGCGCGCACGCGCGCACACACACACACACGCACGCAGCGCACGCACGCACTCACTCACACACGCACGCACGCACGCACGCACGCACGCACACACACACATACTGTTACGAGCCAGGCGTAACGAGAAAGAAAAGCCAGCAACAAACTTGTAACAATAACAAATTTATTGTTGAAAAATTATTAAAGAAAAATAAAATAACAAATTACGTTTACAAATACCTGAAGTCCAAATAAAAATGAAATCTTAAATGTCTAGTCTGATCCTGGAATGATCCTTTTTTGAATAGCACAGTTAAATCCAAGTTAAATCCAAGAACACTTTAGAATAAATTCCCACAATAAAATCCACAAGAATAATTTATTTTAAAATCCAAGCTCCAATAAATCACTTTATATCCAAGTTGAATAATACTCCAAATATATTGATTTCTAAAAGATCACTGATGACTTAAAAAGGTAACTGATGACTTAAAGATAAGAGTAATGAAAAATGTCTCCTTATTTATATTAACTAAGAAGTTTCTAGAATAGTCTTCCATTTACTACAGTAATCATAATCTAGCAACTTCAACAATAAAGATCATTCCAGAAATTTCTATCTAAATAGAATGCATGAGTTTTCCACAACAGTTAAGAACGTTCTAGTACATACATGTAGTTTATGTTCTAAAAATAGAACAATGACAATATTGGAAATACCAACTGGTCAGATATAATCTATATACATGTAATATGTTGCATACATAACAATACACACACAGGTGAATCGCTATATGCCATCGCATCGCAGATACTGCGGTGGCATAAAAAAGGAAGTATGTCATTTATAACATTGGTTATCTACCTAAGCTTGCAATATTAAACACACACAATAAATGATGAAATCATCTCTTTAGTTAATGATCCAGATGTGGACAATGATGAACTTGATTACAATGACTTAAGATCTCCAACACCAGTCTCTATAAATGATCCAGATGAACCTTTTAACAGTCCTTACTAAAATGCTGGAGCAAAACCAAAAGATAATAGATACGAACACATTCCAACACCATCTTATGAACCACAAAACAGTTACATTGATACACCTGGGGGCCGTTTTATGAAATGTGTCGCAGACGTTGTGTTTCTGCGACGTCGCAGCCTTTGTCGTAGACAATAATTCACGCGAGAAACAGTCTAGCCAGTGCGCGCTTTGACGTCACATATGAAATCAAAGTACTAAAAGCATTGAAAGAATTTACATGAGTATTATCAAACAGATAAATTTACATGATTATTATAAAACGGATAAATATTTTTTAATGTCATTCAAAGAACATTTTAGTTAGAAATACAGCACTCGATTCATCCCTTAAAACATTATGTCACGCTATGGTTCCACCCTTAATGCCGGGTCTGTACTGAATGCTTAAGGCACATTATGTCTCAGAAGCGAGTTTCTTTTTACCAGAGCGAACACGGGTTTTATAACGTTTAAATAACTATTTAACAGCATGCAGCCGCTTATGACTTGAAGCGGTGAATGTAAAATTATTAACCAAAATTTTTTTTGACTTTTAAACAAAATACTAAATAACTATCACAACTTAATTTAAAAAAGAAAATAACATACGCAAAAGATGGAAACGACCGATCAGCCACTTTTGGAAATTAAAACAGAAAACTAAAAAATCCAAAGCATTTTTAAGAAACACCAAAAAGAATCTTTATAGTACTTTAATAGTAAATTAAAAGCTAACTGTCAATTTTTAAATAGCACTGGACTTTTCAAGTATATCGTGTGGCGATAATTCGGAACGCCACGACTATTATCTATAATAACCTCTTAGTTAATACGGATTGAAAGTAGTTACACCACGTAAGGAACACGCACATTTTTTCAAACTTTGCTGTTACTCAACTGATTTTAACGAGATAAGGTGCAGAGTACCCGTGACTATACAAGCTACCCACAGTATATAAAAAAAATTAAAAAAAAAACAACCTGAATTATTATTGTCGAAAGCATTCGAGTATAGCCATTTTTCATAGTATTTTCCGAAACGTACGGTACACACTCGAATATAACAACAACTTGCCTTTCTCGTTGTTTGAAACAAAAAAATATAATATACACGTATATTATAGATCTGCCATTGCCAATGCATCGAAATAATAAATTGCTGTTTTGATTTTTTTTTGTTTATTTTGCTTCTTTAATTGAAACGGAACACGCTGTTTTGTATTTTGTTCCAATTTGTAATCTTAATGAAATATTTCACTTTAAAGTGTCATGTATATTTGTTTGTTAATGTTTTTTCGGAATTATATTAATTTTTTCTTTATAGGTATTTATACATATATTTCATGTAGTATTCTAAATAATCCCCTACTCCCGGCATTGTAAATACAGTTCGGATGCTATATTTTTTCAAGTCTTAAAACGAATTGAAATACATAATTAATATATCATGCAGTTTGTGCAAACTAACATTTTTGTTTTGCCTATATTTCTAAAGAAAGTAATGGTGAATGTGAAAGTATTAAAATTGTTATTGTAGCAAAATTTTTACTTTCATACAAATTACTAAATCATTAACACCGTACTTAATTGGCAAAACTTAACAGAAGCAAAGATAGTTCAGGTTAATGATCATGGAAATAAAAATAAAAATAAAATAAAAAAAAAATATATATAAATAAAAAGCTTTAAAAAATAAAAGCATTTCTATGGCTTTATGGGCCTTTATGAAAGGATTTTTGCGCGTTAAAAACAATTGAAGCTGCCTTTTTAAGAAACGCCAAAATTGTGTTTATAGTACAAGCTATCATAATAAAACCAATGATTTGTACATATAAATAACTTAAATAACACCCAATGTTTCTAGTATAACGTGTGGCGCACATTTTTACCCATTTTACGAGGAATTCAATACACAGAAGATTTCTAACAAGTTCTGTTCCTTCTCGTTGTTTGAAATAAATATATATAATTAATCTTATAGATTTACTATTGCTAAAGTATCGAAATTATGAATTGCTGTTTTGACATATTTTCGTAAAGGTATATTAAGTGCACTGCTTTTAAATTGAATCGTAACATGCTGTTTTTGTTTTGTTCCAACTTGTTATTTATATGAAATATTTCACTTTAAAATGTAGCTTTTTTGTTGTTGTTTTTGTTGTTGTTGCGTTTTTTTTTCTTCAGAAAGCGGATTAATTTTTCTCATAGATTAGCCTAGGTTCCAGTCTGTCGATTTTTTATGTGCGACACGTCACGACAAAACCAACATAATGCGTTTGCGACCAGCATGGATCATGACCAGTCCGCGAAGTCTGATCAGGATCCATGCTGTTCGCTTACAACTCTATAACAAGTAGAGAAATGCGGATGCGCAGGCTGGTCTGGATCCATGCTGGTCGCAAACCCATTATGTTGGTTTTGTCGTGACACAGCTCATATATTGATACTATCAAAACCAGAGATGTTTTGAGTATGAAATGGCGCGTATAGGTTATAAATAAGCAATAGATATATCAACGCATGAATTCCAGGCTACTTATAGATATATATATACGTATATCTCATGTAGTTGTAGTATACTAAATAACTCCCCACCCCGGGATTGCAAATTACGTAGTTACAGTTCGAATTCTAGATTTTTTAAGAATTAAAATGCATAATTAATACACTATGCAAATTATGCAGACTGAATTATTATATGTACATTGTATATTGCAGTTTATCATAAATTTTGATAATTTAAACATTTAATTTAGTGATTTTCATCCACGGTAACTTTTAGTTAATGTCGCCTTGTCTTTTTGAACTTTTTTATATTCTATTGACTATTTTTTTTTCTTTTTAAAATTGTTTTTCCGGAGTCATGACCACGGTAACTTTCCGGTGTCCTTTATTTTATACCATATGGGTTTTCTTCAAAGAAATATCTAAATTTATGTAAAATTTAGTAAAAATATTATGATTTTTCCAAATGTGAAATAAAAAAGATGTGAGTAAATTTATTTTTATTCTATTTCCGGAAGAAATCTTCGGAACTCATTATTAATAGAATAGATTAAGACCGTAAGGGCATATTTGCTCCAAATGAACGATATTTTAGACATTTTTATAGGGTATAAGATTTGTATATTCTGTTTCTTTCTATACTAGCTTAGAGCGCATGTTTAAAGCCCTTATATAAGCGTTTGACATTAAAAGAAAACAAAAACAATTGAAATATGTTTTTTTTTTTATTCTGAAAAAGATATTTAATAAAATTAATATGCTGAGCGTGTATACATGTAAACAGTGATCGCCAGTCTTGACGTCACAGAAACGTCGTAAGACAGCCCCAACCCTGTCGTAGAGCTGCGA
The DNA here is from genome assembly GCF_026571515.1 of Ruditapes philippinarum. Lineage (NCBI taxonomy): Eukaryota > Metazoa > Mollusca > Bivalvia > Venerida > Veneridae > Ruditapes > Ruditapes philippinarum. Next base: position 997 of record NW_026860756.1, on the reverse strand, counting down.
CATTTTCCACGACGTCGTAGGCTACGACAAACGTTAATAAAACGGTCTTAACGTTCTGCAACATGTCTGAGACAAAAAAATAGTCTACGACGTGTCGTAGCGCGTTGATAAAACGGCCCCCAGTAGTACCAGAATACATACCAACACCAAAAAATGAATTAATCATCAAAAAAGCTAAAACTCTCCTGACAACTGGATCAATGCCGCAGAGAATGGTCATCTGTACCGGAATGTAGCGTAAATTTAACATCTCACTTTCAGTGGCCACCACATCAATGGAAAACATTTACGCCTTGTTACCGAATATGCCGCCATGAGACTACAAGAAGACCACAACAACACATTAACCGACATGGACAGATCCTTACTTCTCCACAAATACAACTTTTTATCCTTGCCTGGTTCCACCGGTATCAAACTCGATCTAAAAGGAAGATCCAGAATATTGAACTTTCACGTTTTTTCAAACATTGCCATCGAAAAAGACGAATCCAGTGATGAAGAAAAGCACAGCATCCTCTACAGTTTCAAGCCATCCGAAGAACTAAAAGACATTCTCTCAAAGATCCATCATGTACCTTTAAGACTTAAAAACAAGTGTTACGGTATTGATACGGTATCGGTACGGTATAGGTAAGATTATTTGTTGTCGCGGAGTTACTCCCCTTTGTTTTTTGCGCCTTTTGTCAATACGTAGCACAAACGTTTGTGACGAGACCACATGTTCTCTGAAATTTCTTGTAATTTCAACCTGCGTTGCGTCTTTTACAGCCCAAATAGAGGTATATTATCTTCATTACACCCTTACCTTTATTTGCTATAATGATTTAAGACAAAATTTTCACGTTTATTCGGTATGGGATGTTATATTGAATTGAGCGTAACCATATTTCGGATAATTTTAGTTTTGGATAACATATTTATTTTTGTAACTGTTTATTTGCCAGTTTGACGTAGATCTTCGGATCTTCAGTGAAGTAAAGAACTAAAAGGGCTG